>NC_133932.1:117746934-118049964 GCF_031877795.1 Strix aluco
AACACCATGACTACAGTATTATATGGTTAATCAAAAGATTTTTCTACCAGGTATATAGAATAAAATCTTTTCTTCCAAAACACAACAGATAATATATACTGGACATATATGCTGCTTGTACATTTAAACAAATATGTACTTATTCCAGTCATCACACAAGACCCAATACAAAAGTAGATGGCACTAAAAATCAACACCTGCTAAACATTGCTTCATTACATTAGCTAAGAGACAATTTTTACCTGCATTCAGATATGCTATTTAGTGTAATAACTGATGGTAAATATTTATAAAAATAATCCTAAACAGAGGACATATCTGCAATATTTCCTCCTCACCCTTTTTCTTTCCTTTATCTCTACTCTCCACTGTCCCAAACACCTCCATTCACTCCTCATGCATCTCAGGATCCTGTCCTAACCTTCCTCCTTTGCACTTTTTGAAGGCGGTTGAATTTCACCCACTTCATATCGCATCCTTTGACACTTGGGTGCTACAATAGAAGATGGAAAGTAGGCAATGCATATTCACAGGTCCTGAAACAAAATAAAGCAGTAAAAGACATTAGAGTTGTAAACCATGGCAAGAAAAATAGATTATTCCCCAAGGGAAAGGAACTATTATTTTTATCTTTGTGTGAAAGGAGGTGACGCTGCAGTCACCTAACACGTTGGTAAGATTAAAGGCTGCTGATATTACTCTTTGGCAGTATTCCAAAGATGAAGAAGGCACATGACAGTCATATGAGGAATACAGAAAGGTGGCAATAAAAATATATACATAGTTGCCACCCTAGCTTGAAAGCCTACCGGCAAAATACAGGAGTTTTTTACACTAGGTAATTCTTGAGCTATATTCTGTTCAGCTATACCTTCATAACTCCTGTCACTGAAATAGCTGCTAATTGTTTGCACTCCTGTAAGCCAAACTGGAACCCACAAATGTGTATTCACAGCTTTACCTAAACAAGAACTAGTAAACTCACCCAAAAATTTCAAAGAAGACAAAAGCCATTGTTTAAACTTTTTGGGTGTCCTGGTTTTGGCTGGAATAGAGTTAATTTTCTTCCTAGTAGCTGGTACAGTGCTGTGTTTTTGATTTAGTGTGAGAATAATGTTGATAACACACTGATGTTTTAGTTGTTGCTAAGTAGCACTTATCCTAAGTTAAGGATTTTTTTAGTTTCCCATGCTCTGCCAGCAAGCAGGTGTACAAGAAGCTGGGAGGGACCATTGCCAGGACATAAACTATCCAAAGGGATATTCCAGACCATAGAATGTCATGCTCAGTATATAAATGTGAGGAAGTTGGCTGGGGGCAGATCACTGCTTGGTCATCAGTCTGCAGGTGGTTGTGCATTGCTTGTCTTTTCTTGGGTTTTATTTCTCTCTTTTTAAAATTATATGCCCTTACATTTCTACTATTATTATTTAGCTATTTTAGTTATTAAACTGTCCTTATCTCAACCCATGAGTTTTACTTTTTTTCCTGCTTCTCCTCACTATCCCACTGGGAGGGAGTGGGAGGAGGGAGCAAGTGGCTGCGTGGTGCTTGGCTTCTGGCTGGGGTTAAACCATAACAGGTGGATAACCAGCCACTAGAAATATTATTAAGATTTCGTTCTGATTTTTATGTTTGTCCACACAAAAATAAATAAAATGCAAAGATATATTACATAAAAGTTATCATATTGCAAAAGGAGAATAGACCAAAACATGTCTGTAAAATACTGGGTTTATTGTGCTACATTTTTAATATCTAAAAATAAAGCCTTGTTTATTCAATTTTGATGATAACATTGACTCACCTACCACACAGCAAACCAAAGATTTCTCTATTGTGCTTGTTTTGCAGAAGTAACTTGCAAAACAAGAAGTCCCTTTAGTGGAAATAACATTTTATGATCACAGAAAGGCTGTCATTTTTCGGATTGGAAACATAAAACAGCACTTTATGTTTACTGTGTTCATACTCATAAATGTAAGTACCCTGGAGTGGAAGACTTGAAAGGCTTTACCTATAAGCTGCCTCATATGGCATCACATGTGTTCCTTCATTTGATATAAATAGCTTCTGCTTTCCCCTGGGTTGTTCTTTCCTCTATTTGGCTTCACCCCTTCTGAGGCCAGAGATATATTGTGTTGATCTCTGCGTGATGAGGGAGGTCAGCCATGGCCATTTGGAGATGCAGAAGATGGCTCTGTGCATGAATCACGCTGTAAAGACTGCAGGTCCCTCAACTTTTGTTCAAAATTCCCACTGACTTCAGTGAAGCTTCTTGTTAACAGCAGACACTTTAGAAAAATGCAAGTGGAATAGACCTGCTGCTTCTATTGATATTACATCTCCTTAAGACAGTGAGGTATGTCCCTGAGGTGCCTGGTGGCATGCTTTAGCTGTATAGCCCTGCACCTCCAAACACTTCTGAGTAATAATATGGGATTTTTTAATTTCTCCTGATTTCCTGTAAGGATAACATCAGAAGCAAATGAAGAGAGCTAATAGAAAGAATATCAATAGATTCCTTTAACCCCTCCTAGGCCAAGCCTTTCTCAAACCAATATGGTCAGCTAGACATAAATAAGAGTTGCATGATGGTAACTGTATAGCATTTGTCCCATGATATGGGTTGACACATGGGAAAGACCAAGTACACTGAAAGCAGAGGAAAGATTTTGAGATAACCTCAGACCAGGAGAGATGAAGTTGGTTCCTGTCTTTGCCACCAGCTTTTTCTGTGACATCAGATAAATGACCCAATTTCCCTGTGCTCTGATTCCTAGACATAACATCAAGATAACTCATGAGGAGGCTCACAAGGAGAAGGGCTGTGATCTCCCATTAGCATCTTGTCATCCTGCAGCTGACAGTGACACCCAGCAAGTGACACTGCACTGGAGTCAAGCTCTGCCTTTTTTTCTTCTGTCCTCTGCTTGTCTTGTTCACCCAGCAGCAGGTCCATGTGGCCAGTGGTCAGACTGCAGGGCCATGGCAAGGTGTTGCAGGCACCATTGTACTGTAAGCAATGAAGAAGACATGCACAGGGGCCCATCTGAAGGCTATGTCATGACATGTTTGCCCTGCTCCTGTAGGCACATACAAGGGCCATGTTTGAGTTGTTTAGTAATGTAACAAATCACTGAGCAAATGCATATGCTCAGGATGGCTATAGCAGTGTCCACTACACAGAGTAGCACAGTGAAAGAGGTTATTGAGGTTTGGCTGATGTCACTATACAAGAACTATTGCATCAGTTTCATTAGTTGTTAGCACCAGACAGGCAGCTCCTTTCTCCTGGCTCAGTGTTCCAGCTCAGAAAATAGGTCTGCGGGTGTGAAATGGTCAGCTGAATCATAAGGTGACAGCAGCTACCCCAAGCTTGCAGGTTTGAAGAGGCATTGGCCAAAATACCTTCCTTAGGAAAACTGCAGCCCTGAGTGTTCAGAAGAGGGTGTATGCACACCCTCAGCACAGGGAATGGGGATTGCCTTTACAGCCTACGCAGAGCCTGCAAATACATGGGAGAGTAATTCAATTGTTGAACACCACAGCCACCTCACTTATTCAGTTGGAAAACCAGCCTTCAGACTAATCCTCCTTAGACACTAGTTATGAGGAAAGTTTCAGCTTGTAGTGTTGTGATTTTGGTTATGTACATGAAGACAAAAAAAGGAACAGTTTTATTTCAAGTGTTCAGCACCTGCAGCTCCTATTGACTTCAGTGGGATTTCTGACTGCTTGACACTTCTGAAAATGAGATGCATCATTTCACAGCAGAAAAAGATGCTTTTTTCTTCCTTGTAACCAGACCTCGTGTATAAATCATATACAAACTAGGAAAAAAAAAGCTTTAGGTCTGAAATCATGAAGAGAAATTTCATCCAAAAACTGCACTTATCAGCATATAGAGACACAGGTATTTGTTGAAGTCTTAGCATATAGAGACACAGGTATTTGTTGAAGTCTTCACTTATGCTGCAATATGGTGTTCCACTGCAGTACAAAAATAGAAATGATACGAATATGATGATTACTATAAGAAGTTATTGTAGCTGTAATATGTGATTACAACACTTGGCAGATTGTTAAAGAAGTTTTAACTTCACCTCCTCACTAGTCTCCCCGGGATTTTTTGTTTTGTTATTCTTTCAAGTAAGTACAAACTGTGTTTTGCCTTTTACAGGCCCTAATGTTCAACTCCATTTTTATATCTCTCAAAAACAGCAACTTCTGATTTAAATGGCTCTGAGCAGGCATTCAGAATTGAATTCCACTACAATTTTTGAATAAAACCACAGATAGGCTGTTTGTTTTTTCAAGCTAGGCTGTTTGTTTTTTCAAGCTAAAATTAGTTATAGCCATCAATACAAATGGTCTGCATATATGCAGGTTTGTGTGGTGGGCTGCCCACAGCACCCACATGGTGCCAGATACAAACTTAAACTAGTAATTTGGAAGGATTTCAACATCAGCCTTCCCGATTTCCCTGTCTAGGGGCTTTCTGAGTAATTAAAGATTGCCTGGCTCATGCTGGAGGCCACCAGTGCATTAGCTAGTATCAACACTGAGCTTTGGAAAAATGCGGCTACCTGTATTTAGTGCCTGTATTCCATGAGTTGTGAAAGGGTGACAGGGCTCATGGTCAGGAATTAGAAGAGGTTGCCACACACTTTGCCATTAGTGAAGCTTTGCAACTGCTTCAGGGGATCATCTCAAGCAAACTGGGATAACACTAGAGGAAGCTATTGTAAGATATATGCAAGTTTCAGTGGAAATGCTACCTTCAGAAAGCAGTTGTCAATAGTGTTATATCAAAATGGAAGTACATCCTAAAGCAAGGTCTGGTAGTGCTTCATATTCTCATGAGAGATGTGGGCAACTCAGTATAATGTTTGAGTTTGCAGATGATATCAAACTGACAGAGGCTGCACACCTGCTAAAGGATAAGCATTCCAAAGTATCTTGAAAATTAGGGGAAAAGTAGTCTTAAAAGAATAGGATGAAGTTCCAGAAGGTACAAAGTTACAGAGTTAGGAAGCAATAGCAAATCCCTCAAGTATAAGAGTCTGATGGGCAATGGCAGTTTAGACAAAAGTTCCTCAGAAGAATATCTGCAGCCTACAGTAGATCACAAGTTGAACACTGGTGAACAGTATCATGCTGATACAAGAAAATAAATACACTGAAACACATTGTCAAATTATGTGTAAAACCTTAACTAATTTTCATGCAGTCCTCAGAAAACGCAAGCAGTTCTCAGCCATAAAGTTCAAGAAAAACACAGAGCAGTGGAAAGACCTCAAAGGAAAGTGATGAGAATCCCCAGAGGCACACAGTCTATGAGTGACAGTTGAAGGAAATTGGGTTGTTTAGGAAGTAGAAGTCAGGAGGGAGACCTAATAACCATCTTCAAAACCAAAAAGGTAATTGCAAAGAAGCAAATAGATTGATTTCCTTGTCCAACATGGAAAAATATGAAAGAAAAGCCAATGAAAGTCAGATAAAAGGCTGAGAAGATCTTTCTAGTGAGAAAGTTGCTTAAATCAAGGAACAGACTGTCCTGGACAAGGGTATGGGATCTCCCCTACTGAAATGTCTGGAAGGAGACTGGACAGACGTTTTCTAGGAAGAAGACAGATCCTGCCCTTGGGTGAAGGACAGAGTTATCCATTGTGTTCTCCATGGTTTCTGTGGATGCCCAAGGCATTCCCAGTCAGTTGACAATGCACAGGGAAGAGTTAAAAACTCAGCTTCCAATGACTTTTAATTGTATGTTACCCTATAAAGCCTGACAGTAACCTCTAAAATTACACCCTACTGCAAGTCTATGAACTGCTTGATATTCCACTCCCTCTAGTGTGGACTCTTCATTCACTGGGACTTCTCAATGCAGTTGTGGTCCAACCAAATGTCCCTGAAAAATATTTGCATTTGACTCTGCAGATCCTTAATAAAATAAGACCATATGTTTGGACAGATCCATGAAGCAAGCCTTGGACTAGTAACTTCCTTCACCATTAGACGACTTTATCAATATGACTTCATTATATCTAGTTTTTATCATGATAATTGAAAGCACAGCTCCCTGGATGGATAAATGAATTGTTACCCTAACAGACAGTTCGTAACTTCTTATAAAAAATGTAGGTGGGAAAAAGTTCTTCCAGGAACTCTAATGCCTTCAAACTGAAATAAAACAATAATAGCATCTCAGGAAAGACAAATGAACTGCACAGGGAGGAGATAACTTAGACCCACTCATCAATTCTGCTGTGAGAGAAACTAAGCATAGATTGGCATGAAAATCCTCCTGCATCAAGTACACTGGGACCAGGGTGCAACCAAGGGGAGAGAGTAGAGAGCCAACATTGCTCATGGGAAGATAAGAGCATATGAAAATTGAAATTAGACCAGTATTACTGACATATTTTCTTTTAATAAATATCACCTTCTTATTTGGAAAGAGCCTGAGAGTGAACAGTAGTGCTTATAGCCCTGGAGTGGGGAGGATGAGAAGGTGAGGTAGGGAACAGAGCTGAGGAAGTGGGACAACAGGAATGTGGATGAGAGGGAGCCACAGCTGTGACTGGGGGGAGGCACACACACCTCCCAGGGGGTGATGACAGTGTCCAGCCTCCATCACTGTCACTAGGCAGCCTGATGGGTCTGGACAGGTGAGACCACAAAGTAAAATTAATTCATTAGCCTAATTTTCTCTTAGCAGCTGATACACTGTTCACTAGGAGAGTGTGGTGAGTAAGGTACTTACATAAGCATTTATAAAGACTGATACCTAAATTATTACAAACAGGTTATTTTGTTTCCAGGCAGGAAAGGGCAGATAATTATTAAAATGAGAAACTATGAGCAAGGTTTCATGAAAATTCCTTCATACAAGTTGAGAAATGCTTGCAAGATACACAGCTTGTGTATCAGGTGGTCCTGCTGAGGAGGGGCTCAGTTCTCTGATCGGTCAGTAAAAATGGCCATTTCTTATCCTAAACTGATATAAAAATGGGACCATGGGAGCACAAACATCAAAAATCCTATGCTGCCATGTGTGTTATTTTCTTTGAATTTCTTGTGAGAATGCACCTAAATTCCCATAGAAGTATAAGCTCTTATCCATTTGGACTTCTGTAGTAAAGAAGGATGTGCTAAAATGATGTGCACCTTCTGCCCGGGGCAGGGGAATACACCTATTCCTACTTCAGTTCATTGGCAGCTCCCAGCACAGCAAGCCATTTTCTATCAGCTTTGACTCATTTTGGGAAAGAGTTTGGCGAATGTTTTCTTACAGACCCTCAGGAGGCATTAACCAGTGTAACACCCAGCAAATGTATCTCACAGGTCCCCCTTGGTGCTCAATCCACAGAGGCACAACCTAGGAACAGCAGGTACAGTCACGGCACAAACAAGAGCAGTGGGTATCTAACACCCTGATGCTCTGTGTCCCACTAGGGAAGAACAAACCCCTTGAGGGCCCCAAGCTTTCCCCCCCAGTCAAGCCCCTTAGCAAATACACTTTCAGTAGCACCTGCCCACTTCAGTCCTGCATCTTTGCCATTCACATCCCTTGCCACAGCCTGGAAAGCCATGGTGCAGGGAGGCATCTGCAGGGGCTTCAGGTGAGACCCTTCACTCGCGACACCTCAGTCACCCCCTGAGGTGTGCTTGAAGGCCACCTCGGTGGACTGGACACCAAGGACATGATGTCTTTCATTTGCCAGCTATGGCTTGTCAGCTGCAGGGCAACAGCTCATGCTTTAACTCTAATGGTTCCTATAAGCATTGTATATCAGAAGAGACAAAACCCTGTATTATAGGTATTATTCTGCTCTGGCGAATGAAAGAAGACCCCACATAGCTTCACTGTATGCTCTAAAGCTTTTAGAAAACACAGAAATCTTTAAAATTCCATATAAAAGGACCTTCTCCAGTGCTTCATGTTAGCATAAGTGAATTTTCTTGGTAGTTCCATTAATGAGACTGATATGCTATTTTGTTAATTGTCCCAGAAACACTTGGTCAAATAATGCAAAAATGAATTAGCCAAAATCTATGAAGATCACAACATGCTTGCTTACCTGTTTCTGTACATCTAGAGTATTAACTATCCACAACTACTCAAGTTCCTCCTGGTTGTTTTCATGACACTTTGCTGAACACCATGCTGTATAAGATGCACAAACTGTTCAGCTGCAGGACATGTTTTCAGAGCACACCACTTGTTATGCTGCAGTTTGAAATGTTTCCATGATCCTGTCTGGCTGCAGAAGAGAATCAGTTGACACTCAGCCAGACCCAGTACACATGGTTAATCAATACTTAGCTGTTCAGATACATTAGCACTGGGGAACAAATAATGTCCAAATAGTTTATTTACACAAGCCATTAATAACTAATTGGAAATCAGAATCAGTTTGTAAATAAATTCATAGGTAGAAATAAGGCCTACATTTGAAGTTGCTAATGTTTACAACAGATAATCTGAGTTCCATTCTCAGCCACTTTCACAGACTGGATTCCCACTGATTCATAGCTCAGTGTCTCTTGTTTTCTATTTTTTGGTAAGAACCACAAGAAAAAGGTATTTATGTGAGATAAGGCACCAAATGGCTAAAATCTAAATGGTTCTCTGTCCCATAGTGAACATTAAGTGGTGGCTAATTTTCAAAGGCTGTAAACAAAATCTTCTATATTGGATGAACTGCTCTGCAAAACCCAATTTATACTGCTGCTGTTAGATCAGATTTTACAGAGTGCTCTAGTCGCTCTCCCCTCCTGTTTCACATGCAAAGCATGTAATTCCTAAAAGTCAGCTCAGACACCAAAGTGCTATACAGGGAAAGTATTTATACCTGAATATACAAACCTGGCAAACCTGAAAGTAAATTGTGAACTCTAACTCAGGGAAGCCTCATATTGTACTAATTTCATGTGATGGGATAGTACAGAAATTTAATGAGCTTCTACTGGAAACATAGGAACCTCTATTTAATCCTGGATAGGTGGCCAGTCCTGCCATGTATCTAACCCAGCAGCCACAGCCTGGAGAGTGGCAGTAGCAAATAAATCAGAGGCAAGTACAGTTAGCCTTATAAGTAGTTATGAAGCAAAACGCCAAAGAGAACATTTCTTCCTAGCCCTAATCATATTTGTACAACTTTAAAGACTTTAAAACACCTGAAATTCAAAGATCATCATAATAGGGAAACACATTGCTTGTATGATAGTCTTTGAGCATTTAATGTTATGCAAAGATGCCAACATTCTAGAATTATTTTTACAAGTATATAGAGGTGATTACTAGAGTCTACTGGATTTTTCCACAAGGGGAACTTTGGCTGAGCAAATTAATTACAAAGTCCAAAATTTGTAACAAACAATTAAACAAACCAGTGCAATGTCATTGTGAGATTGGTGTTGGCAATAGGATCATCACTGATAAATCCAGCTTTAAGATGCTGCAAACCTCTTAAAGAAATCAGATTGGCTTGATGATTTTGAAAATATTTGCATAATAATGAACATTACTACTAAGAAAATTGTTTTGTTAGTTTATTCCAACTTGTAAAATCCTTTAGGTATTTAAATGTAAATATTTACATAGCCAGAAGTGCTCTTCCTAAGTCTCTCTTCAGACAAAAAAACTTATAAAAGTATTGTTTCTTGTATGAAAATAAGAAGCACATTGGAACATTCAGCAAACTGCTCTCATTTACCCCAGTGCAGCCCAGCAGGTTTAGCATAAAAACTTTATACAGGAACTGGCAGGAGATATTTCATTGCATTTGTGTCTTTAACTGATTTTCATACATTCCAGTTTCATGTAAATATATCCATGTAGAGCTAATTCTGCGGTATAGGTAAGTGTTTGAGACTCTGCAAAGATTAAAGGGATACCGTTAACCTTACTCTTGCCCATAGCTGGAATATTTCCTGAATTTTTTGAAGCTTTTATGTATTTTTTCTATAATTTAAGAGCAAAAATAATTAAAATGGCTCTTTTTCTGACAGTTTCTTGCATTTGAATGCTAGAAGCCACAAACATATTATAGGAACTGAGTAGCCTTGACATTGTGATCCTAAGAGTCTTAAAATAAAGGAGAAGGGAATAAAATAACCCCTTGAACCTCATTTCAATTCAAAAGAAAAAAAAATCCCAGGCTTGTTAACATAAATAGTATTTGCAAATATGCATAAGACAACAGCCCCTTGGTAACATTTTTCCCACAGAAGGGAATTCCAGCAAAATTGTAGGCTATGTGCAGATACTTTATTTTCTAAACAAAAATTGCATTATGCCAAAAGACATATACATTTCAACTACTATTAGAGTGTAATTAAATTATGTTCGTTATCTTTGTTTGTAATACAAGGAACAAGACTTCTGTTGAAAGCACAAGGCGCTCCTAAGTTAATATCCTTTCATCTCACTAAGTGTCACACTGTAGGTGGTCTGCAGTGCTTTCTTTATACAGAACTTTTCACGGGATTTGCTTGATTCAATGCTACTTTTTAGCTTTTGGGTCAAGTGAAAAAAATAGCAAGAGAGCCACAAGAGGACAAATTCGCCTTTCATTTACACCATGTAAATCCTGTTGAATGGGGAAAGCAGGACAAAGACTGAATACTGTTCCTTTGACATAAGGAGAAATACAAATATTTCATGAACAGGGCAACAAATGTCTTTGAAATATGCAACAAAGTAACAATTTCAGCAAAACTGCAGAACCCATTATTTCCTATTCATTGAAAACATATGTTGATGCTGTTGCACATCAGAAACAATCAGAAGTCATTTTATTTCTTATTTCAAAGACTAAAACAGTAGCTTACATTTTAATACATAACCAATTGTTACAAAACATCTGGTGAGCTGTACCTTTCATAGTTTATAGACAAATTCTTTCTTTAAAGGCAAATTGGAAAATTTTATGCTTTCTTTTCCCTATAAATGTAGTATTTCCTCAGCCCCTGTAGAACTCCTTTGCCTTGCTTGCTCACTATTTCCATGCCGCTGGTGGACGTGGATATTGTGTATGTGTCTTTAAAAAGAAAAAACAGATTTTCTAGGACAATTGTTCCTCTTTGCCTCTTCACTTCCCACCTCCCCGTTTTCCTTGCACCTCTCTGTGTCACATTTTGCTTCCTCACTTCATTGCCCAGAATGCCACACAGCAGCCTTGCCGGCTTGCACTGTACAGCTATTAGCAGAGTCTTCCACGCATAAAGAAGAAAACTAATGCCATGCCAAACACTTCCAGTGTAAAATGTGAAACGGCTTTTCTTTAAGAAGGGGCCGCTAAGTTTTATATACTCCAAGGTCATAAATGCTAAGACAGGTTACCCAGGTCTCTCTTACTGTATTAAATCTTAGAAAGCTTTCTGCAATATTGCATTTGCCTCATAAATCTCATCCTAGAGCCAAGGATTCTCATATCAGATGACCCTACTGCAATTTCAAAACTCACCTGCCAACTCACTGACATACAGAATTTGAGTTTCCCAGAGGTTCACGTAACTCACTGAGGCCAGATGTGCTGAAGTAGCAGCCTCCAAACACGCAGAGCAACCTTTATGATTGTTAATGATGCCACTAAACTAGACTATCAAGGAATAATCCAAGATGTCCAGTCAAGTCTTTACAACTGCCAAGGCCAGAAGGACCAGGAGGTACAAAATGTCAGGTCTCTCCCAATGAGAGGAGCTGTCATTGCAGGTTACTGCAGCAGTGCAGGCACACCTCATCAGAAAGCAGCACGCAGGGAGACAGGGATAGAGCATACACTCTACAGCAGCAATCTGACAGATAACCCACAAAAAAGTAGAGGAAAGCAGTTCCACAAAGTGAAAAGTATGGGCTCAGTAATCCTCCAGTTGCAGAAAGAAAAAAATCCTTAAAAATTATTCCTAAACAGGAAAGTGCAAACGGCACCAAATCCATGTTTAGTTGTAACATGAGCAACAACCAGGGGATGTGGTTTTAGTAAAGACAGACGTTACGTAGAAAGATGAGGCAATGGTTACCTAAATACAGCAAAAGAACTTATGTTTCCAGAAGGCCCAACATACACCAAGTTGCACCATAACCCAAAACTTTAGCAATCAGCTCAGATATGAAAGAGCTCTACTACTGACAATTTTCTTTTGGTACCATCTGAAACAGGTACACATCAAAGTAATACTAATTACAGATGAGGGAAAGTAACAATATAATCTAGAATCCACTAACACATCACAGCTCATAACAATATAGGTAAATTTGTGGTTTGCAGGAATACATGTTTGATAGATTTGAATATGAAAACAAGGAACATGAGAAATAACAGTAAATTATGTTATAGGTACTTTAATATAAGAGGAAGAACTTGGAAGAGGTGGTTCAGCAGAGAAGGAAAGCATTCCACAGATGATGCCAAGAAAGGCCAAGTTTTTCATGCCTTTTTGCTTTTTGTTGTCACTAAAATGGCAGCTGCCACAACTACAATTCACAAAATTTTTAAAAAATGGTTAAAATAAGGAATTAAAAGTACTTTGGTAATTTGTAAATCAATGGGCCGTGTGAAAGTCACCAAAAGATGTCTGGAAAACCGGTTCATACAATTTCTGACACATTATCAGTTATCTTTGGAAAGCTGTAGAGGACTGGTGATTTTCCAGGTGACTGGAAAAGGGCAAACACGGGGCTTATTTTTCAAACAGATGCAAAAGGGCAGCCTGGAAATAATAGGCCAGTTCAGCTTTTAAGTCCCATTGCAGTAATGGAACAAATAATTTCCTAAGAATACACCAAAGAAAGAAAAAACTAAAAAAAAAAAAAAAAAAAAGAAAGTAGTAGCGGCAGACATGTATTTGTAAACTTCCAGCCCTGCAAAACTAATGTCATTTCCTGCAACAACAGACAGACATTTTGCAGATGAGGGAAGAAACGTGGGGAAAGAAGACAAATAGTAAATGTCAGATAGCTTAACATTAGTTGACATATAGCTTGACATTAGAAAAGCTTTTGACACTGCCTAATATGGCATTCCCATAAGTAAGCTCAGAAGTGCTCTACTTTTAAGTGTTATAGTTCACCAAATGCAGAACCAGACACAGAGCAATTTTCAGTGGTTCACCGTAAAAAAAAAAAAAAAAAAAAAGGTGCATTGAATATGGTCCAGTATTACCAAATACCTTCCTGAATGACTTGGATGATGGAGTAAACAAATATACACAAAAGAGATGCAGATACGTTGATATACTAATATGTATAATGTGTATCTGAATTACCTACAGGTAAAAACAGCTGTAAAGAGCTGGAAGCTCAATTAGGGATGGGACTAAAGTCCAGAATGATTTTCTCAGAAACTCAATACAGATTGCAAAAGATCATCATGTGATTAAATAAGGACAATTACAAAGTTTTGTAGGTAGGTAGAAATAACCAATTACATAAGTACAAATAGAGAATGAAAGAAAAGCATGGTTACAGGAAGGCAAAAGCAGATCATGAGTCACCACACTGAATTTCTGCCAAAACCCAAACCTCACTCTGGACGTACTGGCAGAAGGGATCACTCCAAGGCATCTGAAGTCGTTCTCCCACCCTTCTTGACACTGGAAAGGCATCAGGCAGAGTCTGTGTCCAGTTTGGGGTATCACTTTTCAAGGAAAACATGAGTTTTTGGGTAGATTGTGATCAGAGATCTGTCCACAGAAGTAGAAGAATTAGTGCTATTTTATCTGAACAAGGACATGAGACATCATAAATTTCTGCAGAGGAAATTCTGAAAAAAATTCTATTGTTGTGGATCGTTAATAACTACAATAGATTACTTTCAAAGGTTGTGCCATCCTATCACTGGAATTACTCAACTTGTTGGACAAGTATCTGCAAGAAAAAATTAAGTGAATTGGTGCTGACTTTGAGCAAGGGAGTGGACTAGCTGACTTGTTGACGTCTGTTCCAACCCCACTGCCTGGGTTTTTGTACAGGGTTTGACAGTAAATACTTACCCAGAATTGGTATCTTCTGCCTTATCTGTGAGTGAGTGTCTGATCTTGCCTGACTGTTAACTGGCCCGTTTCTTGTTTTGTTAAAACTTGGCAATTTTTTTCTCTGTTATATCCATATACAATGGAGACAACCTTATGGACTCCCCTGTTCATGGAAGAGTAACATCTTTACTGACTTTTTCAGCACTTTCCAAAAGAAGTTTGAAAAACAAACTATGTAATCCAAAGCACTCCCTGCAGGGCCCGTGAACATCTATCTGGTCCTCAGCCTTCATGAAGAAAAGCAGCCGGTTGTCTTATGTGCCATGAGAGTGGCTGATGGCTCCATGATCAGTGCTCACCACTAGACCGTTTCCTTCTCACCTTCTTGCCTGCATTTGTCAATCAGTTCCGTTCCAGTAAAACATGCAACAAGTTCTCTGAGGTGAAGCTGCCTTTTCTTCTCTTTGTTCACACAGTTGCTAGCAGGATGACTCCTGAGAGAAATTCCCAGGCACTACAATTAATTCCTTACTGTTGATTGTAGTAGTATTAATATTTTCTGTTTACAATTACTCACATGTAGTATTTTTAGTTTGTACAAAATATGCATTGAGAGACAGGTGATCTTTTCTAAATAAACTATTTGCAAGATTATTTCAGATTTTCAGATATGAAATACTGTGTTCCTTGTACGTGAAGTACAATATTGATTTGGGGAAGGCAGAGATAAAGGAGGGGACAAGGCTTAGGTCATTTGTTGTCCTTCTTAAGTCTTCAGTGAACTCTTCTAGGGAAATATTACTCTACTTGTTATTCTTATAGCAGACAGATATTAATTCTTATCTTGCATCCACCTGCTTATCTACCATTACACATTAGAGAGGGGTCCTGCCTACATTTAATCTACTGGTTAAATGCCAGTTTAATTCTTCTATGCTGTAGGCCACAGAAATGTGTTCAAAGGACAGCCCCTCATATACACACCACAGTATAAACATTTTAATGAAAGAGAATTTTTTGTAGGAGGAAAAGTTCCTTTGCTTTGAAAATAATGAATAAGCTCTCATTGAAATGAACCCTTTATGTATATCTTTATGTTTCTGATCTGGCAGCTTTGAAGAGCTGATATCATCAGTTTTAGAACCTGGAGTCTGGCCACTATTCTCTGAAACATGCTTTACAGTGGAAAAGACCATTTGAAAGCAAATAAAACAATACTGAGCAAAAAAATCAGGTACTTTTCAAAGCTTGCAAACTTTTTATTGCTTTGCAACCTTTTTTCTTAACATATGAACCATTCTGTGTCTCTCACCCATACCACTGCTCCACTACTCTACTGCTGCATCTAGGATACTAGACCTAACAACGGCAGAGTTTAACTACAATTTTACTTTTCCATTGGAAACTGTGTCATTCCCACTGTGTGATGCTGCGCAGTTGTTCTTGCCAGAGCTTACACTGCATCAGCCCAAGCAAGTACATACTTCTTCAGTTCCTCTCATTTGTAAGCACAAAAGCACACTGGTGTAAGTCTCACTGCACTGAAACCAAAAACAACCTTGCATGTGGGCATCAGCAGAGATGGGAAACTTGCTCTAATAGTGCTCATCACTTAGACAGCACTTCTCACAGGACTCAACTCAGTTCATAAATTGAACTCTTTTCTACAGACAGAGGAACTGATGGAGAGGCCATAAGGCTCACCAAGCCTCAAATGTTGACCACTGAATTCAATGGGAGCAAAGACAGTGCTTTTGAATCCTTTCCTCCCTTAACTCCATGCAGTTTACTTACCCAAAGCTGCAGCAAGAATCAGAGTTGGAGTCAGAATTGAAGTACACAATATTTCTGTACACAGACTGTAAACCATGACTTACTACATGCACCCGGAGGGCAGTTTTTCAGATTTTCAACCACAGCACTCTCCAGCCCACCACTTGTACTGATAGTCCCTGCTGGTCCCTGGCTGGGCTGAGGAGAGCCAGCCTGTCCCCCGCTGCAGATCGCCAGCACTCCTCCTCCCATGGGAGCTCACCCACCTACCACCACAGGGCTCCCAGGCACCCATTGCTCCACAACTGCCCCATGTGAAACTGGGGTGTCTAAATGTAAGAGCAGGTTTAAACCATCCAAAAATGCACAAAAAACTCAGCTGCCACAAAGGTTTAAACCATCCAAGTATTAATAGGGTTTTTTTCTTATAATGAAAAATTCAAAATCAATTTCCTTCTCCTTTTATAATCTTTTCACAGGCTTCTAAAAGAGCAGAATCTGTATCAAAATGTGCTCTGGATGCTTTTGCAACAGGAACCCATTTTGGTCCTGAGTCCTGAAAGGCACAGCTCCTTTTCTGTACATACTGGTCAGATGCATGTCAGAAGACAGATAGAAGTTTTCAAAAGTGGTCTTTAAATCTGTGGAGCCAACAGGAGACAAAAATTGGATCAGATGTCTGAAAACAAAATCACAAGAGGCTGAAGAAAGACTTCTGGGGTAATCCAAGAAGACACCACTGACTGCAGCAACCCACATTCTCCAGTGAATCTCAAAGGCCCTGGGACATGGACCATCCACCTCTGCTGACAAACTGCTTAGTCGCAGCAGAATTTAAGAGTACTGAAGGGCTACTCTACTTTCCACAATTAGCCTTATCCTATTGGAGCTTATGCAAGTGGAGGGTCAGGCAGTGCAGAGTACAGCTTTTCTGAGCTCACACACTGATTATCCCACTTGATTACACAAAGCGGGAGGGAGCAGCAGGCAGAGCAGGTGGCTCCATAAATTCAGTAGATCACAGTTCCCATGAAGATTTTCTGGATTTATAGTTATAAGCAGCATCTAGACTTGGGA
This sequence comes from Strix aluco, assembly GCF_031877795.1. Taxonomy (NCBI): domain Eukaryota; kingdom Metazoa; phylum Chordata; class Aves; order Strigiformes; family Strigidae; genus Strix; species Strix aluco. The sequence goes on from NC_133932.1 coordinate 117,763,771, forward strand.
TCATAGAAATTAGTCTTTGGGGTCTGCAGACCCCAAATTTCAGAAGTTTGTTGTGTTCACATAACTGCTTGGCATAATGGATACTGGATTATTCCACTTGAAATTGACTTTAATAACAACCCTCTAATCCTGAGAGCAGATGAAGAGATCACACGCATCAGGTTTCAATATATAGCACTGTTCTCTTGTACCTGAGGTTGTTTTGTGTAACCAAGCTCAGCTCTGAGGCATCAGGACTCTGCTCTTGCCCACTAGTTTGGTATGAACCCAGAGATGACCCAAGGATCCCCATATTCTTTATGTTCCACATCCCACAGCAGTTCTGAAATGTGCAAAACCATCACATACTCTATAATAAAGGTAGTAGGCCACACATGGCTGGATTCTCTCCTGTCATGGTGCCGGTCTTTCCATCTGAGCCGGTTCCACCTGCCACAGTCATGGGAGAAGCACAGGCATTGCCAGAAAGCTATTCCTCTCATACATAAGACATCTAAAATTGGCCAGGTATGTTTCTCTCTCACTCAGAAAAAGAATCAAGGCTCATATGTAGACATCAACATTTGGCCACATGAACACCACACACTGTCTCTGAGCCCTGACTCCCTGAAAGACCCCTGCTTTCCTCCTCCCCTTGCTCCCCCTTCACTCATCAGCTCCTGCAGCTTACAGAAGCATCTGCCTACAAACAGACACTGCAGCGTGAAAAACACAAATAAACATGTAACCCCCACAGTTTGCAACTACTTGGTGACATTTTCTTCCACCTCCCATGGATAACTCATAGCAGGACCACTTCATGCTCTGTTCAGCTCCTGCACACAGTCCATGTTGCTCTTTGCAGGAGGATTATGACCTTTGCTGGTAGCTCATTTACTACATGCATCTCTGCGTAGGGTGGCTGACAGGCTCCAAGCAAGGAATAAAATAGCCTGTAGTGCATCAAAGTCTGCTGGACAGCCTCCAGTGTTTTGCTTCAGCCAAAGTTCAGTGTTACTAGTTCATTTATCTGAAGAACCCTTCTACAGGATCATGTAAGACCAAATTATTCTCTCAGTTGCAGTAGTGGAAATTATGACAGTAATGGATGTGCAATGAAAATGATGATCAGGGCTGTGATCCCTGCTGGAATAGCATTCTTGTTGGCCATCCTCAGACTCCCTCCTTCTCTGGTCCCTGCAAATGTGCAAGGCAGAGCAGCCCAAAAGGCAGCCCCAAAAAGCAGGTGCAAGATGGGTGCAGTCCTCCTCTCAAATATGGACTAAGCAAACATGGTCAGTCACTCCAGCAGAGAAGACATATCTGGAAAACTGGAAGGATCTGCACAAAAGCCCATGACAAGCTGAGCTGCCCTGAAATATTTTCTGTGATTTTCCAGAACAAGAAATGAAAAAAGTCCATTATGTTTCTGGTCAATTACTGGGTTTTTTCTTCCATTGTTCCATTGGCCTCACTCAAACACTTTCTTCTCCCAGATCTCAACTAAAACTGCTCAACCATGGTTTTCCTTTAATAAGGAAAAAGAGCAAAAGTCTGCTCTTTTTACACTTGCTTTACAAGGCAAATTTGGCATACAGTTCAGTTGCATATCCTGATGTTGGCTTATTGAAGGCAGGTGCACACTTTAATATATATGGGCACAGAGACCCCCTTCCAGACTATAAAAGAATACTGGGCATGTCCTCATGTGCAATATCTCTAATTTTTTTTATTCATAAACCTAAAAATATGAGCTGTTATTTTGCCTATGCACATTACAAGTGAGTGTGAACAGGCAGGCACCATATTACACAGAGATGGTGTTAAAATGGCTCCATTAGCATTTTTTCTAGCATATTGTCTTTATGTGACAGTAATGGGAAAAGGAAATGTTACTGTAATGTTGCACTTTCATTGCTAACAAGAGAGAATCATGCAAAAAAATATAACAAGGCAAAGTAACTTCAGCTAGCCCAACTGCCATCATTTTATTTAGTCTGGAAAGAGGTTATACAGCATGCTGTCAAACAAAAATCCTTCACTTACTAGTTAGCATTCTTATTGCATTAATAATATGCAATGGACAGTAACAGAGAACAATTATTCTGTCTGTAATGAAATAAACATGGTCCACATGATGCCATCCTCCAATATCTTTAGTGTGGCATCTTTTTTATTTTGATAGATCTGTGTGTAAAATGAGTCCACCTGTGAATGTTAGAAGAACATTTTTTGAAGTCCAAGAAAATAACAGACATTAAATGGTTTATGTTTGTGTTCACTCAAACCTCTCTAAAGGCCAAATCTACACAGGCTGCAACTTCATTCAGCTGACATTGTGGCTGTGCCCTGTGCCAGGCAATCTCCTGGTCACCTAGACCATGGACCTGCTGGAACTAGGAGCATTTTGTCTCTGTGGCACTTGCTTATGTTCCTGTCCATGAAAATACAACATACAAGGAAAATGGAAAGAGGCAGTGGGACTGTGCCCACATAGGGCTTCCCTCAGTGTGGGATCAGGGTGCAGCTGAAAATCAGAAGTGCTTCAAGCTCACATATGTCTGAAGATACTCAGCAACATATTCCTCACTGATTCCCAGGGCATCTAAATACCTCTGTAAGCCTATAAGGGCATCTACACCAGCAACTGAAATAGGTCAAAAGCACATCCTCGTGTAACACATTTCAGTTGTTCAACCTGCTAAATTGTTAGCAGGTCTCTGATATGGGTTCAGCCCGTGGCACCCAGCTATCCCAAAAAAATGCCCAGTTTGGGAGTGAATGTGAGTCAGGGACCATTCCCAGGAAGGAGCAAGAAAGCAGCTCTCCAGGTGTAGAGGAGAAGAGAGCAGAACCACATCTGTATCTGCCCTTTAGTGCCAAGTATCCTCAGGCCCAGAGGGTGGCTCTGAGCACAGTCACAGCCTGAGAAATGTGGAGGGGACCTTTGTTTTAGATAAATAGATATCAATAGTTGAGTGGATCAACTAGGGGTGTAAATGTCTCCCTGAGTTATCCAGACCAGTATGGGGGGAGTGAGCCTAGTACAGAGTATAAAAACTAAACAGCTAACAGAAGAATTTCAAAGAGAACAATGGGCTTGAACTGGCTTCAACACACTTGTTCCTTCCCAGTGAGTGGGGATGCCCAGAGTCGTGACAGTGAGTCATAGAATCACAGAATCATAGATTATATCAAGTTTGAAGGGATCCATAAGGATCATCAAGTCCAACTCCCAACTCCTTGCAGGACTACCTAAAACTAAACCATATGACTAAGAGCATCATCTGGGACGCTCCTTGAACTCTGACTGTCTTGGTGCTATGACCAGTTCCCTGGGGAGCCTGTTCCAGGGACTGACCATGATCTCAGTGAAGAACTTTTTCCTAATATCCAATCTGAACTTCCCCTGACATAGATAATGCAGTGAGTGTATTATAGACCAGTAATGGGAATCACATTGGTATTCTGACTGAACTGTGGATTCAATTGCTATGTTTTGCTAAATGTGACTTACATTAGTATTGTGTTTTCAGAATATTTTGTATCATTCTTCTAAATCAGAAACCCCATGTAACATCAACAATCTTCAGATAGCTAATTTGATATTAAACATTATGCCCTCTAAGTGTGGAATATCTAGAAGAAGCTGGTCAGATAGTATGGGACTCTGCCAGGAACACCATACCTTTTCCTTCCACATAGCAAAGACTGCAACACCATGGAGCACCCTCTCTGAATTTGGGTTTAGTTGTATCAGCTGCCAAGATGCTTGCACTCTTTAATCCTTAAATCATACTAAATAGGTAACCAGGCTTCTAAGTCCCCTATGCATAAATACAAATTATACCTACAGTCTTTGATTCGATCATCTCTTAATTCCATTCAGTTTGCCTATGGTGACATCAATGCCATGTTGTGTTGTGGTTCAGATGGTAATTACTTTTTACCACTTTAGGAGGTTATTTTTGCCTTTCTCAAATCCAAACCTACAGGACAGTACATTCCTCTTAACTCATGGGTTGTAAGGGCAGCCCGTTATAAAATCCCATACTTCCTGGAAAGCACAGGGCCATACACAGCAGATCTGCCTTGGATCTCTGCCAAGGAGCAGCAGGCCCAGCTCTGGTCTAAAATTTACACTTGAGCACAGATGTACACCCACACAGCATGGGCAGGAGATGAACTTGGGCTCCAGCCAGATCTCAGACCCAGGTCGACTCCTTAGCTGAACATACCTGTGATTAACATACCATTACGGTAGGTCAAATCAATAAACTTCACCATAATCATTTCATCCCATTGTTAAAAGATTTGAAGGTGATCTGGGATCTGAAAACAGTCAGAACAACCTACTCATCTAGAAAACAAATGAAAAAAAAGTGCTGCTGTACCACTGTAAAATTTGAGTACAGCCATGATGCACCAGCTCACTTCCCTACCATGTCGCTTTGTGCTTACACCTCCTTGCCTGATGTACAACTCATGTGAACAATACTAGAATATTCTGATAAACCCTTGATTATATCAACTGACAAAGAATGGGCTTCATAAAAGAACTATGTAGTTCAATATTTGTTCTTCCACTGAAAGCTGCAACATTCCTGCTTATGCAGCTAAAACACTCCACAAAATTTTATCCCCTGCTTCATTACTATTGCATCACAGCAGTCCGATTGGAATGTCTTACTCAAAAAGCTCTGTTACACCCATACATATTTTTTGCCTTCTTTTCCTGCATCCATTTTTTTCACTGGTAGCTGAATAGGCGTGTGTAAACAATTTGTTAGCTGCTCCAGTGCTAAAACATTGTATTGCTCTTCCAGATCTCCAAGTGTAACAAAAGGAATAGCAAAGACACAGAAATTAAAAATGCTTATTTCTAATTATCTATCTGAGGCTGACAGAATCAAGATTGGAAAATCTCTTATTGTGTACATGCATAATTCATGAGCTAGAAGAAGTTACATCCTTGATCTTTCACCATTGATACAAAGTGCAGAAATTATTTTGTAGGCAAGGCTACCTTGTTATTGTCTGTGCTCCTTAGCCATGTTAGAAACTTGTCCTTTGAAATCCCATGAATTCTCTATTTAAAACTTTTTGCTATGGGGGAAATGCATTAAAGCAGAATTTTACTCCAAGAAATGACTGTAAAATCAGCACCTTTTCACTCTGTTTATCTTCCCCATGCATGTATTCAGAGACATCTCTTCTTCCATTAGTGATAATGGGAAGCTTTTTCTATGTTTTATTCCTTTTATCACTGCAGAGGTCATACTGGTAAGATAGCTATACATCATTAACACCATTACAAAGCCAAGCACTAGCTCCCACACAGAGTGGAGAGATAGAAGTACAAACTGGAGACGATAGGGTGACATAACTCAAGTATCTGAAAGGAGAGTTTTGCCTGAGCAACATTTGTCCTGGGACAGAGAAGGTTCAAGACAACAGGACTAGTTTAGCTTTCACTCCTCTTGTTAGGTTTGTAGATCTGATTGTCAGAGAGAGCTTGTCTCTTCACAAACTGGGAAGTTTTTGAATTAGAAATATCTGAGTTACAATAATATAAAATGCCATAAAATCCCTTTAATCAATTTTCTGATCAAAGCTGAACAACAAAAGTTAGACCCGAGACTGTCCTTGTCACCAAAACACTCTCTGATTCCAGAGATGATCCCATTTCTGAGCGCAGCAGAAATGTCAGGCAACAATTTCACGGGCAGATGACTCAGTGTAATACCTTGCTTCCACTAAAAAGAGGGCATTTTGCTGTTCCTCTCTGTTCGCACTCGTCTCCCTTCCCTTGTTTTACTTGAATGATTTTCCGCCAGAGTGGTTGGTAAAACCATTCACAGAAGGTCCTGATGAGCTAGCACAAAGAAAACAGCAAGAAGATGACCAGGAGCGATAGAGGAGGGTGGAAGAAGGAGGGACCTTACCCTTGCAGCAACAATAAGCCATCAAAACATTCACTGCCTCTCAGGGAACCACAGCCTAAATTAGACGGGAAGAACTGGGCAGTGCCTACCTTCTTCCACTGACTCTAAGCAGATCCTAGTGCACTGGCTTAGCTCAGACATCCAGTTTTTAGACAGCTACACTTAAGTGAGATCAATCCCCACCAGAAGTACCTGAACTGCCAAGGCAGGGTGGACTTTCCTTGTTTTTATTGCATTTTAGGTAGGGACATATCTTTGGGTCCTTTTCAGTCTGTACTCAGGAGTACTGCAGTGATGAAGAAAAGAGTAAAATGTAAGCAAATATTTACAGAGGACCCTGGGATTTTGGTGTAGTTCTGAAGCACTCTGAGTGCAGTGCAGGCATCCCCAGTAAGACACTCAGAGGCCTGACTGTTAACTCGCATATATTTTCACTTATTTCTATTTTCATTTATATTTCTACAGGAAAATAAAGTTCATACATTCAACAGAGTTGAACAAGATAAGAGAAATAAGTCCACTATTTCAAAGGAGGAGAAGGCTAGTGCCAGGAATGAAGGTGTGCTAACTGGCATAGTGTGTAGTAGGGCCAGACGTTCAACAATATTTATGCGCTGAAAGGTCAGATAATCTGCGAGAGATGAAAATTTTCTTTTGACTACTCCCTTCAAAACCACTGATCTATGTTTACTGATCTGGTTCAAGTGAGATTTCTGTGAAAGTACTGGTGGGAAATGAGGAAGTGAAATACAGCATCTTTTGTAAATACAGATTCACATTATAGACTTGGATTTTCTAAAGCTGGAAGAAGAAAGAAGAACTGCATGCCAAATGTGCACCTCTTGAGGCTGTCGCAGCATAACTGTCTCTAACTTGCTGAGACTCATAAAAAGATGTTCAAGGCTTTTTTATACCAGTATAGCGGTAGATCCAGAAAAAGACCAGCATGTCATACATGATATGAAAAATACCAAGAGTTCAAATATGAAAACAATGGAGTTCAAGTGAGCAGACCAGAAAAAAAATAAGTTCAGGTAATGTAACAAGCACATCTTGGAGAAATCAGTCTGATTTTTTCTCCATGGTCAAAGTGCAGTTAGACTGCCATTTTGAGGAGGTAGACAGTTACTACGTGCTGAAGTGGATTGTCCTGAAAAGCCTTGTGTGGTATTTTCTGTGACTCTCATACAAAAAGTATTTGCAGAACACTGACTGAAAATCTCCTGTGCTGTGGAAGATAGTCCTACAGTTCTACAATTCAGGCTGTATGCACAAAAATATTTGTGATTACCTGAATCAAAGGGGGCCATTCTTTATTGAAACTATTTCATTTGATGCTAATAAACCATTGATACTATTATTGTTGAACACTGCAAATATCTTTTCCTTTTAAGCACAGTCTTTTAAGGGAACTGTTCGCAACATGCCTTGGTAAGAAATATTTTTCTTGGGTTTTCTCCAACCATTCTTGCTAATGTGCTAAGTTCTTCCATCCATTACCTTAGGAATAGGCAACGCGCTTTAATCTAGAAGGTGGTTTCCTGTCCCTTGATGATCTGGTTCTTTAGCAAATCTTTCTGTGTTAAGCTTTGTTTTTATTACTAACTGACTACATTAGGACTTAAAAATTTTGTACAGCCAAAGTAGGTGTGGTACTATTTATAAATCAAGGGCCAGTTATGCAGTTTTCATAAGGTGGTTTATATTGCATATTTGAAATCTGGAGGTGTTTCAGGAATGTATCATAAAACCACCTTCCATAAACTGTCTCTCAGGAAATAGTAATGATAACAGAGGCAGACAGATCTCACTTTAAACAAGTTACCTTGTACCCTTGATTTACTAAATTTCTGGCATTTTTTTTAACCAGATTGAGAATCTTTCCAACTTTTTGAAGTCTTATCAGCTGAGTTTTCAGAAGATCCCTTTTACTGCTAAGATTTCCAAACACTCAATAATGTGAGGCTATATAGCCATATAAATCTCGCCTCATAAGTTTTACAGATTTATGAAAATCCTAATTGTATACCATGTACTGGATAAAAGTGAAAATAATTCCATATATAAAATAATAAAAGTACACATATTAATTAAGCTGCCAGACCCCAAAATGGTGAATTTATAACTGCCAGAAAAAGATTTGACATCTGTGCAATTTAGTGAACATGGACTGTAACTTTTCTGAATTTTACCTCACTTCTTATTTTCACAGAAAAATGTGTGCAAAGCTTCATGGTTGACAATGTGGGTGTCAGAAGCCTGAAAAGGGTGAAACGAATTGGAAAAGTAGAATGAAAATATATAAAAACCTGTAAAATTGCTATGTTCCCTGACTGTAGGCAAGTGCTATATTTAGATCTGGTAACCATAATGGGACATTGGTCAGCAGATGAAGGACAAATTTCAATACATGTTCATTACTTTAAAGAAATTACACCTTGGAGTAAGCCTTTTATATTGAAAAAGTACAGTAGTAAAAAAAAAATATATCTTTTATGCAGAAACTAGTTTACATAGCTATATTCTGTGTTCATTATGCTGTTATTGAATATATCTGTGTAAATAAGAAATGCCTTTCACAGCTGAGATTATCCATTTGCTCCATCCTTCAGTGAAGTCAGTTCACAGCATCACAACTGGTTCTTGTGTGAAGAAACCCTGGGAGAGTTTTATTTTATTTAGCTATCCTGAAATATTTTTCTTGCTTCTTCATTACCCAAGGTCTAACAAAACCTATCTAGCATATGACATTTCTCTCACTTGGTTTTTTTGTAGAGGACCTTGAAGGCCCAGAAGCTAGGAGACCACAGATAACGCACAGATACTGATTTTTCACAAAGGAGCATTTTTTCCAACTTCTTCTTAAGTATTTGAGTTTAATGTGTGTTAACTGAAATGCAGCACACAAAGTACAAACTAAATTATTCCTCTACTCAATTCTAATCCCCTCTTTTTGCACTGATGTCATAATCATACTAACTACACCACTATCTATTGAAAACCATCTGGATTTGTAACGTTAAATACAAAAAAACACACATAAACCAGAAAATCAGCAGTAATAAAAATAAACTTTTGCAGATTCTTTTACAACAGACAGCTCCTTTGAGGAACTCTTTGTGTAATTGTTTAGAGAAATTATAGTATGGACTTCAGATTATAATGAGAAATTGTATTATGGACTTTAGATTGTAATACATATATCAGCACAGCTTGAAATTAATGTTATGAAAGACACCATGTCATAGCAGCTTTAAAACACTAATAATGAGATAGAAACATTTTAAAAAAAAAAAAGCTTCACTGGGACTGAATCTGATTCAACAAGTTCAGTTTCCATCATGACGCACTTGACATAGAGACAGAACAAATAGTAAAATATCTGAAAGGAGGTGGTTTATCCCCCCACATCTCCTCTCCCTGCTCTCAGTTCTTTCTCTCATGGGCCAGGTCTGAGGGTTGGTTTAGTGACTTGGACTGGAGGGCTCTGACAGGAGGCAGAGCCAGCTCAAGGTAAAAGTCAGGAGTGGATGGCAAAGAGCAAGGGCTCAGCGAGGATGGCCATCCTCCCTTACAAAGCGGTACCCTCAACTCTCTGACACTGTAATGCTGCTTATGCACTGCTACACAGACCTGAGGCTTCAGAGCTTAGTTCCAAAGTGAAATCACAAAGACATCTGGATGCATAATTTAATGAAATTAAAATGCACTTCAGTCTCAACGTGCCTTACAAAGAATTTGGTAACCTTACACTTCCTTACAGATGGGAAAAATCAGACATGAAGAGATCATTAGGGTAGAGCAGGGACCAGAATTCACATCACCTGAAAACTAGTCCTGCCCTCTGGCTGTCAGGCCAGAGTTATGATCATGATTAGGACTAAATAGCCTAAAAGCCTACTAAAAAGGCTAGGGAAAGGACTGGAGGTGGTGGCACCTGGCCCTGCTGTTCTGACACTGAAGTTGGATATGACTCCTGGTTACCGGCAAGCTTACACTTGACTGCCAGGTTCCAGAGTGATGCGTTACTCTCCTGCCTCTTACCTTGTGCAATGAGGCATCAAAAGAAACTACACAAGAACTAAAGTGAGGAACAAGAGTGAGGTACTCAAAACCTGGAAATCTTTTCCCAAAGTTCAGCAAAAAAAAAACCTTTCACGTGATGATTTGGGCTCCCTCTGGAGAGCTCAGGAGGTGGATGAGGCAAAATCACAGCTGTGTGTCTTGTCAAATCATCAATGCCCTACCACACAGTTGAGAGGACTGTGACTACAGTCTTCCTCCTCACCCTGTGGCTAGGTGGAGGACGGGTATGCTGCAGCCTGTCTTGGATGCTGCTTGCTTGGTAGAGGCCACCCAGCCTCTGGCTACAGTGAAGGACTCAGCCCCTGAGCTGGGCACCTCCCAAGGAACTGGGGTTCCCATAAAAAGGCTTTGGAGTGTTTTCTGTCTTGATGTCTCTGTGTAACTATACCATCAGGGCTGGTTGATTCCAAGGGGATGAGCAGCTGGGGGTTAAGGGGTAACCCTGGGACTGGCTGTGCCCTCACCAGCGGGGTGCAGCCCCACAGGGTGAACACAGTAAGCAATCTGCAACAGGGTCCACCAACAGCCCCCAGCCATGGCCAGTGATGTCCTGACAGTCCAGTCAGGAGCAAAAGGACATGGAGCCAGAGACAGGCTGGAGGCAAGTCTTCAACATCCCATCCAGGAGACAGGCAGCCTACACGATAGGTCTGAGGTCTGTGCTGGGGGCAGTGCCGGAAACAGGACTGGAGACCAAGATTGCGCTGGTGTTGCTGGGGTAGGGACTGATGGCCCCAGGGAGATGAAATGGGGTCCTGGGCCCTGGACAGAGTTGCGAGGAGGGACACACAGGGTGCTATTAATGACATGTCTGTGTAGCAGACCATGGCTTGTCACCCACAGATGGGGCATTCCCAGTCACAGGAGTCTTTTCAGATGGGCGACATCTGGGTGGAAGACATAGCCGTGCACAGGGCACTTTGCTGCAGAGGTTGTTCATGGCTGGCCCTGCGTGGGCTGTTGGGGTTGGGTTGAGCTGCTGATGGCTGCGGGTCCTGCAACTGCTTTCTTTGGGCTTAATACACAGAGAAGAAAGGAGGTTTCATAGGCAGCTGAAAGTTTTCAGACCTAAGGTCCCATAGGCCAGGGTGGTAAATGAGAAAGACAAGCATTAAAGCACATGATCTTGAAGACTAGGGCAAAGACGTGACTGAGGTAACAAAGAAAAACCACTCTTTAAAAAAAAAAAAAAAAAAAACAAACAAACAAAAAAAACCCACACCAAATTTTAGTTGTACAGGAAAAGCAAAGGTATAACAGGAAGAAAGAGAACATGGGTGTGCAAGGATGAAAGAAAATGTACCCTGTCTCAGCTGAAGAAACACTGGAAACCCCCAGGCCCAGGAACCCCAGCAGAAAGAAGTCTATAAGAGAAAGAAGAGAAGATAAAGGAAAGAAAAGTGACACAAAACCTGAGACGTAACACAACAAGGGCAAGAACTAGAAGCATGTGAGTGAGGACTGCTCACAAGAAAAAACCTTTACGTTTCTAAGAGAATGGATCCAAAGAGCAGTGGTGTGCCAGCTGCCACTCAGGGGCCAGGGTATGACATAAGGCAGCTCTATTATTACTGTAAAGAGAGAGCACGCCAGAAGTGTGTTATGAAGCTGAGGTCAGAAAGATTTCAGCCTTCAGGTGCAAACCGAAGACCAAACGTTCCTATCACCTGGACGACTCAGGTCTTCTCAAATGAACAGTGGAGAGATTTCTTCACCAGGGAGTCACTCCACCAGACACAGCTGGTCATGTTTTGGGCTGACAGAAGAGCTTTTCATAGAAATTAGCTTGGAAAGTAGCAAGCATGAGGCAATTCTGTTTTACATACAATGGGAGTTTGAAAGCAGGTCAACAACTCAAATGTGACAGTTTAGGAGAGAAGAATGATGAACCCCACAACTCATCAGCTTATAAAGTTTTAATAAACAGGCCAGCTATTTTCAGGTTGTGTCTAAAGGATGCCCTTAGGAAAAGCTGGTGTGTGGATAGACAGTGGCACAGGCAGAGGGCTGGCAGACTGCCTTGAGATAGGTCCCAAGACACAAACTAAGAGAAGTCACATACAGAGAAAAAGCCTCAGAGACAGTGAGGCCACTGCATGGAGGAGGTGCTTATGAGAAGGTAAGGACTGGGGAGGGGGGGATCAGCACAACAAAGGAGCAAAAGATTATAAGAGCAGAGGTGGCTGTTTAGGTATGTCAATAAGACAGCTGAAGAAATGCTGGCTTTGAGCCTAAAGGACTAGTGAACCCTTGAGCATACCATCCATTGCTTCACATTTTCGTAGGACTGGAGGAGGGATGGGACCCCAGTGACAGAGATAAATGCCAGCTAAATGCCAGTGCTAGGGTGCCTACACCCATGAGGGAGTGCTTCACCTGCTGATAGAGACTGTGAGGCATCAGGAGGATTCTGAGGAGCCAAGTTTGGGATACTAACTACACCAAAGAAGAGAGGGGGTGCATGGTTATCACTGAGATTTGGATTATGCATAAATCAAGGAGCAAAGGGGAGGACTCTCCAGAAATTGCATCCCAGCAAGTAAAAGAGAAAAAAAAGAAGTTAAAAAAATTGAATAATCATATTAGAAGGATACCAGGAGCAAGAGTAAAAAGGATGTACAGAAAGCCAAAAGCTCTCAGAATAACAAGGGAATTGTCAAAGTGCAAGTTGATTTTGACCTTGCAAAGCGAATGAAAGCAAATGGCCAAAAAAAAGTATTTCTACAGTAAAGAAGAGAGAAGGAAGTTGTTGACTCTGCATTGAGAGAGTCAAGATAATCTGTATATTTCCCAGAACAATGTATCTTGCCTTCTTTTCAGTGCAGTTGACAGTGCAGATCTGCTCAATGATTAAATGGGAACATGCATGTGGTCATGAAAGTGGTGGCCTCCACAAAGGACACAGTTCCAAGCACTGAAAACACCACTTGTTATTCAGTTAGGAGTGGGCAGGTGAAGAATCTGACAATCTGTGTTCTGCTAACATTTTCACTATGCTATGAAAACTGGAACATAAAAATGCACACATAGCATTGGATTCTGGTAAACCCATCATACCAAAAAGTCCAAGAAAGTAGAAAGCATAGTCCTTAACATGGACGGAAAAGGAATGATCTAGACATTTGGAACCTGATAGTTTGAACTCGACACCATGCACAACTTGAAAACAAAATGTATGAAGGGAATAATTAAAGACATGGAGATAAATAGAAGACGAGATAAAAGGTTACCGAAAGTACCAGATTCAAAAGAACTCTTGTTCTGAGAGATTAAATTTAAAAAAAAAAAAAAAGTATGTGGGAGATACAATCTTCCTCTGTAAAATCAATCTGGAATAAGTGGAGATTAATACAAGAATTGTAAGGTGCACAAGGAACCAACTAAAGGCAACTAGCAAGTGGGGAAGTACCTTGCCACAAAAATGTTGGCTTGCTAATGAAATTTTCTGATAACAGAAATTTGGAAAGCATTCTTATTAGGGAGGAGAATCTGAATAAACAGGAAGAACTAGATGACCTTAAGGAGTGAAGCAACTGAAATAGGATAACACGTAATGGTAACAAATAGTATGCTCTGTACCTAAGGATTTATAAAACAGATTTATGCAATAAACTAGGAGGGCATCAGTTCCAAATGTGAGGAGAACATTCTGAATATCCTAACTATCCACAGGACCTGTTGCCAATGTAATGCAACTAAGACAAAGGTAGTGAAAACCTAAAATGTACCAAGGGCCATTTCAAATGAAATTAGGAAAGTATTGGTTCTATTGTTAAAACCCTGGGAGATAGTTTGGACTATTGTATATTATCACAAGGAAAGATTCCTCTACCCTAGATTAGGCATCTAAAAGCTAAGTATTTTAGTACAAACAAGTCATATAGGGCTCCTTTATATACAGTGAAGAGAAATCCAGAAAACCATTAATCTTAGCCTATAATAGTGTCTCATACAAGTCTAACACAATGGCTTCTGGAGGTTTCTCTTTCCTCTTTCTCATCTTTGAGCATAAGCGTGGTCAAGGCCAAACACCTCAGATGTATGAAAATAGGTGAGGTGAATCTGGGTCAGGAACAGAGGCCAATCAGCACTGTCAGCACTGAGAACAAAAAGATATAAATTGGCTTGATAAAGTCTGAAAATAAAAATATGTACTATCACAGCCATGAAGGTTTACAGCCATGGTGCAAAAAGATCTAACAGGTTTTAAGATGAAGACCACTGCTCAAGGAGACTAGCAGAGAAAGAAACAAGATTGAATGACTCCATGCAGTCCCATGGTGCTACATTTAAATCTTGCTGGTTACCCACTCATTGTTTAATCAAATTTATGCTTTACTGGCTATTTAGAGATAGCCATTCAAAAGTATAGACAACTTTATGACTTCACAGTACTAGCAGTATATTTATAGTGTACTCCTTCTCGAAGTAAAATGTAAACAAATTGTCCTAGCTTGTTCATATTTGTCAGTGGCTGACAAACCACAGTGTTTGTCAGTTCACTAAAGTCATCGTTGTTTTACCACTACCTTTCCTTGTCTCTCCTCTAGTCACAAACTGGCTAAGATCCTGGCTGAAGTTAAGTACCAGTGCTAAAATGTGAAAAAATACTGCTTAACACATGCTGAACAGGCATATTGTCCATGTAAATAAAAATAATTTTTTTCCAATAAAGCCATATAAATCTTTGAAAACACCCTGCAAAGTAAATAATGGAACTTCAAATAAAACTGTCCTCCTTGGTGTAAGGCTTATCCATTATTATGAACTGTATATCAGTACATACGTCTCTCAAATACTCTATATTTCTGCACATATGTTTCTCAAATAGTGTATGTTTCTTCATTATTTTGCAATCCTGCAAAAATGCAAAAAATAATAGTCTAACGTTAAATCATAAAAAGTTCAGCAACTGAGTTTTATCCTTGCCTTCAGAGCACACGTACCATTTCTGTTTCATAAATAGAAATAAGGTATTTAAACATCCATGCAACATATTGACACAGCTATTTACATTTTGCCTCTTTCTTAAATATGAGGTCTAACATGCGGCATTAAGAATCATCAGATTTGTGTATCCTTTCAACATCTCATGATATTCAGAAAGAATAAAAGGGGACACTAGATTTGCTTATGATCACATCCTTCCCAAGCTCTAATCACTGAACTGTCGTTCTTTGGCCAAAGGACTGGGATTGAATCTTTTACCTCCTGTACTCATTTCTTGCTAATGCAATCTGAGATATAAAGCCAGGCAGGATAAAGGCTTCTTTCTAGGTATACAACAGAGCCCTTATGAAGACCCCAGTGATGTGGAAAATTCCTGGAAAAAAGATAATATATTTACTATGGTAGCTTCAATATTCTGCCTGAGGGTGGCCATGCTCCTGTAATGGCCTATAATGGCTGACCCCTAAAAAATCTGACAACCAGCTATAACTGGTGGATAGTGGAGCTATTGCTTGACCTCAGCAGTAACAAACTGCAAGGTATTTATCCTGGGTTTTTTAAGAAAATCAAGCATATGTGATTGCAGTGTCAGGCTCCCCTGATAACTGCTGAAGCCACTGGCCAACTTCAGTCAAATCTGGAAGAGTTTCAAAAACAAATTAAGTTTCTGAAAGTCTGTGGGGGAGTGGTGGTGAGATAGAGGAGGGAGAGCCCCAAAGCTGTCCCTCTGGAAGAGGAAGGACTGGAGGGCAGAGCAGAGGAGCTGCAGCATTTGGTACCCTTTGCTGGGGAGCAGCAACCTCCAGATGGGTATTCTGACAAGTAAACTCCAGCACCATCTTCTAGTCTTGTAAGCCAAATTCAGATCTGCTCTGAAGAGATGCACAACAACCAATCAGCCAGTGGAAAGTTCTGCTTAGCTAAAATCCCCTACAGAAAGCTCCAGCCCAAGCACAGCAGGCACCGGCACCTCCAGTGTGGCCTGTTTCTCCTCCTCAGCAGCAGTGGAGGAGGAGCAGATAGAGACCTCCCTGTCTTACCACCACTTTTCGGTATGGCCACTCAACTGAATCGCAGCAGGATAAATAACCAAATAATATAACAACTGCTTTTCCCTTTTCTTTGCCTTACAAGAAACAAAATTCGAGCCCTGCTGATGCGTTTCCTCAATAACTCTCACTACACTATGAAGACTGTAGTGTCTTCCAAAATTGACTTTAAATGCTACAACATACACCAGTGATACTGTTTGGGTAATGGCAATCATGGTAGACTTCTGTGGAGCTGTCTAACAAAAAATAGATAAAATAATCATAAGTCAGCAAGGTCTAAATTCCAGTATAAATTCAAACCATAAACGCAGAAAGTGAAGTTTTCTGTACTTTTATTTTTAATCAACAGTCACTCATATTTCCTCTTTTGTGAAAGACTACGAGGTGACTGAATTGGAAAGTTCAGCATCAGTTTTCAGAGAATGGGGTACAAGATTTTTGCATTTTCAATGCAACCCTGTTTTACAGTATCACCAGTGAATGAGCAAATTCCAAGGAATGTTTGAAAGAAAGATCCTTAATTCCATCTCCAGTTTAATGTGACCAACTCTTGGTCACATTGGACACTTGGATACTTACAGGTGTGTTCAAATTAAGCAGAGTTCTTCAGACCTGCAGAAAAGATAATGCTTCTGTGTCAGCTTGATTCCCATATGATCAAACTCTCAAGGGAAGGGGAGAAAACTTTTTATTATTTCATGAAAATTCTTCTTTCTGTGGAAACTAAACATATATGGTTTAGCAGACTGAAACTGCTGTGAATGCTTCCAGTTCAAGGACAGGATCAGAGCAGACTCCTGAAATTTATTACAAATACCAAAGGCCAAAGGGGGATAAGCTGCACCTCAGAGGTGGAAGGAAAGAATCTCCCAAGAACAAACCACAATCAACATGTCATCTAGGCAAATTAATATCCCTACTCCCAGACAGAGAATTTTTTGAAAGGGAGGGAGAAGGGGTGCTATTTTGATTTATAGAGATACTTCAGAATTCAAGGCTTAATTGTACTTTAGCCATGCAAGCTTGTTTAAGATATTGCTTCTTTCAAATATTTCAGACCTTCCTTCCCTGAAAGCTCGCATCTTCAAAATAACATCTAGTAATGCTTCATAAATTATGTAAGAACAAGCTGAGATAGAAGTCCAGACTGCAAACACTGACATTAAGATCATTAACACGAAGAAAAACATAAAGTATGTTCTGCTCTCAAGCAAACCATTTATCCTTTTTACTTCCTGATTCACCTATCAAGGATAACTGGGATAAAAAAAACAACCCTGTTTGTGCTTCCACGCTGGATACTGCCCTCTGGGCAAAGGCCTGACACCTTCCCACAGGTGCCACTTTCTGGGACCCATGTCAGACACTCAGAGTTAACAAGGAAACCCTTGGGGAGAGGCAGAATGGGGCAGAGATGGGGCTGGCACTGGCACGCTGGCTCTGCGACCGCCTTGTATCCCAGCACCTCTCTTTCTCGCTGCCCTTTGCGTGCCCCAGGTGTGACAGGCAGGGGTGTTTTTCTGAGCAGGTCATATCGTTACGATTGAGACAGAGATTTTTTCCCTGCCGTGTGTTTACACAGCACCTAGCAGAGGGGGTATGTATTTCAGCAGGGCTACTGGAATAAAAACTTGAGAAATAAAACAATAGAGCTGCAGGTACTTGTCTGGCACATTCACCCTCTGAGTCCAGCAATGTTGAAAGTTCACTGTGTTACCAAGGAGTTCCTTGAATGTCACAGCTCCCTGCTCTGATAAATTAGTGTCTAATCCTAAAGGTGGCTCATTGGTTTTCAGTATTAGTCCCCTAATCTCCTTCCCTAGCTCAGGAATCTTCTCACCCTGAACCCAGAGGGATCATCAGTCATTCCTTTGCCCAGAGTTACCAAACAATATCCAATTTTTTAGTAAAGATGTCAAAGTGTCTGTCTAAACATCTTCTGGTTTTGGCCTGAAGCTGATACAGGTTGAAAGTCTCCAGCTCTTCCCTAAATCCTGACAGTTAGCTAACAACAAATAAAAAACAGCCCAGTGATTTACTGTGTCGATCCCACATTGTTGTGCTCTGTGTTTCTTTAAGAAAGGTGTGAGTATATGTGTAAGAGTCTTGAAATACAGTGGTTGCCATGGCAATTATCTGTGTTTAGAGAGTGGAGGGGAGTAAAGTTCCATGTAAGTGGCCAGAGTAGAGTGCAAGTTAAACATGCCTCTTTGCAGGTCTAAATTATGTACTTTTCTCTCCCCCCCACCCCCCCATCCCCTTAAAAATATTTGTGAAAACATTCACAGATTGTCTGATGAGCTCCAAACTATTCTTGCAACAACGCCAGCATTTTTTTTTCTCCCCTCAGTATTCCTACTCTCCTGTAAATCCTGGGAGAATAAAGCATAAACCCACGGGGCAGGAGAGAGAGGAGTTCGTCTTAACACAGACGTTGCAGAATTGCCCGGCTGCACTCCCATCCAGGAGTTTGCTTATCTGGTTCATTTCTCCTTAATGGGACTAAATGCATTACTCTTACAAAACTAACAGATCAAAAATATAGGTATAGTTAAATGGCTGTAAATTTAATTGGAAGAGAATATTATATAATTATAAATCATCAGGACAAATATCCCTTAGCATTTATATTGTGCTTTTCATTTTCTAACTACTCTGCAAATTTGTTGTTTTTGAACAATTGTGCATTGTGCCTGGAGCTGGAAAGTCTGTACTCCATAAATCTTTGCCCTTGTGTTCTTTCTTATTCTCATTTATCAACCTAGATTTTTCCCCTGTTCCTCACCTTCACAATAAGGGTATGATTCCCAGACTCCACATGCATGCAGTTTGTGTACTTATTTGCCAGGTGTTCAACTTTTGATGCTGGCTCTAAGGCCCCACGCAGGGTTCTTTTGCTTTCGCATAGGAATATTCTAATGCTTAAGGACAGTGATCATGAACAGAAATTGTGCAGTCTGATAACTGCCTACTCTGATTTCACAGGTATAGTGTTCACCTCAGGGTCCATAAAATGAACAGTAATTCTCAAAATATCCACAGACGAGATTCCATTCTGCCACCTCCTGCATGCCACTTCTCCCAAAAATAGTCTGTGATGGACACTGGCAGGGGAACAAAACTAGAGCACACACTTTGCAGTAGGCCTGTGTAAGGAGCAATGGTAACACTAGGAATAAGTCATTCTTTAACACTTATTTAGAATTCACATACAACACTTACATGCTCCACTTGCACATCTAGGAAATTCAGCAAAGGAATTGATACCATGACAGTTTGACATAGCTGCTCTTGAAAATGTGTTGCTAGGGGCTTCTTTAAATATTAATGGATAAATTGCAAGATGGAAATACATGATTAGGTCGTTTTGAAAAAGTGGATCCTGAGACTCTGCTGGTTCCCAAGCAGCTGTTAGTGAAGGACCCATAGGTTCCAGAAGCTCTGAACTAAGGAAAGAGAACTGTATTCATTCCTAGATCCAGCAGTGCCACGTTGGATGACATTGAAGTTCTTTCATCCCTCAGTTTCCATCCTTTACCAGTGTTTTAAAAGTTATAATCACCTTCCTCTGCAAAAGAATGGTGAGTAATTTTTTTGTAAGCTCGGGAGTAAGCTTTACCAAAGAATCAGAAATTATTCAGTCTTTGCCTCACCGTGTCTACTCTCCAGTTTTACACGTGAAGCAATTGGTGACATTGATAAAGAATTCAGCTGATGAGGCAAGAAAAGCCAAAGATTACCAATATAGGATCACAGTTAGTTAAGATGTGGGACCAGAATGATGGTTTCATGGCAAGGTGCTTTGTTTGGTAAATATACTCCCTTCTGGTAGGTAATGTGGGAAGGGTGGCATTTTAGGAGGGATCTAGGCAAGAAGAGGGTGGTAAACAGGTGCAGAATAGATGTGGGAAAGGTCTTTCATGATTACAGGTGTACAACCATCAGCAGAGTAAATCTGCCATATGGGTAAATTGTGTCCTTTGCCGCTACGATAGGGACTGTATTTCCAGACCCTGAAGAATGGCAGATCATAAACATCGCACCATCAACTCACTTGCAAAGAAAGTGATGCACCAGTATGAACTAAACCAAGCTAAACTGAACTTAACTGAGCTAAACTCAGACAAATCACATTTTACAGCTAGGCAATGCACTCTCTTCCCAACCATCTGATCTATTGCTCAGCCATTCAGATTATTCTCTTGACATATCTAGCTGATTCAGTGAACGTGGGAGCACGACATATACTCACTGGACAGTCCAGTGAGGCTGGGTGTCGTTGCTTAGAGTATCTCAGAGCGTGTTAGATGCTTCTCAGGGTTGATAAAGACGCTGCCCCATAGATCCTGCTGCCTAATTGTTCCATAATTATAGTAACATTTATGAAAGCTCAGCAATAAATAGCATTTTCCATGAGGCTAGTTCTGTTTCAAAAAATAATCAGTTGCATATGCTTTTGCCATAAGCTGAAGTCACATTGTCTCCTCCACTTTGTTCCTGTAGCAGCGCACAGCAAGCAGCCGTATGCTACTCTGTGGTTTAACCCACTTTCTGAGGACACAGGCTAAATCCGTATTGTTCCGCTCATGTATATGCACGGGGACTGAAAATATTCAAAGAAAAAAGTGCAGGAGCATAAGATGGGTAGAAAAAGACAGTGTGGCAAAGAATAAAATAGGAAGACTGTCCTGGTAACCAGGCAGTCCCCCCATTTGTGGGGGTACCTCAGACCTACCAGTTCCATTTTAAAGAGGCAGGTTAGAAATGCAGAAGGTGTCTTGGAGAGAGAAAATGACCATCTCATTGCAAAAGTGTTCTGCACATTAGTGTGATTTAGTGAAAATGTGTATAGCCAACTGTCCTCTTAGACTAGGAAAGAAGATTTATGAAACTCCAAACAACCATGTAGCACAGGGCCGTGTATGGTCTGGCCCCATCCACCACGTGCCTCCTGGGAATCCCATCCTGCCATGCTTGCCAGGACTGTGGGTCAGTTTTAGCTTTAGTTTACCCTCACACCTTCACCGCACACCCAAGCCAGGGATTGAGCTTCCTGTGGGTGCTGTGTTGGCAGGACGACCCTGTTCCTTGTTCCTGGGGGATCCTTAGGAGCATTAGTTAGGGAGGTTCAGACACTCCTACCCCTTCAGACATGAAGGTATGCACAGCCTGAGATATGGCCCGTGTGCTCCTCTTCCGTAGGCCTCAACATTGTTTTAGCTTTATGGAAAGTATTAGCTATTACAAAATAACCTGTAGATGAGACCATGACATAAAGAATCTCTTACTATTTCATTAACTGTCAGTTTTGTAAAGTCCTGAGCATTTTGGCCCAATCTTGCAACAGCGCGTTCTGCAAAACATCTGCAGCCTTGCAGAATAACTTCTTTTTTTTTCAAGACTTTTTGCAGGCTTGCAAAGCGCTTTGTTGAATTGGGCCCCAGACACTTAGGTACGCTTTATCTCATTCATGTTCTATAATGAGGTAGTTTGTACTAGATTTTCAATTTAGTTGTAGAGCTTGGTCCATTCCAGTAAACTTTCTTCATGAAATAGGTAATACAAAGCTAGAAACATTACAATACCATGACCATGAAACACCCAGAAATCACGTCTGTCATTTGTAAATTTTAAAATAAATTAAGTACAGTGAGGAAGGCATTAAAGAGAAATGCCTTAAAAACAAGTGGGGAAACTCAGTCTTTTTCATTCTGTGAAGACAGTGTGACAGCATATGGTACATAGTGGGTGGTTGTTCTAAACATAACATGTATGTGTTCGACCTAAAATGTTTTATTGGTTCCTACTTATGAGAGCAGCAGCTAAAAATGACTGATGACTGTTCTTTCTATATCAGCAGCGTGTAAAGGCCCAAGGAAAAAAAAAAATCCGTCTTTATCATAAACATTTTTAAACAGCCATAAAACTCTGTTTAACATAATGTTTCCCCCAAGGTACCTCAAGTTTAACGTTTCCTCTTTGCTGTAACACTATTGTTAATTATTTCTGTTATTTCTAGATCATCCTAAAATATGTCCATAAAAAAGCAAAATAATCTTCCCTTCTCCCCAGAGTTACTGTAGTTCTCATGGGGACAATATCCTTTGAAAGTGTAGGTATCTAGCACTACATAGCCAGGTTAGCTTAATACAAGGGAAAATGCAAGTCACAACTACAAGTTTTCTGGATATATAGGAGAAAACAATTATACCCCCAACATCACTGCAATGGAGTACCTTATAAATGTGAAAGTCGCTCAGAGAGCGAAATCTCACCATTGTCCTCTCCTTTCTCCCCTCTGAGAGTTAATATCATGGAATAAACTGAGGCTGAAACTGAGAAATCTTACACTGTGTTCCAAATAAGCCAGTTTGTTACTAACCTGTCCTGTGGCAGCGATTCCTGCGTCTGAGGCCAGATGCCAAGCATGCTCCCTCTTCCTCCCACACAAGTTTCATCCTTGTGGTCAGCTGTTTCTTGGAAGCTGAGGAGCATAACTGATATTGCAACTATCAAGCTGTGTGCAGAAAGAGTTTACACAACTTGGTGAACATGCTTTTCTTGCCCTCTCCACCCACCTTTCTCTAAAGCTATGTGTTTGTTGGTAAAAACAGGATTCAGGTGTCAGTTTTATGGGTGGAGTTCAGGTGCTTCTGCAGACATGTGTCCTAATCCCACTCTGAGGATCAGACTGCACCCAGGTGACTCTACCCTTTGAGTGAGCTCAACCCAATGGAACGAGGGGCCCAATCCTTGCGCCCTGCACCATCAGCAACACCAGCATTACTGGCTGGGAGGGACCTCTCAAAGGGAGTCTCAGCAGGTAGCCTACTTGCTGGGAAAGCAGAGAAAATGTTGCACATGTGCCTTCTGAACCTGTCTCATCTCTGAATTTCACCTCCTATGTAGCTGTTCCAGTGTCTATGGAGTCCCTTTGGTTACCTGGGGTTCAGAAAGCCAAGTCTGCCCTGGTGGGTGTGGGATAGTTCCCTAAAGCACTGGCTGTGAGAGATGAAGCACATTTTGTGACTTTGTCCCAAAGTGACACAGCAAATTTAGGAAGGACATGGGCTTTTGGAACAAACTCAAAACTATCTGTTTGGGTTTTGTGGCTGTTTTTCTGGGGTGTTTTTTCGGTTGGGTGGGTGGGTTGTTTTTTTGTTGTTTTTCACCAATATGACACAACTGCAAGCCTTTCCAAAGAAAGGACTGCAGAGCTGTACAGCACACAGTGCCTCACCCTCCAGAGGACTGGCCCCTGAGAGCAGTGCAAAAAGATTCTGGGGAAAAAATTCTGCTTTGTGTTTGCGCAGTCTTACCCCTGAGAAAGGAGAAAACTCACCCAACCTGCTGTAGTAATGACTTTTATCAGAATTAGAGCATGAGAAAACCATTCTTGTCTATCCTACTG
This sequence comes from Strix aluco, assembly GCF_031877795.1. NCBI lineage: Eukaryota > Metazoa > Chordata > Aves > Strigiformes > Strigidae > Strix > Strix aluco. The sequence continues at coordinate 117,787,194 of NC_133932.1, forward strand.
TGATTCGTCCCAGTCTGGAAAAGGAAACACTGCTGAGATATTATGTCCTTTAATCATTACTGTCATAAGAACATCAAATCTTATTCATAAAAAAGACTATCCAGCCCCACGTGTGGAATTTTTATTAAAATTTTGATTTGACTGTTTGATAAAACTTTTGATCTGACAAAACATCCAGATAGCCTGAGTATTATGAAATCTGTGCATCCTAATTTCATTATTTGTGATGTATATAACCTCAAACACTTGTGCATGCTGCTTAAAATGCCTGAGAGATTCTTGCCCCAAAAGATGCTAATCTATGTAATACACAAATCTCTGAGTGAAGATATACAGATTATTGTGGGGGAAAAGCAAAAGAAAAACAGTCATAACAAAGACAAATGTGGGAATTTGGTTGCAATAACGTTACGTGAACCCTGGTAATACACACATCATCTTATGTACTTTCCCCAAATTAATTAGATAAGGTTAGATCTATATAGCACCTTTCAATTATTTTACAGATGCCAAATATGTTTACAGAGAGGATGTCTACAGAGCTACTTGGGAAATTTTACATAGCATTGCAGTACACTAGGGAGATAAATCCTGAGTATACAGGGCCAGCATTATCCCTGTCCTTTGCAGCACTGGGAAATTAAGTCACTTATGATGTAGAGGGAAGCATCAGGTCACAGAATACCTCAAAAGACTGAGGAGACAAGAAAGGTTGTCAAAGAGTATTAATCTTCTCAGAAACTAATCCCCCAGCTATAGAATATTCAGTGATAATAAAAAGAATCTTTTGCTTATAAAATTCACTATATTTAGACCCTTGGAAGTGCAGTTATGAAAACAGACAGAATTCGGACTCACTTTATTATAACACAGAGTGGTTAATGACAAAATTTCCAGTAGTGTTTCAGAGATGTTTGAAAGTATCTGTATTGCTGGCAAAGAGTTTGCTTCAGTGCTTTTCTTTAGTGGGATTAAAGGAGTTCTATATTAAAAGTTTTATATTTTGATGGATATTAAAATTAAAGTCATACTTTATTAAATCACTGTAATATAGTAAATGTAATGAAACATGTTTTAAATTAAATGGTTTGGAAGGAAAATCTTTGTAACCATTGTCAAACACATTCTCTCCAAAAGTAAAATTGCAGTTTTAATATTCGAAAGTAAAATATGCAGTTTTAATTCTTTCTGAATTTTATATCATAGAATCATAGAACAGTTTGGGTTGGAAGGGACCTTAAAAATCATCTAGTTCCAACCCCCCTGCCATGGGCAGGGACACCTTCCACTAGACCAGGTTGCTCAAAGCCCCGTCCAACCTGGCCTTGAACACTTCCAGGGAGGGGGCAGCCACAGCTTCTCTGGGAAACCTCTTCCAGGGTCTCACCACCCTCACAGTGAAGAATCTCTTCCTTATATCAAATCTAAATCTACCTTCTTTCCGTTTAAAGCCATTACCCTTTGTCCTATCACTACACTCTCTGATAAAGAGTCCCTCCTCACCTTTCCTGTAGGCCCCCTTTAAGTACTGGAAGGCTGCTGTAAGGTCTCCCCGGAGCCTTCTCTTCTCCAGGCTGAGCAACGCCAGCTCTCTTAGCCTGTCCTCACAAGGGAGGTGCTCCAGCCCCCTGATCATCTTCATGGCCTCCTCTGGACCTGCTTGAGCAGGTCAATGTCCTTCTTATGTTGGGGGCTCCAGAGCTGGACACAGTACTGCAGGTGGGGTCTTATGAGAGTGGAGTAGAGGGGTACAATCACCTCCCTTGACCTGCTGGTCACACTTCTCTTGATACAGCCCAGGATATGGTTGGCTTTCTAGGCAGTGAGTGCACATTTCTGGCTCATATTCAGTTTTCCATCCACTAATACCCCCAAGTCCTTCTCCGCAGGGCTACTCTCAATCCGTTCTCTGCCCAGCCTGTATTTGTGCATGGGCTTGCATCGACCCATGCACAGGACCTTGCACTTGGCCTTGTTGAACTTCATGACGTTTGCATGGGCCCACCTCTCAAGCCTGTCCAGGTCCCTCTGGAGGGCACATCCCTTCCCTCCAGCATGTCGGCCGCACCACACAGCTTGGTGTCGTCAGCAAACTTGCTGAGGGTGCACTCAAACCCACTGTCCATGTCATCAGCAAAAATGTTATGAATTGTCAAAATTTTCTGTATTAAAAGACTGAAGAAAGCATAGAAAGTGTTCATGTGGAAAGTATTCTTTTTTCTTTGTTTTTAAAGCATTTTTGCCTAACTAGTTCAAATACTAATTTAAATTGCATAAAACTGAAAGAAAATCACTGAACATCTGTGAACAGGGAAGAACTTGATAAGTGACATTTATTGGATGCCCTCAGTAAAACAATCATATTTTTCAATGGAAAAGGTTATAAAGCAGTTTAAATTGCCCAACTGAGTGAATGCAGTCAGCTTCTCTTGAGCCAGTCACAAGTGGATGAGGTCTGACATAGATGTTTGTTTTCTTTTAATAGGTCTCTCCAGAATCTAACCATGATTTATTTCAAGTGGGAGTACTGACAGCAGTCAAAATGAGAGAAAAATAATTTCACAGTTTTATTGAATGGACTCCATCAATAACATTGGAAGAAACAAATTAATACAACAGGCATTTAAAAGCTAATGAAAACAAAATATGTACCAAATCACAAATTTAATTATCATTTAGTGATACACTGCACAAAGAAAATGTGTTGTGTTTCTTCTGCCTGGTTTCCACTGAGGCACCTGGTGCAGTGCCACTGAGGCACCTGGTGTAGTGCCACATTGGAGATGCGGATGGGGATGAGCATAAAACCCTTGAGGTGGGTGGAGAAGAGGCTCATGGAGGTGTTGGTGGGTTATGCAGGCCAAGGAAGCTGCAGACCCAAGGGAAATGAGGAGTGCAGCTTTACAAGAGCTGCTTTTGGGAGACATTTCTGTGCAGCAGTGCCAAGGATGGCTTCAGCACAGAAAGGAGGAGCACGTTAATGAAATTCACTGGTGACATGATGCTTGGAGGATTCTCGTGTGCATAAGAGAGACTTTCTTCTTAAAAGGGTGGGGACTGTGTAGAAGGTCTTGACTCCAGCTATGAGAAACATTGACACCAGAATTTATAGTGGGCACTGTGGCTGGGTCAGTGGCTCAGCACTTCCAGAATACAGCTAACTATGCCATGGGGATGAACTACATCCTGCTTGTGCTTCTTTCTTCAGGATCCTCTGTGATAAGACTCTGTCTATCACAACATCAATTCTTCCTCTCATCTTCACAGCCCGTTCAGTCAAAGAGCTCTCAGACATAACTGACAGGCACTTAGAAGAGTGCTTGTGTCAGTACTTTCTAAGCCCTCTCCTTTATCAGGTACTCAGAGTTAAGCACATGCTTAAATATTTTACTGGATCCAGGCCCATTCTCACACACATACACCAGACAGGGACATCTAGAAGTGGTCGAGAAATGATGGCACAGTGCTCACCAGGAAAGCATGTGAATTGCCATTAAACAGGGGATAAATTGCAAGAATTCAAAAAACACTGATGCCATAATCCAGCTGTTGAGTGACCAGGTTCCCCCTGTTCACACACTTCCAAGAAAAATTAAAATATGGACATTAGGCAAGCAGTTGCCTAGTGGACTGCTGAGTGCATGGGATTTATGTCTGAGTAGTTAGTATTATATTACACTCACAAAGTCATATCCAAATACCAGCAGCTGTGTCTTGTATCCATTATTTCCCTTCTCCCTCAAATATAAACCTTCCTCACCTTTTTAATTAGAAAAGCTGTTTATTGACTATGACGTGGAAATACTTTACATGTTGTTGTCCAAAAATGCCATTATTAAATAAGCAGGAAAATATGTTCAGTGGTAAATAGAGATGACCTTTAAAACAATGTCAAGCCCACACACTCCATGATTTGTGCGTAGGTGTGTGTTACTTTAAGTCGCTGTATATTACCAGTAACGTGACATAGAAGGCTGCTACGGAAAGTATCTTTGGTTAAAGAACTGTAGGGTAAATAAATAATTAAAAGCTAAAATGTATAGCCAACTTGCCTGGTAAGCCACTAAATTCAAACCTGTTCATGGGAGGCCTGACTTTATATTCATGGCAACATGGATAAAAATCAGTTTGTTTTTTATCTTGAAAAATATTTTATACAGTTAACTGAGGTCAGGACACCTCTTACGTTCTTGGCTGACTCATTCATCGCTTGTACAGCAGCCTTCTCATGCATAGCAGAGAAGCACCAGTGTCACACAGGAAGAAAAGTGTCACTGAGAACTCCAGGAAGAGAGGCTGAATTCACCTGTGTAAAATATTGTCATTTTTTGGAAAACATCTATAGAAGAAAAATTAATTAGGCAAGAGTTCACCCTATCCTTCCCCCATGCCATTCCAGTGAAATCGAGGGGCTATGTGGGGTTATTCCAGGAAATTGGCAAAGATTTTTGCATTTTATTAATGTTGCTGTTGCCATTTGTTTCAGTTTCAGTTTGTATTTAGAGGGAGAAGAGACAGAGAAGCAAGAGCAGGAAAAGCTGTCTTTAGGGCAAAACACTTACTTTTGAGAGGCAAATTATTTCAAAACTATTGTGAATTTTTACCGAGAAGCCTCACTAAGCTGGATGCAAATATAACTGGGTAAGAGACCCTGAGTCTCATGTCTCATGCTAGTGGCAATCCTGGGTCTCTAAGAGTTTTCCAGGAGTCATCACAAGGATATCCAGCCACAAAGTCAGTGCTGCTAAGCATCTCTGCCAACACGTATCTCTATCACTATCAAGAATACAGTCATGTAGATCTATGGGCACTTTATTTTGTTAGTTGCAATGGACGGTACCTGTTGTATTTGGTTTACTTCTTTTAAAAAGCTGTGGCTGGGTGGGAGAAGCAAGGTGGCTTGCTGGTTTGTTGCCTTGGACATCGTGTGGGGCTCAGGTAAGAGAGGGGACTCTATGCCTTCCCAGGAGCATGAGCACATGGGGAAAACAGGGGAAAGCATAGTATAAGGCAGATGGGAGACCAGGAGAGCCATGGATTAGTATTCACCGTGTGCTGGTGCTTCGCAAAGCCATGTTTGGGAGAGTGTTGCGAGTAGCCCAGAGCAGGCATCCACCAGAGATGGATGGATGGATGGATGGATGGATGGATGGATGGATGGATGGGACTCACTGTCATGACATGAACAGGCTGTGTGGTGTCACAGCACCTGCAATAGTCACCAAGATGGTGGTATGCAGCCAAGCCTGCAGGCCCACCTGCAGAAACTCAGCATGCAGAGGAAGACCAGTTCATAAATCTCTTTTTTTTACTTTGTCTCACCTAACAGATTTAAGCTTTATTTTTTAAAATTTACTCATTACCATTCCTGTTCAAACGACCCTGGATTTTGAGTTTAAGAGCCCTTTCCATATTTCTGGTGCACTCTATCTTAGTGAAGGCTTCCAGGAAGCCTGGCACAAAAGCTGTGCCTGAGGCAGGGCCCCATCCCTCTCTCTTTCCACTGCAGACCCCTGGGCTGGCCAGTGTGCCCGGGCTGTGCACTGCTGCTCAGAAAGCACAGTAGGGATGAAGCCGTGGGAAAACAGATCAGACTGAGCAAAAGCACGCCTGGGACCTAACCAGATCCTTGTGTAAGGAAGGGAGTGCCAGGGTGTGCAGGTCCTCACAGACAGACTTCGAGCTCAGCACAACCCTGACGCAACAGCTGAACGTTTTACAGGATACTTGTACCATGGGAACTGCACATGGAGGGCAAGGGTTGATAGAAAGAAGCAGCAAGATGTAAATAAATAAATGTTCTGCTTTTGTAAATGTGAGAGGTCTGCGGAGAGAGGGGCAGCAGGACTCTCAGAAGGGATAGACCAGAGGGCAGTGCAAGTATGTAAAGGCAGTCCCTCTCAGGTATTTACCCAGAGATTCGGTGGAGAATTTTTCAACTGGGCAATTCTTTACTGGAAAATAGTGATTCCTCAAGATCACCAGTTTTCATGGAAATTTACCTGTTCTGATTAAAGTTTACTCACAAAAGGGGTCTGAAGCACTAGATGAAATATGGGGACAAAGAAAGGGAAAGAGCCCTTGCAACATGTTGGTATTCAAAGCATCCAGTTAGGAGGGAAGAAAGGTTTGGCTCAGTCTAGACAGAAGTTTGAGCATGAGTTTTCCTCCTCATGAGTGATTCCAGTGACAACCATGAGATCCAGGAGAGCTCTTTTTCTGTGCTTTTCCCAAGGAAAGCATCAATATATCTTGAGGATATGTCAAACTAGAACTTCTTTTAAATCTCAGAGCTTCACGGGATAAGATCATTTCCCAGCGAAGATATCTGATCTCTGGTAGTTTTCTTTTCACACTGCAGTGTGAGCATCTTTTTGAGCAGGCACCCGAAAGCCACAAACAGCCTGTTCCCATGCAAGAGCCTGCTAGCTGGGGGGAAACCACGCAGACCCTCCTGAGGTGGGTATCCCCAGGTCCCCACTACTCTCTGGATGCGCACATAGTGACAGCAACTTTTCTGACAGCTCTACTTGGACAGTTTTGAATGGCTGCAGGTCACAAGGAGGAAGAGTTTTAGGACATAAGCTGCATCTCAGCACAGGGGGCAGGGGAGCTGCTTGTACTAACCCTGAGACAATGCAAAATTATTCTAGCTTTCCCAAACTAAGAACGGAGTTTGGAGGAGTGGTTTCTTGGTTCTACAAATGACCTGCATTTCGAACTGCCCAGCTCTCTTGGTGGGCATCGAGAACTACGCTCAGATGTGGATGACATGAGCAGAAATGAACCGTTGGCATGTGTTATGCCTCTCTCCTCCAGCCAAATGGCTGTTCCAGTAGGAAGCACCAGCTCAGGAAGGGGCAGAGAGGTAGGAGCAAAGTTCAGGAGCAAAGGCCATACCCTCAAATGCACAGCTCATGGGAAATCCCGCAACAATCCGGGAGTAAAGGTTGAACTTTGGACTCCTTCAACAGCACAAGCTGTGAACAATGACACAAGGATGACAGCCCATCCTCCTGTGTCTGTGTAGCTGTTATTCCTTCACTTAGCTGAAATACGTTTTAAGCAGCTCTGTGGTCAGACCATTGTGGTCTTCAGTTGATAAACAGAAAAGGTAGAGATCCTGCAAAAGAGCTAGAGATTTAAAACACTGAAAACCATCTGGACTTAAATTCTTCATCTTCTCCCCTCACAGACATTTTGTTCTTCATCATGTTTCTTGTCTCAGTCACCCCCAGAGATCCTGGACCACCCAGCCATGTCCTCCTACTATCTCTGTTGCCTTTGCTCAGTATTTTGATTCTTCAGCCTCACACTTCGCCACCCCCACCCACTTCCAAACACCCTATTCCTGGTCATCCTTTCCAGCCCCACTGCCCAGTAGAACAGCCCTCCCCACCCACTGAATGTCACTGCTTTTCTTCTAGGAAAAAAACCTCCTCTGCAAGTCCATCCCATCTTAGTTTTTTCTCCATTGCTGCTTCCACACCCAAATTTTTCACCTGTTTTTCCTTTGCCTGTGCTAAATTATACACTCTACTGCAAAAAAGGACTCATTTTATTTGCTTTGTAAAACATCCACATACATGGATGGAGCTGTATAAATAATTAATACATGCCTTAATCTAAAGATTATGAAGAAGAAGGTGGTGATTGCTGCAGAAAGATTAATGTGAATGAAATAACTCAACCAGGCTATAATTTTCTCTGGCGATCCATGAAAGAATTAACCCAAAGGAGGCCCCCTTAAGTACTTCTGCAGATAGCCCAATGAATTCCAGGTATGGCTTCGCTTTGCATTCTTAATTTTCCTCTTTCTTCCAAGACATATCTGCCTATCTTATATGCATACACATATCCTTGCCTGTTCCTCTGTGGGTAGTTTCTCCAAGGCATTTCATGCTGTGGCTCCTGATAAATAGTGTAATTCTTTTCACAGTGCAGGCAGGGTAGCTGAAGAGCAGGTGAGTCAGTTACCTACATACCTTCTTGCAGAGATCTTAAATCAAACAGTATATAGCTCTTGAAACAAGGACTCAGAGCTGCAAGCCAGGTGCAGAAATGCTTGCTGGTCCTAGGTTTCTTATTTTCTAAATGTATCCTCATCCTTTGAGCTCAGTTCCTGCTGGGAGGTAGGACAGGCAGATGAGCACAGGCAAGGTCTGTCAGCAAGCTGCACAGACCTTTCCAGGATAATTTTGTCAGCCCAGTTTTCTGGCCAAGTTACTGAATCTTGCAGGGAGACAAGAGTCATTAACAAGCAGTAGCCTGGTGCCAGACAAGCTACATTGATTCCTAGATCCCAAACTCAGTACTCTGTTTATTTGGATTCGCCTCGGATCTGCCTGACCCTTAGGAGACTTGAGATACCTCAAGTGAGTGGGAGCTGTGCATGTATTAGAGTGCAGAGGTGTTTTGCCCCCTAGCCAGAAGATCTCCAAGAACTCCCATCATGACTGCTCAGTGACCACCAACTGCAGCAGAAGTCCTAGCCTTGCTTTTTTCCTGGGGTTAGCCCAGTATTTCTTTTGTAAACCTTCCATTTGCTGTCCTTTCCTCCAAGAAGCTGTGAGAGCAGAGGCTGGATGGGCTGAGGGGACTGTGATGAGGGAGGGAACACAGAAAGGAAGAACCTGCAGCTGGGGAAGCTGAGGCCAAATCCAGCCAGTCCAATGCAGCTGTGAGGGGAAAGGTCTCTTTTTGCCTTTCTGCCTTCCTAACAATGCCTTACAGGGAAAGAGTAATTTTATAATGGCTGGAGCTTTCTGATGGAAACTTACTTAAAAGCCAAGAGCAGGCTTACACTAGACATCATGGTAGCAGCAGCCGAGTGGAGAACGGATACTTTCCACCCATGGAAAAGCCTTCACAAGGAGCAGAACAGAAGTTCTTTGGGCCCTCAGGGCTGGCAAAACAAGCTGAGCACATACAAGCCTGACATTATATGCCTAGGGTGGGATCTCAGTCCTGTTAAGAACTGTAGGGTGGGAACCTTGGGAAAGTGTACACAGCTGGATTAGGTATCTCAGTGAGATGCAGCTATGTGTCATCTGATGATGATGACAAAATGCAGAGTTCCAGCAGAAGCTGGAACAGAGAAGGGCCAAGTCCAAAAGACTTTCAGGCACCTCAGCAGGGCCTTGCACCTGTTTGTCTCTGGGTCCCTACATGAGCACATCACTGCCGGTTCCTGCTTTCCTTCTGTCAGTGACATCTTATGCCTGGTGAAATAGTCAAATGTGAAACTAGACACAATCATGGGTCACAGAAAACAATGCAAAGCATTGGGGACTGCTTCTGACTTTGCTAAAATTCATTTATCTGTCTTTTTCCAGGTGAGACCTGCTGCAAACTCTGTACTACATGCAAGATTCACAGCATCTGCACACCTTCCTGGGCAGAAGGGGGGAGCAGAGCTTGCTCTAGGGAGGAGTGACAGGCACCTGCCCCCCTACTGGGGACATCATCACTGCAAATCTGTCCCTTTCCTGCCCTTTGTGAGGATGGGAAGGAAGCCCAGAGACCTCACAGTGTGGCTCCTGCAAGCCTTCATTTAACCACATGTCTGGTAGCTCACTCTCTCCCTTCTAGTCCCTTTGAGTCTCTCATTGCTTAAATGTCACATCTCGCTTTTTTTCTCTCACAGGATTTTGATCTTCCTTCCAGATCTTTCTAGAACTTTCCTCTGATGTCAAAAAAACACCTCCAGTATTTTGAATACAATAAATCACCTAAGCCTGCTGACTCAACCTTTTGCAGAAGACATTCAACTTCCCTTGATTTCAGTGGGAGCTGAGGTTACTCAGTGCTTTACAAGATCAAACCTTAAAAGCAGGCTTAATGGTAGTCCCTGAAGATTAGCTTTCTCCTTTGGGTTACATCAAGTGATGATTACCATTTGTTCTCTTTTTCTATAAATTTGAAAATCTTCACCAAAGATACTGATTTTCTTGCTGGTGTAATCTACCACATTCCATTTATCAACCTATTAAAAAAAAGATGGGTACAGTAATTTCTGATATGGATTAGGTGTCTCAGATAATTCCCAGATACTGCTTTTATATTTTGCAGATTTCTGTGCCCACCTGCAAGCTCTGCCTTGACCCTTTTCTCTTCTTGGCTCCCGCATATAAAAAGGAGACTCAATTGCCCAAACACACATTCCTCAGTAACAGTTTACATTAACATCTCTCTGCTTATCCTGTAATTGCAGTGTAAAGTACTCTGGCTCTTTGCATTCATGTTTGTGAAAGTAGATGTATCTCATGTGTACCTGTTTTATCTATCATAACACCAAGAAAACAGAGACACTTTGAAGTACACATTTGGAAAGTGCACAACCAAACTGTTCATAAATATGCTGGTTAATCACTTCATCCATGAGTGAAAAAGTCTTGAGAAATGTTGGGTGTATGGGGCATTCTGTGTTACTACTTTTCAAGATCCAGAAGACAGATTAAGCTGTGAAGATTGTTCTTAAGTATAATTTTGGCCTTTTGGTTTACAATCAATGCCAGTGTTTGGGATACTAAAGAGTCACTAGCAGTAACAGTTTCTGATCACACAATTAAGTTCTCATGACTACACAATAAGTGAACCATGTTGCAGTTTCAGTTAACATGATGGTCTCTGACTCCAATCCAGATATGTTGTCTAAATAGTGATGCGTTAAATTAACTAAGTTGGATAAATAGATAATGGCATTAAATAACTGCTAGGGTGAATAAAATGTCTTTTAAATTAAATTAAATGATCAATGCTCCCTATGTGCTTGGACATACTGTGCATTGCAGCATGCCTATAGAACAGTTTAGGATAGAAAGATTCAATCCTGCTATGTGCTACATGTTCTGGATGCTTCCCAGAAAAGCCCTAAGCACAGTCTTGATTTCAAACAAATTAATAGTCCCTCCAAAAATTCAGCTACATATGCACTCTTAAGGATGAAGGCCATGGTTCCCACAACATTGAAGGATCCAGCCCTTGGCAAGGAGAAATTCAATATGCAGCAGTAAGCACCGCAGGCTAACGTAATAGGGAGCCTGGGAGTGGGAGGGAGGGACCTGCTCCCAGAAACAGTCTGTGCGCAGGCTCCTGTAGAAGTCAGTGATTCAGGATCAGATCAAAAGGGATTTAAGCTATAGCTGAAAAACAGATGGGGAGTTGGTGAGGTGGAAAGAGAGAGCGAGCAATTAATCCAGACAGCTGGCATGGCAGCGAGGCTGGCCTGACCACCAGTGGTGGAAGGGAGCGAGGGGAGAGCCAAGGGACGGCCAGCACGGGAGGCGTTGGGCAGCACGGATGGACTTGCACAAATGTGCAGAGTACAGATACAAAAGGCTTCAGAGAAGAAAAGGCTTCAGAGTAGAAAATGAAATTGCTAAAGGTCATACTAATTCTGAAAACCTTGTCGTGCTGGTGGTGGGAACCTCAGATATCAGTGAACCCCCTAACTAATGCAGGAACCCCTGCTTGGATGAGCAGGAAGGGACCCAGCAGCTTCTGCAACAGCATTTGTGGGGCTTTGGAAATGTGTCTGGGGAGGAGCAGGAGTTACAAAAGCATGAAGTGTCCAGCATTCAAACGAGTGATCAGCAGAGCATACATCAAAGCCAGGGAGCTGGACCTGCAGGAAGGCAGCTTGCCTTGTAGAAAACAGGATGTCAGTCAAAGCACCCTCCTGTCACCTGTGTGATGGGGCTTGCACAAGTGACACCAACACTGCAGAAGAAACAGAGAGGCAGAATATATGTTAAGTCCATGCTGACATGGGGGTACGAAATATTGTGAGCAAAATCATTGTGAGCAAGAACCTCTCTACCCACAGGGAGCTGCCTGGTGCACCAGGAAGCCTGTGGGCTTTCCTGGATTTCTTGGGATAAGTTTTACCTCCTGACACCCAGAGTAGTTCTTATACAGTAGAGTTTCAGCCATCACTTTCATAGAGTCTGGGGCCCTGCTGGTTACAGAGAAAAGCTTGACAACTCTAAATCAAGATCTTCAGAATTCCAGTCCAAAAATTACAATATTTTCTTGTATTTCATGGCATTATGGGGCTTGTGGTGGTTTGGGAGTGCTGGGGATGGGCAATACAGCAGCAGGCAGGAGATGGAACCACAACCTCCTACTGCAAGTGTGTGGGCAGCACGGCTGCGCTCCAGGGATGGTGCCTGGTCATCTGTGCACAACACGAGTCTGCAAAGCAGCTCCTGTCTTTGGCTGTCCTGGGCAACAGAGCAAACTCTGATTAATCCCGTTTTAGTGGGTGGAATGATGGTTTCCGCTATTCGGTAAATATTAACTTCAGTCAGCATGGACTTTACCTGTATTTCTTTTGAGTTTTCTCCCTCTCTTTTTAATCAGGAATGTACTTGCTATACAATTAGGCTGTATTCGATATCAAAGGCCCTGCAGAGTGGAGAATGCTTTCTGAATCCCTTTTGAAGGGGACCCTGTGATGTGGTTGGCTGCAGTAGCAAAGACTGGATTCAGTGACCTTAGAGGTCCTCTCTGGCCATGTCTATTCCTTCCTCCCTCTGTACAGCTTCATACCGTGTTATTTTATTTTTAAATACAAATTCTTAAGAAGTTTTTGTGCAATATTTAAAAGCTGCTGAAAAATCTATGAAACCACAGATTGTGATCTAATTTGTGAAGTGGACTTCAAGATATGTATCCCATCATCTGATCCACTAAACTAAGGTAATTCCTTCAGCAGCAGCAGCAGAGCAGAGCACTATGACACTGTAAGAGCATTAAAAGGTATCTTCTTGACTAATAAAATGACATGCCAAATCTAGGAAGAATTGGAAGACAACAGTACCATGAGGATGAAGTTAAACATGACTTCACCTCTCTAGTACTTACTGCAGCAATGGTATAACGCACGTTAGCTCAAAAACTTCAGCAAAATGAAACCAAACTACCTATTTGAGCTTCTGGTTTCATATGGCTGCTTTTGATAAAAAACTCTAGAATTTCAGGGTCCAAATACAGCTAATTCCATTCTAACTAATGTTTTTACTGGCTGAAACTCACCGTATAAATGTTTGGTTACATGTTATTTTAGCCTTCTGCAGTAAAAATAATTTTCTGGAAATAAATTGAACAAAACAAACCACATGAGTCTAAATTATTAATGATTTATGCCAGTACAATTGCTGAAAGCAGTACAATTAATCCAATTTTCAGCAGTTGTATGGTGTGAAATAAAACATGTATTCTAAGCTGTTAAATCCTTTTTAGTAGTATAAAAATTAAACTTAAGCAAATTTTCTTTCGTGCCACCTTGATGTAGAAATGTTTATTTTAAATTAAAGCAGCTAAACGCAACATTGGAGGTTTTTTGATATGTAACTTAATTCTAATAAATTATAATGGCTGTTACTTTTCATGTGTAGCATGTGGAACTTGTTAATTAAAGGCTACTTCCTTGTGTTAGGTCTTGATCTCATTCCAGCATCTCATACTTAATGTGCTATTAAAATCACTCTTTGACAGCCCAGACCTGGGAGGCACTGAATACCATCAACTCCCAGTGAACTTCCTAGGTTGCTTTGCACTTTGGAGGTTTTCTGTGGGTGAATGTCAGGCTAGACGGTTGTGATTGTCCCAGCTGGATGAACATCTACCCCCCAGCTCTCCATAACCCAGAGACTTCAAGTCCAGGTCTGTTCCCTCACTAAAATTAAATTTTGAGTAGTTAGAAACAGGCGTAGAGTACACATGTTAGCTACGCTTACCTGATGGCTCACTGGTTTTGCTCAGGGACTCCTAAAGGAAGAACTTCAGATATTGAACTCGGACCACAGAGCTTTAGAAAGTAAAAGTATTATTTTATCAGCTGTGGAGAAAAGCTTTGGGAGAAACAGGCTGCACAGAAGTGCAGTTCTCTTACCTTCTTCCACTGAAAGCTTGACAACATTTATATCTTTTGACTCCTGCAGAGGCTTATTGACATCATCTTGGTACCCTCTGCCCATGTGTAGGTCCCCAACGACTGCTCCTCCTCTGCAGAGAGAGGGACTCTCTGATGAGAGTGCCTTGTCCTTGGCAATTCAGATTTAAGTCCTGACTGCACAAACCAATGGAGGAGACTCAGCAGAAAGTCTAGCCAGGATCCCAAGATGCCTCTACGCCATCACTGCCTTTCCATCACTCACTGTGGCTTCTGCTCTTTTTGCATCCTTTTCCTTCCACTAGCCCAAGGGTCTGCTAGAGGCAGAAGTGAAGTCAGGCTCAGGTATTAGCATGGCCAGGTCAGTGTATGGCATTCCCAGACCATGACAGAGCAGCCCCAGCTCTAGCATACTGGACATCTAGCTGGACTCCCTGCATAAAGCTCACCACAGAATTTACCCCAATGGTTCCTCAGTCAAGAGCAATATCTTCCTAGGGAGACCACAGACAGTGTTTTAATGTTTCTAGTCTTGATTTAAAGCCTTCAAGTGATGCATTCTACTACATCTCCTTCATGAGCCTTCCCAATGATTAATTGCCCATGCCATTAAGATGCTCATCATGTGTATGCATTGTTCTAGCAGGTTTCATCTTTCAGTTTCTCAATTCTGCAACTTTAATTATTTTTTTAGTGTATTTTGCTACCTGGCTTCCTTGCCATTTGAAAAAGGAAACTCAATCTCATACTGCTTCTTCCACTTTTCATTTACCCTTGCAGAGTTTCATTCTTGGTCCTCTCTGTTCACCCTCAGTAATTCCCCCTTCACCATCCCCACCAGTATTCACCTTCCCTTTTTTCACTGTGAACCCAGTGCTTGGGGCGTTCACACACAGTGCTCCCACCCTGAGGTCCCATCTTGAACTTACATCTACTACCAGTGGCACAGTGAGCACTCGATGTGCAGACATCTGAAATACGACTTTCCAGCCTTGCCTTGTACAGCTACTCCAATCGCATGGTCTAGTTATTCCTTGGACTGTAGAAGTGTGGTTATGACTCTGCAACCTGGGCTTAGTGCCCTTGGAAACATCAAAAGCTAGATTCAGTTTCTGCTCTTGTGCTACTTAATATAAAACTATGAAATAGTGAAACAAAAATTCAGAAATTCAGAAATTTCAAATCTCTACCTGCACAGGTAAATAACCTCCTCTCCAAGGAAAGAAATGCTGCATGAAATCTTCTTTAATTAACCCAGACTTGGGGGTCATCAATTCATACCAAGGACTGAATTAAAGACTCTTTGCCCTTGCAATGTGAGGAGAGGGAGTCGACCAACATCTACAATCTGCCAGTGTGCCTTCCTCCCTCATTCCTGCCTTCCTTCACTTCTGAGCAGTTTAGCTTTGCTTAGCCAGGTTCTCACAGAGCTGGACGACCAGCAGCTCCTGACACAGACAGATACATTTCGTGGAAGCCTGGCTCTGCACACGGTGGTCCTCAGCAGTTGGCACCATCCCCAGGTTGGTGCCCGCTGGCCTCTGCGCAGCTTGGGAGGGACTGCTGAAATGAACTTTTTTGAGGCAAACCTGCGGGTGAGTGCTGAAGGTCAGGATGCTGGCAAGGAAAATATATAGCAAAGCATAAAGGAGCTTTTCTGCGGAAGTGCTCTTGGATAAATATACTTAGTTCTGAGGAAATGCCAGAGTAGGCAGTGAGGTGGTTGAAAGCAGTCCCATTAACCAGGGGAGAGGCAACAGTCGCATGCCAGCCTCCCAACCTGCCCTGCACCAGTAGTGCCCGGCAGGGCCACCGAGCAGAGGGGCACCCAGCTGGATGGCCCCCATTGACCCAATGATAAAAACTATTAGGAGAGCTTGAAAGTGCCAGTGGGATGGTTGCAGAGGTGCTAACATGAGCTCCCAGCATGGACTCATTTTCCTCCAGCCACTTAGTAAGTGTCATCAGATAGTGATGATATTTTCTTACTACTGAGCTGCACTGGATTCAAACCTTCCTCCCAGTGCCCAGGGGGGCTTCCTGCCACCCAAAATCTTTTTTTAAAAAAGGAAACTATTTACCAAGATGTATTACACGTGGCAGGTTAAGATTAACGCTATCGTTTTTACCAAACAAATAGCCATGCATTGCTAAAGGTCAATAAACTGGCAAAGCAGAATGTACAGCTAGTCATAAAGAAGCTGTTCTGTGAAAGTGTTCTTGGATAAATAAACATGAGTTCTTGTAAACACTCTGTACTCTCCAGATGTAAATATTCAGAAGGTGTGCTCAAAAAGCCTGAGATGATTCCAGCTCAGCATTTTATTAATAGGAGATGGTGAATTCTTGGTCAGCTATTAAGTACAACTTAATGTGAAAAAGTGTTTGTTTGCCTAACAGGACTTACTGCTTACACCAAGCTGCCTCCAAGATTTTGATAAGAGTATTCAGAACAGTAAAAGATACTTTGGATGTTAGCAAACACCTTGTGCAATATAGTGAGATTAGATACAGAGCAGGTCGCAGGATGCAGGCTGGGACAGACAACAGGGTGGGGGGGCCATTTGCAGAGTTCAAACAGGGGTAGGATGGGTTTGGTTCTGCGATATTGTTTCATATCATTAGAAAATTTTAGGCTATTTTTCTGCTTTTTCCCTTTGAATTTGAGCTTTACTCAAGCCTGGGAGTTGTTTGAACCCAGGATTTATACTTGCTGTGTGAAAGATGGAAAATTTGTTCACAAGACAGTGACCCTGCTGGGCTGGGAGGGCAAGGTGAGATGTTATTCCAGGTCAGGAGCACACCAAGGTTTAAAAACTCCAGGCTGATCCGAGGGCATAGAGGAGGTCTGAGGCATCACACGAGCACACCAGTCCTTGCCATCGAAGCAGCCGCCTCTCAAGGGCTGGCACCCTTGCCACAACCCATGGGAGTTTCAGGAGGGGACGTTGCCCTGTAGGCAGCCTTGCAGTCCAGCATTATTAAACCCAGCAGTTGTTTTCCTAACTTGTCCTCAGAGTCTTAATTACTGTTGCTCTAAGCACACCACCACCCTCCTTCCACAAAAGCTGGACAAAAAGCACCTGCTGGGGTCAGGCAGCTCACCTCCCTCCTGGTTTGGGATTACTCCTACTGTACACTTTCTTGGTTTTTTTCCCCCAGGATAACTCCAAAACCTCTAAGCAGCAAGGCTTCTGCTTCCTCCTCTGCAAGCCTGGTGCTAGTGGCTGGGAGAGAACATTGCCCTTCTGTCCCCATGCAGAAGTTGGAATTGCCCATTCTATATGCTCTCAGCTCAAAAATGGGAGCTTGGTTTACATCTCGATGAAGATTGTGCAAAAATAACTGTATGTGGTTGCACTCCAAACCAGGAGAAGATACACATCGTGCATAGTACATATGCAGTCTGGAGCTTAAACACAGGGTGGGTGTAAACTGTGCAGAAATGCATTACAGAGCCTTGTCATGCAAACAACACTAACATCCATGTATGGCCTTGTGTCACATCTCCTTCTCCAACAGGAGAAATTCGGCACACATGCACCGGGCTCACCCTGGGACCTGGAGCCTACTTTTCTCCTCTGAGCAACACACAGTGGTTTCCACCAAAGGCACTGCCAAAGGCCTGAGTCTCAAATTTGGGATTGGGGGGGTGGGGGTGGAGGTGAGCCCCTGGGGAGAGTCCAGCTGTGCACTAAGCCCTTTAAGGGGGCTGGATCGGATGTCATACAGCAACATAACTGCTGAAATTCTTCTGATCCCTCTGCTCTGGCCTCCATCATAGCTGCTTTCCAAGCTACGCACAAGTCTTCTAGTGACCAGAAATAAAGAGATTGCTATCCTGTGGTGTAGAAAGCTCTGACAAAAGACCAACACAGTGTGTAACCTGGCCCCAAGGACAGCCCAGAGCAAGGCTCTGAAGATGAGGGTCCCACTGGTGCTCTTGGTGCCCAGTCTCTGGTTTGGCTCCTGGCAGCACTGAGCTGTGCCACAGCCCTGCTGCTGCCTGGGCATCTCAAACACACCCTCACATCACTCATCCCCACACCTCTGCTGGGGCAGAGACAAACGGCAGTGGTCCCTGCAGAGCTCCCAGGCACCGGGTGCTGCACTGCTGCAGGTGCTGCAGCACATAAGCATCGACACCTGGACAGGTGCTGCTCCTGCTGTTGTTATGTGAGGTGTGCTTCACCACTTCTCTCTTTATTTGTCAAAGAACAGGGAAAGAGGAAACTAGCACTGTTTTAGTTGCAGTGTGAAGAGTTTTGCAATGTTGTTTCAGTGCCCGGGAATTTCCCCCAAACACACTCCCACACAGAGGAGTCCTGGAGCGGGTGGGGAAAGAGTGCCTGTGGGAGAGGAGGCTGAGCTGGCTGCCTTGCACAGCAGCCCCAGATCTCCGTCATGAATGCCAGAGGATACACAAGAACCCACCCCACGTGACATGTCAGGCAGGGAGGACAGGGGACCTGCGCACAGCTCTGAAGTCCTCAGCCATCATCCCTGTTTGGTGCTGCAGCAGAACTGGGCAGCTCTGGGATACCCAAAGCTGCTGCAAAGGGCACATACTTGCCAGAAAAGGTCTAAAAACATCTTCCACTCCTACAGCGTAGGCTGGGTCTCCTTTGCAGTGATGGTTGACCTTGGAGGACAGAAGTAGGAGGAAAACTTGATAGATATGATGTCGGCTTGCTTTTATTCTTACCATGTACCAGAGTGACTTTTTATGATTTTAAATCCTTTTTTATACTCACCAGAATGGAGATTATTTCCTTACTGCTTCTCTGCTGTAAGAAAAACTCATTTCCTTTCTTCTTTTTAGTCAGAGACCAAAAATGTTCACCAAAATCTAAGAAGAAACTCACTGTACTGTTTGATAGAAATATGTATCTTTACCTTATGAAGGGTCAAGCTACCAGGGGTCCCTCTTCAAGGTAGGATGAATGTGTGATATTGTCCCGTTTGTTCCCATCTTTGTTCCCAAGATGAGAGGACTTCAGCCTCAAAGCAGGCTCGGTATAGGAAACTGCTGAAAAATTGAAAACTCTGGCTACATCTGGAGATTTAACAGATTTGCACAAGTCCTCTTTTGTTCACAAGCTCACATTTGAATTGAAATTAATTCTTCCTCTCTCTTTTCCAAGATTAAAGCTGAATTTAGGGAAAGTCTAAATCGAAAGCATAAAATGGAAGAAGCAGAAGTAGAGAGAACACAGTCCTCACAAGGAACAGCAAAAGAAGGAGAGAAAACCTGATCATTTCTGAAAGCCAGATAGCCTTCACGCACTGGTTATACATGCAGTTCCTTTTTAGATAGCTGCCTCCATCCAGCTCACAGTTGTTCATCACCCGCCTAAACATTATCCTCCCCCTCGATCTGGGGGACTTTCCATTTCTTCCTCCCCAGCACAGTTACATGACCTTTATCACCAGGACAAGCTGCCTTCTTCCATCTCACTACAGATAGAAACCACGGGGGATATCATCCATTAGCCGGGTCTCTCCTCCCCTCCTCCTCCTCAGAAAGCTGGCAGAGACTGCTGCCTCCATCCTTTTCTCCAAGGCAGGGCTGTTTCCAAGAAAGGGTCTCCTTCTCACTTCAGGCATGTCCTGGAGGTACCTGCCTGTAGTGGACTGAATTGCACCTCAGTTTGAAGCCTGACACAGCCTAAAGCAGACAGCGTGAGCCACCTCCCTCCTATTTTTTCCCCTTGAACATATATTGGTAAACTCCAGACACCCCTTATTATACTACTTCAAATCATAGCATTCAAGATTTTTTAGTTTATTGACTGCTGCCACAAATCCTTTATATACTGTAACATAAGAGGCAGTTTTTGGCTCATTCCTCACTTCTTTATGTTTAGAGCAGAGAAACAAAGGAAGGGGAGGGTGGAGTAATCTTTACACTGTCTATTTAAAGGCAGCAATGGCTGTGTGCAAACCAAAGCACACAGCAATGGGAATTACATGGCTGGAGAAAACAGTTGGATGGGTGTCTTCTATGACATTTTTTTCCCTAATGCATAGCAAAGTAAAAGAGGCGCAGAATTCGCACATAATGCAAACTACAAAAATTTTTGAGAATGTACTAATGAGAATTAAATGCTGGTAGGTACTCTCAGATGTCATTTGAGAAATTGAAGTGGTGAGTACCAGAAATAGGCTGCCAGCTGTCTCTGGTCATATTCTTTGTACAAGAATGCTAACAGTTCCCCCTCCTATACACCCATGGACAAACTCTGCCACCGTGTAAATCCATGCAAGCCTCCAGCTTCTCCAGGACTGCACAGCTGTAAAAGGAATCTCACAGTTTTATTAAAGGCTGAGAAAAAACACTTGGCACTGCTGCCTGCTGTCAGCTACCACCTTTCCGGGAAGTGTAGCGGTCCAGCCCGGCTTGCAGCATCTCACCCCCCACAGCAGACTCAGCACATTCAGCACATCAGGATGGCAATATTTTAACTTGCCATGGCATGGGCAAATATGCTCTGCACAGGGCAAAAATGAGACGGGTGCCAGGCATGCTGAGTGTAAGTCAGCCCGGTTACTCACGGTTGCGTTATTCCCTTTACTTGCTCCCTCCCTGGGTGATGCAGCCTTCTTGCTGCACTGCAGCTCGTTGCTGTGCTTTGCTGCTGCATGGGGAAACCCTTCCAGGTCTGGCAGAGCGCAGACCCCGCTGCTGCCTTCTCCACAACACCCGGCACAGCGGACAGCCCTGTCTCATGGTGTACACCCTCAGGATCTACACCCACATGCATGTGAGAAAGTTATTTCCAAAAGCCCCAGCATTCTCTATGATGATGGTGCCAGCTCGACTCTCACTGTGACAGGCCACATATTTAATTTTGGAAATAAACATGCTCCAAATGAAGGCTGAACTGATTATCTTTTGAACACCATTTCTTGTTACAGACTTACAAATGTCTCTACAATAGTTGTATCTCTGGCTTGAAAATTGCCTGACTGGGATATCCTCTGCCACTAGCTTGATCCCAGCCCTCCTCTGTGTACAAAAGATACAGGGATAATTTCCAATTTTACTTTATGGTTAACAGTTACTGGAAAAAATCCCCCTTCCTCTTCTGTAGTTTCACCAATTATTTCTGCTTCACACCACATTTCTAAAGACTTTGCCATCTATGAATATCCCCTTTCCCCCTGTGTTCTTTAGTACCCAGACTTTGCAACTTGAGTAAGTAGCCAAACTTCAGTGTCCTACATGTTGTTTCCACTGGGAAGACAATGACACAGACAAGGATTTCTTTTATTTTCTGCTGTAATACTGTCTATTTAGAGACTGTACATAAAGCCCTGCTGCCCTGAAGTCAGCAGGACTCAAACCTCAGGAGCTGGTTTCTTTCCTCACTGACCCAGTGATTGTCCCATCCTCCAAGGCACCCCAAAGCATGTCTTGCCCCGGTCCCTCGAAGGCTTCCCTGCTCTCCTGCAGCCCTTCCCCCCTTCCTCACCCACTCCCCTCTGGTTTCCATTCCTTGTTCCATGCACACAGGTTTGCCCAGCATCAGCTTCCTGCACAGTCCCTTCCCACCAGCACAACAGGGATGTTAAGTCTCTTTGGCAGCTCTCTATGCTTTAGCAATCTGTAAGGCAAAAGCCACTTCATTCTCATGTTAAGCTTGATTAGTACCTTGTTACACCCACCAGGACCAATAAGGCCTCTCCCAGGTTATCAATTAAAAAAATATTATCTGTATTGTATTGTTCGCCCCCAGCTCTTGGCTGCATTTACTGGAGCTCTGATGAAGTTCTCAATACTTCAGTATTTATGGCAAAGGGGACAGTGTTGCGATGGCTGGGTAGAGCCTGACATGCTGGATGCTGTGTCAGCTCCCCTGGAGTCAATCTGACATTTTTAGAGGCAATGAAGGAAGCTTGTACTGGGCAAGCTGTGCACAACAAGCAGGAACCTTTTCTTCAGTAAAAACCTCTAACAAATGGGAATTGGAGGAAATGTTGCCGAGATGTTCTTTTGAAGGTGGAAATTGCTGCCTCCTAAAATTAAATTACACAAAGCTGGACAAAGAAAGCTAGCAAACCACGTGCCAGACCAACTGCCACTCAGCTAATACATTACTTTCTAAATATAAAAACAACCTACTGCTTACACTGACAGTTCAGCCCATAAGCAAGAAGGGAATGATGTATAACACCAGACTGAGATGAGACTGCAGAAGCACATACTCGTCTTAGTTTCCTTTCTGCAATTATTTATGAAAGAGTGCTGGAAAGATAGGAGAAAACATGTCCAAAGAAGAGGAGCAGCAGCACAGAGGTTGCTCAGCTGAGTCCCTTTTAGCCATGGGGGTTGTCCAAACCCACAGCTGACACCAGCCGCAGAGAGACTTCTACCCCATTCCCCCCCAAGACAATTTCTTGCCTTGTTCCTTTATGTAGCTGCTTAGAAACACTTAGAAAAAATGCCTGTAAGTCACTGCAGTAGCTTCTGACATGCTTGGCCACAAAGACAACCCTGGGCTCTCCCCAAAGATATCCTGAAACCCATTTGTGTAGAAAAGCAGGACATAAAATGCTCAGATGTTCATACCCTTCATTATCCCACTCAGCTCATTCAACACTGCAGATAACCTTCTTCAGTCTTAACCAATGTCAAGTATAGGACACCCTGCAGATTGACAGGTTTCTCATTTTATTCCAATTCCCTAGTCTCATGCAGCCAGAGAGTAAGACAGTGAGAAGAAGAAAAGAGCAGATAATTTTCTTACCCTTATTTCTGTAACCTTAATTTCTCATCTGGCCAGCCTCACCAGAATGCCATTCCTACACTGGGCTTCTCTTTCTTTTTCAAATTATAATAAAATCAATTCACTTGTGTATGAAGTTATTTTTAGATCTAGTTAAAAAAATAAAAATCCATCTGTAACACATCTTTGTAGTTGAATTTTATTTTAAAAAAAACAGCTTTCTGAGAGACCATGATTCATAATACTGAAACTCACATATACAATTCTATTGATTACCTAAAAACTTATGGAATAACATGAACTTTTGTTTGAAATTTAAAGCAAAAAATCAGATCTTGGGAAACCTTGAAGATCTCTGATCAGCTATAAGTATGCTGATGCAAAATGAAATTCTTTTCCTTTAGGGGAGAAAATGGATTGACTTTGGCAGGAGTTCATGAACTACTAGATTTTACCCTCATGCTGCTCCAGCATCATCATATTTTCTCCTCCAAGCTTCAGCTCTCAATATATTTTCCAGGCTGCACTCTGAAACTCTGAGAACTAGAAGCATCATGGTCAGTCATCAGCTCCAGTAGCTGCTGTGGCATTTAAAGTTGGGTTAAACTGAGAACAGGAGCTGAAAGCATTAAGAGAGCAGGGAGTAGTCCTACTTTAAAGTGCATGCTCTTAACAAAGGAAGGTAATGCATTAAAATAGATTTTACGTGGTGCTGAAATTTAGCATTATAAAAATTAGCAGTTCACAAAACCTAAATTAGGAAGGCTCCTATTTGTCCTTTTTTGTGTCCCTATGACAGCCAAGCACAAGAACACAGGTCACTCTATACCTGAAGGAAGCTGAACATGAAAGTTCTTGCCATGCCTACACTTTAGTGACCATTTGCACTGACAGGAGGTTCTGCCTGCAACAGGGTCTCAGTGAAGCCTCTTAGGTTTGGAGAGAGAGGAAACATAGCATCTTTCTGAATATTCATCTCTCTAAGTTCCAGGAAATTGTTGATAATTGTCACAATTGAACAAGGTAAAAATGTTAATAGGTTGTTTTGATTAATTAGATAACTCCTGCATTTTGAGGCTCAGCATTGCATAACCTATTTGGGCTAGAAATATTTTGGTACATCAGGACAGATAACTTTCAGGATCAGTTTTGACAGAGCAGGAAGGAAAAATCTGCAGCACTGACCTTCTAGAACCTTTTCTAGTGAACAAACCTGAAAAAAAAAGAGTTTGGTTTCACGGGTCCTTTCAGCAGCAGGATCCCCAGCCAGGGAGAGTGCTTTGTACTAATTTCAAACGCCTGCATCATGATGTGAACGTGTTCCTATGCCAAGTGGTTTCCACTAAGTTAACAAACAGAAGTATTCAGCCCAGTGCTGGAAATCTATTCACATTCCAGAGGACTTGAGTAGATGGGCACCGGGTTGTCATTCACATACTCTGTCTAGCAAAACAATGTTCCTAGCTTACTTACACAGAACAAAAGTGTTCCAGGAATTTGCAAGTGTGGTGTTCTTAGAAACAAGGACCTGCGGCCACTTCTCCTGAAAGCGTAAGGTTACTAGTGGTTTGAGGACAGATACTCTAGGGGGAACATTTGCATTGGAAAGGTAAAACAAGTAAGGGGTGAATAGCTTCAGGAAAGTCATAGTGCTACTCTTCCCCTGGGGGATATTTCACAGTGTTGTGAGCACTGGATACAGGATGATTCATATCAGGATGAGGCAGGGGGAACTCTGATCCCAGATGTCCACCTTTCTGTCTGTCTAGCTGGAGGCTGTAGGTGAACAGAGGTAAAACTTGATGATCCCATACAGGAAATACCATACCTATGCTAAAAATAATAGAAAGATATTGTCAAATGGAAAATATAAGAAGAAAAATCAAACTCAGTATGGAGCTGGAAGAAATGAACTGTTTGTAGCACTAAGCCTTTCATGTAGCTCAGACTCCAGACATGCAGGTATCAGCTCCCTGCATTTCCTTTTTTTACAACTGAAATGGCATCAACAACGGCATCATCTTAACGTAACTGTTCAGCCTGTGAGGGGGAAATGCCACCTCCTGTTTCCTCCAGTTTTAAAATAATGTTGCATCAGACAGTAACTCACAGATTTGCTCCTTCTGGTCTGTCATAATAAGGATGACAAAAGAATTCAACATTTTGCGACTCAGTCCTTTAAACCTCCTTGTAGCTTTCAGGAACTCCCAAAATCCCTCTTCGAATTTCTCCGTCTTTTTTTGTCCCCTGTGGAAGAAAAAGGTATGTAAAATGAGAGTAGCATGCATGGCCTTCCATGAGCTCAGATTCCAGTCTTACTGAAAATGTCTAACTTAAATATTGTTCAAATGTTACACATCCAAAATATATTTTCCACACAGGACTCTCCTCCTAAACTGTCTAGCTGAGCTGAAGTTTTCT
Organism: Strix aluco; assembly: GCF_031877795.1. Classification (NCBI taxonomy): domain Eukaryota; kingdom Metazoa; phylum Chordata; class Aves; order Strigiformes; family Strigidae; genus Strix; species Strix aluco. The sequence continues at coordinate 117,812,241 of NC_133932.1, forward strand.
CACTGAAGATTTTGGTTGCAGTCATTCTTCCACTGCTAGCAAATGAGGACTCCTATGCCTCTGAGATGGAGTCTTTTCATTTTAGAGGGTTTAAAATGTTAAAAAATCCAGTAAGAAATAATCCTAGCTGTTGCACAATGTCCTAAGAGCTGTGGTTTTTTCACATCTGTGGTACATGTTTTCAGATATAGACTGTCAAGTTCAAAAAAAGTATGCACCAGTTTGAAAAAACAGTGCCCTTTGTGTATATTTATAATGAAATTATTTGGTAGAGTAACTCAGACCCTGCTGAAGCCAACAGCAAAACTCTGATTGGCACAAACAGCAACAGGTGCTCACCTGTAATCTATATCATAAAAACCATTATTGGCCGTCTCCATTAGGACTAAAGTAAGAGGAATGTTGTAGGTCAGGACGAAGGTGTATTTGCAGCCTGCATAGTTTCTGCACACATTAATAGTCCTTCATGACTATTATGTTCACATTTTTCAGAATGTATTTGTGGTATTTTATTTGCTAAAGCCTGGTCGGGTGGTCACTGCTGTCTGAGACAGAAAATTATGACAGTCCCTGGCCTAATCAACAAAACTAAACAGCAGCTGAGCTCACTCAGGTTGCTCGATAAGCTGTACCCAGTCGGAAGCAGTGCTGCCCATTGAGTATCTTTCTCTGTCTTAGTTAGGACATTAAGAATTAGAAAGGAGAAAAATCTCTTTGGGAAGGATGAGAAATGCTGACAATGCACAGTATCTACAGCAGTAGAATTGTATAGTTTGCTTAATTTGCGTCTCTTTCTGTCCCAGCAGGAGAGGAGAGGAGTTTACAAAACACATAACTACCTAACAGCAGGGAACTTGCTTAGACAAATCCTGACTCAGGCTGCTGGTCTTTCTTGGGGTCAGGAGCTCCACTTTTGCTTACTCACTGCAGCAGCAGTCAAAGAAAATCAAACCTGGCACATTAGACAAGACCTAGTGTTATGCCTGGCAGCTGTCATAATGTTGGGCTTTCAGGGCCGAATCATCAGCCTCAGTAGGTATTTTTTGGTGGCAAAAGGATAAGCAAAAAATGCTCTAAGCAGGAGCTGAGCTGAAGCCTGTCTCCAAGACTGTGGGACCTTTCCCAGTGTCCCCAAGATGCACCAGCTGCATCCCCACCACAGGAGCTGTTGGCTCTGCCTCTGTGCTCCTCCAGCCCCTCGGGCACCGCTGGTCCAGGGGGGCTGGGTGTTGAGGACCACTTTGTGCGCTGGCCTTGATCCTCAGGCTTCCCTGCATCCCGGTAAGCCCATTTCACACAGGCAGGCTCTGAGAGCAGCAGCATTGCCCACCTCGGTACCCCGTGCCTGGTGGCTGGCTCACAGCTACTGCCTCCCCACTAGCTGCAATAGGGAGCGATCGAGCCTCTGCAGCACTAAAGCAATACATGTCACATGAAGGGAAATTATATTTTGATCTATTTCTCTGTACTTTGTTTTTCAGCTACATTTTCATGCAATTCAGACAAGTCAGTCCAAATTCTGGCAGTTCAAAAACTCCGTAATATCAAGGCATGTGAAACCAAATGGGAAAAAATTCCCCTAAAATTCCCCTGGTCCAGTTTCCACGGTAAGTATGGACCCTTTCTAAACTGCTTCTCAAATATTGCTTGTCATGAACACAAATTAAAACCAAGCCTGCTAGCTGCAGATTAATTAACATTCCAAATGAATTTTTTTTGTTTTCAGAGAAAGGATTTTGCTACTGAAGGTCACTTTGCTCTGAAGGAGCTGGGAAGAATGGATTCTGCTGCACCACGCTCTGCAGTGAGCACAGCAGAGATTTAGTCCTGTCAACCAAGCACTTCTAGCAGATGTCCACCTTTTGATATGCTTAAATAACTGGACATGATGCTCTAATACTTTAAAGCAGGGCCAAGGAAGAGGATGACAGTTCAATAACTGCATCTCGTGGTATGAAAGGGACTTGGCTCATTGGAGCCCCTTTATTTTTAATAAAAGAGATGGGCCATGTCTGCACTGCATAAAAAATGGGAAATGCTGTGCCCAGTTTTGCAACACATGCATACAGTTCCAGAGGGATAGTAAGAAACCAGAGAAGGTCTAAACTGGAGATTACCAAGATAAGTACAACAAATGACCTGGAAGGGCAGATAAGCATCCTACAGCTACCTGAAGCACAGGACAATGAGACCTGAGCCAAGATGGGAGCAGAAAATAAATCAAGGAGAAGTCAAAGGGCTTCCAAGACTGTATAAATAAAATAGCTACTTAGTTGAAGCTGAAGGTTCTGAATGACCCAGCCACTGCCATTTGGACCTTTCTGCCTCAGCTCACTAAGTAGGTATTCATTTTACGTGTTGCTGTTTAAGTCAATTTTCCAAAGACTTAGAGAATTCAGGAGCAAGAGAGCTGTTTTTCATAGATCTTACAAGAGTTTCAGTGCTAAATGCTCAGCCCCAAAAAGATTAGGAAAAAATTTAAAGCCAAAACTTTGAAAGGGTTATAACCCTTTCCACTGCTTCTTTATTTCAATATCACAGTTTGGGGTGAATTTTTTAGATTTATTTTGTTTAGCTTCAGAAATCCAATATTCTGCTATGTTTTCAATAGGCATATAATGTTTTTTTCATTTTTCCATTAAGCATATAGTCAAATACAAGCTGTGCGGTTGCAATTTTAAACAGCTGCCTCACGAAGTTACAATATACATTCAGGTATTAGCTCATCAATCACTGTTCCAGTCCCCTTGCAATGATTCCATTTGTGCAGGTTATTTCCAAAACTCCTGTATAACTCATTAGTCACAAAGTAGGAACTACCTGTCTGTTTTTACATTTTTTGGAGATGTCCCCATCCATGTCTTCCAAGAACCAATGACTAGTGCAATCCTTCCTCCTCGAAGTAAAATGGAGCAGGCAATTGTATGTGGTTCCCTGTGATTTTCAAAGCAATTCAGGGCCAAGTTCTGCTCAAAATCTCATAGTCTGATATATTTAAGATTGCTATCAAAACAAGTGTTCCCTATTAGAGATCAGGGGCTGTTCAGCTCTGTCAGTACACAAAGAGCCATAGCCTATTTAGGCAGGGCGACAATTGCTATTTACAAGTGTATTCACACGGGGCAGTTTGGTGGCTGCATTGTGACTTTGCTTCCCAAGAACAGCTGCAGGTGAGCTGCTAAAATACTGTCAGTTCAGCCAAGCTGTGTAGAAGACACTGAGCCAATCTCAGTTTTTGAGTTTGATTTACCCTGCTGTTACTTCTGTAGAGTGAATTTGTATTTCCACCAGTTTAAATGTCAGACTCTTGGCCCAGGCTTTCTTTGAATGTTGGGGAAAGGGAAGAAGAAGGTTCTTGTGCATCTCAACAGGAGCTGTTCTGTGTGAATGAGCAACAACTTTGCCTGCGTCACGGAGAACATACACCTTTTACTCACACCTTTTAGCCAGGGCAGGAACAGCAGCATGAAGCTTCATGGTCAGAGCAGGAGCAGCAACATAAGGTTCAATAGATGAAGAATTGCCTACTCTTACAGGAGGTGAACAGAGGGGTAGCAAGTACCACTAGATCAGTGTAAGCTGTAGTTCCTAATGAGGAAACAATACCAGAAAATGCAAATTTTCAGCTAAGGTCTAAAGGTAGCTTCTTTGTTTTCTTGGGGCAGGAGAACCGATTTAAGAAAGGTGAATTCATTGTCTGCATCTTCTATAAAACATAACAGGTGACAAGATCTGTTCTTCTGATATTTCTGATATTTTCTGATATTTCCCAGCATCATAACAAACAGCATTTTGCTTCCAGCTCAACAGTCAGTTACCACCTCAAGTGATAAGACAATGGTACACTTGATGGTCAGTGTTTGGAGAGAATAATCTCTCCTTTTATAAAAAGGGACCCTTTCTGCCCTTTTGGAAGACAGAAGCAAGTCAAAGTGCCAGCTTTTTCCTTAACCTCACATCTCCTGCCTTGTTTCTAGAAGAACCACATTACAATGGATTTCTGTTAGTCTTTAAAGGTCCCAATTTAGGCATTAGCCTTATGAACATGATTAAAGCCCTGTCCACCCTAATTACCTGCAGACACAAATTTTCAGTTTGAGAATGGGAAGAAGAGGAAGAGTCAGTTCACAAAAAGCTGCTGTTTGCCTGGTTTTTACTAGGAAGGGTAAAATACAAAGAAAAGAGGAAAAAGCTCGTTGATCCAGGGGCATGTCTGAAAAAATAACATTGAGACATAAATTTTCCCATTTATCTTAATCAAATCTTAACTCTAGAAGAAGCCCCCATTTTTAAACTAGATATTAATTCTGAAATCCAGGGAGCTTTTGCTGAAAGAGAGCTCAGGGATTGATGCCAGCACTTAAATGGCTTTGGTCCTACCCACCAGTGCCACTGCTTGAGTGCATGAAGACTGGAAGAGCTGGTCCTTGGTTCCTCTGAAGCAGATGGCCACCACATCCTTCCTGTACCAGCCCTTACCCCCAGTACACCAGGAGGAGTGAGTCAAGGGCAGGGAGCATGCCCCATGGGGCACTGTGCACCCTGCCTGCTGCTGCCCATAGAGACAAGCAACAAGTCCTGGGGACAACAGTGGTGGAAAAAGCCTGAGGTTACCAAGATGTCCTGCTTCAGATATTTCATTTTTGGTTCAGACCAATCTAGAACTAACCATATCTTATTTTCATAATCTTTTCACCCTAATTGATGTTCACGAAGTTGTCTTCATCCTACGTATGTATTTCTACAGCAGGCTATAGCTCCAATAATACATCCTAACTGGCTGTTGGAGACCATGCAGTGAATGACCATGACCCCAGAAAGAGGAACACCTCTACAAAAAAATTGATTCGTGACTGTGATGAGCAGCACTATGGAAGAAAAGAAAACTTCAAGGCTATCCTACCTTTCCTCACTATTAAGCCTGATTCTTTGGTTGCATCAGTTATACTGATTATACAGGTTTTTGTTTCCTCCAAGCCAGGGCTTAGCTCTAAACTCATTTATGTGAAGATAAAGTAAGAACAAATTGCCTGCACCTTCAGTAGCTGCCAGTGGCCACCTGGAGATTTTGCAAATGAGCACAGATGTCTCCCGATGCCAGGCATGGCCTCTACTCAGTAGACACCTTTGTTGTCACCACCACAGTCCAGCACACACCTCGGCAGACCAGGCTCTGCAGCACCCGCTCATGTCAACTGTGAGGCTGTTACAGACCTCAGTATAGGGAGAAAGGGCCCCCTAACCCCAGAAAGGGAGGTCTGCTTGCAAACCAGACCTCTTCTGTGGTTTGTGCCACTTGAATTATGGAACTAACTCTTGAGATGGATCACTCATTAGAGGTGTGCAATGCATGATCTTCTAAAGTTGCTAAGAAGCACCAGTTACTTCAACTACAACTCATGATAACTGGAAAGTGAAGAAGAGTGGGTGTGCTTGTGGGAAAAGGAGCAGCACACAGGCAAGGCAGGGAGAAGAAACAAACATTTGTATTTCTATGTCTCTGTCCCTGCTTCCAGCCTGTGCTACTGGCAAACCCAGGACCTTCCTTGTACCCCTTCTTAGACGAACCCTGATTTCTCCATTTCTCTCTCTGTTGCCTCTCTCCCCTCTTCACAGGGACATGGCTTCCCCTGTTTCAGAGAGACGTTCCCTGTGGTGCAGACAAGCGCCTCAGCCTGTCTGAGCATGCACTTTGCACATGCACATGCACAGGCAGCTGAGAGGAAGGTTTAATGGGCATCTGCAGCAGGTGGGTAGTAAGCACTTTTACTGTGCATCAGAGGCTCCACATACCCATGTAACAGCTGAACATGGTCTCCAAGACTACATTTCTGTGAAAAAATCACATTTTCCATCAAGAAAGAAATGTGCATTCAGCTGCACATTGCTTCATAAGCTGTGGAGCCGTTACCTGACCATTAGCACAACTGAAACTATGACTACAAGTAACATGGCTTTGAATTCAAGATTTCAGTTCAAAAGAGGAACTGGAAATAAACTGGTTTGCATGTACTCTCAAGCCTGTTGTTTATCTAGATTTTTTTTCTTTAACATGTCACAGCCACCAAGTTTATATATTGAAGAGAGTTACTGACAACTGAGACAACTTTGCCTGTTTTCCATGACACTGCTGCAGGAGAGTGGGGATACTCCTGGGATGGAGTATCCTACCTTAATCTAACCAAGCAGGCATGTTTGTCTTAAAGATAAGAAGGCTATGAGATGCTTCTAGCTATCCTTGGGAGAAGATGCAGTGTACCTGTGTGTGTATGTACCAATACGAAGACAGGCCACATGAGAAGAACACCAGTCTGCTCAGAACAGCCTTCTGGCATACACCAGCAGTGCAGTTTTCAGATAGATAATGTGGCCATAAAAATAGAAACATTAATTACATGCATGGAATATGGGCTGAGGTGGGAAAGATAAGAGGTGTAAATTCTACTGAAGCCAAGTATGAACTCCTTCATGTGGTCCCGAAACAAGGAAGGTGGTCTCTTCCTGAGGAAACTCCTTGTGCAATACAATAAACCAAGAGACAGCATCTTCCTTTTTATACCAAGCAGCAGCTTGGCAGGCACACTGTTATGGAGGTTGAAACAAGCAGGAGACATTCAGCTTGGAAAAGAGCAGGCTGATCTCAAAAACCAGAAATTGTCAGTGGCCATGGCAGTGTGTAGGAATAGCCTTTTAGCAGAGCATTCAAAGAGCTCATTGTGCATGAACTTCATAGACATTAAAAAAAGCTTTTGCTAGGATGGCAGATAATATTACTTTGAAAATAATGTGACATTACAAGACCCCAGACAGTTAAGAGTATGGAAATCTCTTAAGAAGGATCTTAGCATGAGCAAGATCACATTAGCTCTCCTTCAAACCCACTTTAGATAAGGGGTAACAACATAGTGGTTTATTTTCCCTCACTGTTTCTTCCAATTTTTTTTTTTTTTTTTACTGGATAAGGACTGGCATGATTAGAAATGAGAGTACATTGAACCAATCACAACAATTACAAAATACAGGTTTCATTGACAGTATCTGCCTCAACACCCAAATACCACAAAATGATATTAGAAAGATTAAGGTATAGGAAGAAGCAGTTAAAAAAAAATGGTTGAAAGAGAATATTTTTTATTAAAAGGAAAAGAGGTATTAGAGCAGGCCATTTGGGAGCGATTTCCATGCACATTGAGGAGGCCAAGAGAACTGCTTTCCTCTGAAGGACAGCAAAGTGGATTGGTGCCAGTGAGGAAAATATCCTTACTGGAACTGGGGTGTGTACCTGACTTTCATTCTTCAGAGAACAGTTCAGGTCTTACAACAAAAGTGATTGACAACCAAATGTATCTTTAACACACATGTCAAATCATGATTAAATGAGTTGCGAACATGAAGAAATACAAAGCAGCTGATGAAGAGATTTCAAGTTAATAAGGAGATGCCTATGATGGACTTCAGATATTAACTGATCTTAATGGATAATAAACAAGGGTTTACACAGAACACTCTGTGGAAGAAGAAATGAAAAGGATATGCCACATCTGAATAAATTGACATTAGATATCGAACAAACTTCTAATGATCCTAATAGGAACACAGGGGAGATAAAGACCCAAGCCATCCTGAAGAGGAAGATAGGAGCACTGATTCCATCTGGAGTCAAATCAAACAATGTCTCAAGGATGAAAACGCACAGAGGATCATTACCAGCAAGTCTCCTGCTTCCCTGGGATGAAGATAAGACAGAACACACAGTCTTACCACGCTGGTTCTTTGTGAAGGTTTGTGAAACTAACTACAGTCCATGAATATAAAAAGATTGATTGTAGCAGGAATAAGAGAAAAGAAAAAATAAGGGCCCTAGCTGAGAAGTTACTGCCTGGTCTGCCAAAACATAAGAGGTCCAGAAAGAGAAAATTGGCTTAACCAAAGAAGACAGAGGTACATAATTTGGCTGTAACTAGGTCAATGTGTGTAGGACATTCACAAGCATAAAGGTTTCTAAAAAGCAATAGAAATTACGTTACATAAGAAATGTAAAAGAAGTATGCATTCAAGAGCACAGCTGTGAGAAAATATTTCAAGACACTGTTTCAATGTTTCAATGTTTACACCTATTCTCTCAACAGCGGTAGAAATAATAATTTTAACTAAAGCTACACTATGCAGGGGGAGGGGGGATGTTGTCAATAAAATGAATGAGTTGCAACATTACAGAAATGCTCTTTTCACCTAGACTTACTGCCTCCAACAGTAAGATATACATAAATCCAGGCCCTCTGGACATGGAAAAAAAAATCTACAGGGCATATTTTGCATATCACCATAATTTGATGGTCTGTGACTTCTCAAGAAAACAGAAATGTGAGAAACATGCTGAAAGTTCAGCCTAATTCCAGAATTCTTTTGACTATGTTGTAGTTGCTACTTATGAGTACTGCACATAAAAATAACTTCCCTCAACCTAAACAAAAAATATAATTTTTTTTCTTTTTTTTTTGCTATTAGGTGAAACCCCTCTGCATCACTAAGAAATATGGAGATAAAATTTACTTTATATACAGCTCTCCATGACAGGATATTTGTGAGTATGAGTTCAAGAGACAGATGTGGGTTTAATAAAGCTGGCATGACTTCAAGATCATTTGAAAAGATCTCTCCTGTGATAACAACAATCTACAATGTATTAAGGCACAAGTAACGTTGTAGGTCTCTGTGTGATAGCTACAATAAGACAAGGTCATCCTATGGACTCTACCAGCTACTCTGAGCCCAGCAACAGCATCTTTTTAACACATGTAATCCTCTATCCTAACCCAGGATCATATGGCAACTTTCCTGCCCTGGGGTTCAGACCAGAATGACTCTGAAAAATTATACAAAGACAGCGGGACTTCAGAAATAATGAATGAAGAATAAAAGTGTCTTTTCTAATACCATGAGGTAGAAGAAAATGTACACAAGCTATTAAAGATATATAACCACCAGGGAAAAAGGCAATAAGACTGGGCTTTATAAACTCCTTTGCAGGTGGAACTTGATTATTATTCTCATTTTAAATTTCCTGAACATCAGGTAACTTTTTCTGCATTCAAACTTCACACAACTGAGCTGACAAGGCACCTTGCACAATAGTGTTTCTTCGTTTATAATTACTAATTGTCTTTCTTACCCTTGACTGATAAATTTTATAAATCCTAAAATTTAAGATGCTAATTAGCCATGCCCTGATCACTTCACAATGCCAAACTGTTCAGCAACAAACTGTAGGGCAGGCTGTTTCAGCTTCTTGACAAGAGGAGGTGAGGTTATAGTACTGGTACTTATTTAGGGGCCAGATGGTAAAACCACCTTGTACTGTTTTGGTAAGGTGAAAGATAACACCAACACAGAACAGAACTGACCTGTGAGCAACCCATGGAGACCTCTAACAATTTAAGAACAGAGATGAAAGTCTGGGAAACAGAAGTCTTCTGGTTTCTATTCTCAGATCAGTAAATGATATGCTGTGTGGAAAAAAATACTGAGGACAACGTTGCTTACTTCTTCCCCCAGAGTCCCTATTTACAAATAGGGCTGCCTACACATACACAGCTACATGAGCAGGGGCTGAGTTTCCAAGATTTCGTCAAAATTTCAAAGAATCCAGTACCTCACATTTCTGCAAAACAAACTGCAGTTGTAAGGAACCCGGCCATATTCCTGCCGCTGTGTCTGCTGATGTACCTCACAGGGACCTTGTAAGAATTCACTAGCTGGGGCAGGAGTTCTTACAAAGGGCACAGCCCATCTGTTTCTAGTCCTATAATAATGGGTAACAGAGTTGGACCTTATATTCGCTTCTTTACTTGATACAAGAGTATGCAGAGCAGAGCATAAGCTAAGATGATGATGCAAGGGACTCTGAAAGACATGCTGCAGATGCATCTTCTCTTACCTCCTGCCATATTCTGTCTCTAAAGGAACTTAGAGACTGCCTTGGAAGCAGTCTCTTCCAACTCCCTCCTATTTGTATATTTATTAAACCCACATTTATCTTCTTCCAGGGGGACAATAGCAATGCTTGACTTTTTACACCAGAGAGTCCCATCTCCAGTCTCCACATGTTACAACCAGTCATTTATGAAAGGCATCTTTTTCTCCTTCTAGTTGGCAGGCAGTTTAAGTTCTGCACTGATTGGTGACAATTTAAGACAGCTTTCCTCCGATTTTTCTCTTGCCACTCTCTGCACTGCCCAGCTCTGATAGGTTTCATCCACTCCACTTAAGTTTGGGAGCGCTGCCCAACACGTTACCAGATGCAGCAAAAAAACAGCCCATACATAACATTGCTCTGGCTCTCCATCACCTTTTTGCCCATGCTGCTTGCCCAGATAGATCTGATTCAAGTGAAATGCTAAGGCAATTCTTGCCAAAAAGATATTCCACTGCTTTCTTCCAATCTAGCAAAAAGATATAGAAAATATTGATGGTTTTGGTCTTCCTGGAATTTTCTCTCACCCTTTCTAGGAACAAGAAAGGACTTCTTTGTGCAATCTCGTTGTTACACATGTGCATGGTTATAAGAGCATGCTCTGAAGGGACATCAAGCAAATAATACCAATTTTCAAAATTCTATAGCAATGTATTTATACAAATTACAGAATTCTGTATGTATTTACACACCATTACAGAATATCAAGTATATAAGACCAATTGTTCTTTTGTTTTTCCCTCAGATTTTTCTTCAAGTGATTTTAGTGCTCAAGAAAGGTACCAGTTGGACAGCACTAGAAAATTAAGACTTCTGTTTGTCCACAGCACAGGAGGAGCAGCACTGCAAGCCTCCCCGCTTTGCCATGTCAGCTCTCTCCAGCCCTGTTTTAGCAGGATCACATAAGGAGCGGGAGGGCTTCATGCCTTGGCAAAGGAGCTAAGCAGCACCCAGGTAATGATGGTTTTGCCCATCCCCCGCAGAAAACAAATAGAAATAACTCATTTTACACAAGTGACCGAACAGAATCTGTTGTTTGCTACCCAAAACAGGCCGAATTTGACCCAGTGAACCTGCAGGGAGTGGCAAACTGGACCATCCAGTCTCGCAATAATGCCTATGTTAAATTACATGTTTCTATATTTACATAAAGTCAGTATTTACACACCATTATGGGTTATTCGAGTAAATCGGTTACAGTTTATTGATATGGACTGCCATAAACTCATAACATTTTTCTTGCATTTAATTCTTTCTTTAGAAAAATACAAAAAAAATAAATTAAATAAAACATATTAACTAGTAGTAATGATTTGCCTATGACTAAAAATCCAATTCAATTTAACATTAAAACTCAAACCGTGGCCTAGTATTGTGGCCTCAACTCATGGTATTTTTAACCTTTGCAATTAATTTCCTGGTGTATGTCAGATTTAGTGAACAAGCAGAGAGTTGTAACCTCCCTTCCTTGTGGTAGGGTTGATCTGTTTAATACTGGGCGATGAACCCTAGTCCTCCCCAGAAGCATGCTTTCTTTTCCTATGGTCCAGCATGGCTTTGCACCACCCAGACAAACGATTCAGCACCCGGTTGACCCGCAGGAGCCAAACTGCCTGCGGGTCTCAGCAGCTCCGAAGGGTTAAAAACAAACTTGTGGGCTGCAGACGAAGACTGTAAATTCCTAGGCAGTAACAGTCCCTAGACAAGTATGTCTAACTGTATCCTACAAATCAACTAACGTAATTCACATATCTTTATCATTCATAAACAATTATAATAAAATGCCACATTTTATTTAAGATTATTGATATCACTAGTTGAGACGTGTCCCCCCCCTACCTGCTTGAGTACAGAAAGGTCATGTTCGTTCAAGACACTAAGCCAGAGGTTATTCCAGAACAGAATTATGTTTCAAATAATATATATCACATGGACAAGAGTGCCTTAGAGCAAAAATTACTTAATTATGAATAGGCTACAAACTTATGTATAGCTCCTCGACAGCACATCTGTGCTCAGCCTCTGTGCCTCTGCAGACAGCCATGGGTGTCAGAACCAGCCACGCTCCCCACAGATCCAATGGCAAAGGTTACACTCAATGTAATGGCACTGGATTCAAATCCTAAGGGATACAACAACTACAAAATGCATTTGTCAGACAGACCTTACGTGATTTCTCTCTTTTTTTTTTTCCTTCAGGGTACTGGGGAAAAAATGCCTCTTCCTAAGGGTTAATTCCCAAATGGTAACTGCTAATCAACATGTTTGTGTGCTTAACATAAAATGCTACAATGCCTTAAATATTACATACTGTCAGCTCACTTATGGTTCATGAATATTTGAACATACTTTAGGAAAAAAAAAAGTCTAATACTGTCCCCCTCATTGTCATTATTGATAGAGATTTATTAGTTTCATTTTGCAAGTTTTACTTTAGGAAGGGTGCTAATATCATGTATTATGACAGTTCACACTGAAAGCAATTTTCCATAAAAGATGTTACAATGACCCCTATGGAACTTGTATAATTTCATAGTAGATAGTCAAGTGCACAAATAAACATGTTTACAAGAGTGATCCTGTTAACCTGGTTCTTGCCCTCTGAAACCGTTATGTGCTATTTGTGGAATCTTAAAATTAGTACAATTGTTGGTATTACTTATGTTGTTTCTGGCATTCTGCTTTAGGAAAAAAAAAAAAGGCATGTTTATCATTTAGCTTTGGTATAATCTGCAGTAGGTTTTAACAAGTAGAATATATTCCAACCCCTATATTTTCCACAGCTGTGAAGTTTACAACAATGTAAGAAGTCACTTTATCAGAGAGGAAATATTACAGACACATAAAGTTGAAGACCCAGTTTTCTCTTTAATCCTCTGGGGGTAAGCTATGAAACAAGCAGTCAGAAGAGTGAGGACTCAGTGTCATGAGTGGTGTGCATACTTGTACAATAATACGGGCACAAAAGAGATTGTCGCCTTTAGTACATGAGGGTCACTAGAATTTATTATTATTATTACCTTTTTATTGTTGGTTTTTTTTATCCATGCACCTTTATATTTACTTGCATGAATTTACCACAGGTTCATAGTGGCCTTTGCCAGTTTAATGCTTACAGAGCCTAGAGCTTCCAAAATGCCTATCTGGCCTGTACATATTTCATTAAAAATAAACTCTATATAATAAATAAATATATAAAATAAATAAAATGTTGCCTTTGGAATTTCTATAAATAAATTTAACTTTTTATTTTTATTTTTTTACTAAGAGGTCTTTGCTTTAAACTCAGTGGGGTGAGACCCAGAGAGCAATTAACTGAAAAGTCTCTTGTTTAAGTAAGACTGCACCCTCCATGCCTTTGTAAATGCAGCGTACACTTGAGCAGGCCACCAGCCAAAAATCCTGATGAATCAAAGTATGGCAGCTATGCTGATATATGATGAAGTACAACTGATCAAAAATTTAAAAGCGTGTCTATTCCCCAGCATGCATCAGGCCTTTCTCCTCCTCCTCCCCTTGGCTCCTCTCTCTCGCGCTCTCACTCCCATTCATCCTCTCCCTTTCTCTCTCTCTCGCACTCACTCTCTCGCGCTCCCTCTCATACTAAATCAAGCGAGTGGGCATAGGCTCTCCTCCAGGAGGACAAACCTTTAAGTGCAGAACAAAATCAGCATGTTCCATCCAAGCCTCCATCATACATTATGCATGCGACAAAGTTTGGCAACAGTGGAGCTGATGTGATGACACAGCTAATCAATAAGAACCCACCGCATGAAACCTTTATAGTGGTTACTTTTTAAGGGCTCAAGTGAAGGAATTGTCTTTGTCAACTTTGGCTTAAAATATCCTTATATAGTTCCGGTACTTTCTCAGGGTCCACTGGTCTAGGTAAAAAATGTGTAAATTTTTGATGCCGTTTAGTCCTAGTCCCTTCTCTTGGAGTCCCATCTTTATTTAACGCAACGTAGTATCGTCTTCCAGTGTCCACATGTTTATATAGATTTGAAGAATATGTGTTATACCAGTTTTCTTCAAACTGCTCTCTGAATACACATTCCTGGGTTAATTTTTCCTATGGAAAGAAAAGAAAAAGCAGTAAGGAGATAGATAGCCACAAAAATAAGCTGTTTTTAAAAGAATTACTATTTTCACAGCTTGAAATCAGTACCTCCTTGCTCAATTCACAAAATGAACTCAATATTTCTAGTTTTAGCTAAGTAAAGTTGTATTGCATTATAGTATTTCATTAGTATTGCATCATAGTATTTCATTAAGCAGTCATAAGGGTAGATAACTCTATGTGAAGAAAAAATTATTCTCCAAAAGCCTCACTCTCCAAATCAAAACTGAACGACAAAACTGAAAACAGATATTTTCATTTCTGATCATTCCCAAGCAGCTCACAAGACATGACTGGACTTATATAACTAATTGCTTCAATCGTGAGTGCAGGCGTTCGAACAAACAGACATAAACAAAGAAAACTAGAACTGGTTTGCAGAGCTGCAATACAATTTAGGGCCTTAAAATGTCTATGTCCTTTCATTGCATGGAGAACTCAATGTATTTCATTAATTTTAAAAGATACAGTTTACTATCCTTCATTTGGTTTATGATTTGTATCACAGAACCACAACCCAAGACAGCTTCAAACAGGAGCACAACCCCATGGGCCGAGACAAAGTTAGGTGAGGAAACTCCTCCAGGCTTCCTTTACTGGGGTTGTCCTCGTGTCCTGCCCTACTGACAGGACCCACTGAAGACATCAACCATTCATCAGATCCCCCTGCCACAGACTCCCACTCCTTCCAGTTCACCCACTTATTCAGTCTGTGTGTACCTCTCTACATCCTTTTGGTCTAAATAGATGAGGTTCACTTAAAAAGCAGCCACCTGATAACCAGATTAATTTTATGAAGAACTCACACAAATGACTGAGTAAGAAGACTGAAAAAAAGGTGGTGGAGCTCTAACATGGGAGAGCCTGGAAACAGTCTTTTCAGCTGGCACAAAAAACATAATAATGACAATTTAATATATTTTTTCATAACAAGAGTTCTCACTTGAATAGCACTCACACCAAACTGAGTTTCCAGCTGAGGATCAATTTCTAATTATTACAAAGCTCCACACAACACAGACTTCTGTGCATGTGGAAATTAAATCTTAAAACAGTCCTTTTAGATAGATACACAGGGAGGGAAAACATAGAGAAGGAAGACCAAGGATCAGATGCAGCAAAGCACCTAAGCCATAAATGTGTACCTGAACACAAGTAAGGGGCCACAGCTCAAGGTCCAGTGTCCCCAAGAAGCCATCATCCATGGCTTAATCCAGGAGCTTCCCAAAACCCACCATCACTGAAGCTTGCAGCTTGCCCTGGGACTGCAGGCACCTTTGGGGCCACCTCGGCTTCTCGGGACTCAGCTGTCATTGCTAGGTTAATGGTTGGACTAGATGATCTTCAAGGTCTTTTCCAACCTAGACGATTCTGTGATTCTGTGATTTCACTGCTGCTTTGCATGGCAAGCATGCTGCTCCTGGAGTAGAGCTCTGCAGCCCAATAGGGTTGGGGACTGGGGTCCCAGCCAGGTCCAAGGAGCCCTGTGCACCTTACAGGAGTCACCCAGAAACTATCCCATGTGGGGAGAACAACTCCTGCACAAGTGGATAGAGCAAGCCAAAGCACCCCTCTGAACTGAGTACTGGGCTACAAAGCCAGGGTCCTCCTCAGTGCCTAAAGGTTTGGAATTTGGAGGTTTCTTCTAAGTTCAACCTGTGGCAGCTCCAGTAGGCAAGAAAGGTATCAAGTAAACAGCTCCTGACTTCCCCTTTGATGGGCATTGGGAACCTCATCACCCTTCAGGAAGGAGAAATCCCCTTCAGGACCAGGTTTTGGATGTTAAATACAAGTATTCACTGCAGCAGTGGCCATGTCCTGTGTGACCTGGGTGGCTGCAGCTTGCACAGGCACAGGAGGGGCCTGTGGCTGACAAGAAGACAGCAGTCCCATCCTTCGCACCCTCTCCTGCAGTTCGACCAGGAGACTTCCCTCCCTAGGGTCCAGCTGAGCAGCGCATGCAGAAACGTGAGCATGTGCATATGACGGCTGTATATAACATTTTAGAGGTGTTTCTGACTATAATATTTTTAATGTGCAAAGCAGCTCAAACATAGCAACACTCCATACTGGTTGTAGGGAAAAACAGCATAAATCTGTTTACATTAAATCCTTATCTATGGGCCAGATCCTGCAACCTCCTATTGATAATTACCTCTATGTCCTTCGACAGCTAGAAACTGCGGCAACAATGAGTATTACTGGAGCTCAGAGGCAGCTGAAAGTTGCACTCATTGCAGTAGCCCCCTTGTACAGAATCAGTGTATGAACTATTATAAAAACTACTCAGCTGCTGTAAAAATTGTCTTTAAGTACAGCTTTCATTAGTGTTTTATTTTGCGTGAGATCTAAAATCACTTTGTTTGCTTTAAGGTAGAAGCAGATGCTAAGGGGTATTATATGCTGGGCCTATAGGTCCATGGGGAAAGAGAAACTAATTCAAATTGTTTTCCTGCTCTCAGAAGGCAATAGGATCACATGACAAGCACTGCAGAAACACTCCCTGGTAAAAATAGCAACATTTTAGGAAGATATTTCAGTCCTGTCTTGAATTCATTAATTATTCACTTCATCTGCATTTTTTTTAGCATCATCATAAATTTCTATCTTTGAAAGAACAGTACTTCCCCATGCCCTGAAGGGGAAATTTTAAAATAGCCTCTCTTTATCTGGCAGGTTTGATGGATCATGGCAGTGCTGTGGTACACTTAACTAGCAGACCTTGAATAAGAGGGTTTGCATTGTACTGTGCTCTGGATGAGTTCAATGGATTTCAAGCTCACAGATTCAATCTTTATTTTACAAGCTTATCCTGTTTTAACTTTTCATCCTCTTACAACACAGCTACATATCTTTTGTCCTTCACCAAAATTCTCAGAAATTCATGTATAGACAGCAGGCAAATACTTCAACATTAACTTGCAGAACATGAGCAGAGCAATTAGGATGCAGGTTCAGATATGTAGGGACACTAGCAATCACACTTTCAGAGAAGTGAAATAATTTCTTTATAAATTCATAAACCATTTCCTTCTAGGACACCTAGAAATTGTGGTTGTAGTCAGGAGCACTGGAGTAAATTGGTGTTGGTGACTTTGGATCGGGCCCTGAAAATAATGCGGGGACCAAAATCCCAGCATATCCTTCTTCCCATGCCCTGGAAGATCCTTACAATAATGGCTCATCTAGTACCACGACAGACAGAAACCAATATCCACTAGGATAGTCATCTATGTAGAATTATAGAATCATTTAGGTTGAAAAAGACCTTTAAGATCAGTGAGTCCAACTGTTAACCTAACACTGCCAAATCCACAACTAAACCATGTACTACCAAAACACTACCTAACACTAACTTACACTCATGTTTTGAGCACACATGCCTCTATTCAAGCCAGAAATTAGAATAATACAGGGGTGAGGCTGGTCCTCCTGCCAACAAGCACCTTCTTGCCTCACCAACTTAGAATGGAAAAGCCTTGCTGAAAGCCTACTCCCCCGGTATGGGAAGGAGATGGTGTTTCCTGATTACAATTGGCTTGCATTGCCCCTTCTTGCTCACAGTCAAAAAAGCAAGATTTAGCCCTAGAATACAGCCATTTTTGCATGCTTTTATTCTAGCAACTGACTTCTCTATCATTTTTCCAGTACCAATACTTCCTTGCACCATACTTAATGTCACTAGACATCTTTGTCGAAGACTGATTCAAACATCAAACATACTCAACTAGAACAGCTATGGAAAGCAACCTGCACTCCTGTGAAAGGGGAGGCTGTTTGCCTTGATCAAATCATTTATTTCAGGGGTCAGATAAGGAGGTGACCTCAAAATTATATAAATCAGATGTTGTACCACATACCACATGTTTTCTTTGAGGACTGTCCATAGAGTATTGCACTACAAAGTGATTGATTCTCATTTTACTACATTTCCATGCTTTATCTGTTGAGTTTTTTTTAACATGTTATTTAATTCAGAACGTTCAAATAATTGAATTATGCAAAGATTCACGTATCACAAGGGCAGAAACCCAAGGCAGATTTAATTTAGAAGTCTGCTAATGCCTGGTCAAGCAAACCCTGAATCCCTTTCCCTTCCTACATTCTCCACCATCTAACCAGGGAGAAAAATAATTATGTCATCCTATTTCCAGGTAGATTGACTAAAAGTGAGATTGTAAAACAATAAAGTACATAGTTACAGCCATCACAACATAATATTTGCCAGCTTGTTTAAAAATAGATATCCCTGTGAAGCAGCTAATTGGAAATAAGTGGAGATAGGCAAAACACATGTACACTACCCATAGAATGGTTTCATGACTCTAAAGAATGGTATGACATTTGTGCTGCTTAGTAGTTGAAAGCAAAGTACAGGATCCTGTATAAAACACATCAGCATTCTTTTTTCTTTTAAATAACCTTACAGAGCTAAGACTCCTATTTATTTTGTAACCTGACAAAAGGAAACCCCTTCAGACCACCAGTCCTAAAATCACAACAAACACATTTCATGTCTAGCAAACTATTCTGTTCTATGCCACATACAGTTTCCCCTTTTACAGACTGCTACACTGATTAAATAGACACTTCACAAGAAAACACCTAATCTAGAAGTCCAAACAGCTATTAACAAGAAGTATATGTGATGTAGTCAGCACTTCCTACATACCTGCTGCACGTTATCACCACGTTAATCCACCCTGTCTCTAATAAAATCATGTTTAAAACAGTCTCCTAATAAATTCATGCAAATCCCTCATTATGGCTACATGACGTTAATAAAAACTGCATATGTAGCAAAGACAAACAACAACAAAAAAATCCCTATTCTCTTCCAAAGTGGTTTTCTTTGCTGTTCTGACTACAAACAGACACATTTCACATGCAGTTGGCCCTTCCCATGCTGTAATGCAATCAGCCTCTAGAACATACTACTTTCAGCTAATAATTAACACTCATCCAGAGCTGTAATAAATAAAGGTGTAGTTTAGCATTTGCTGTGGTGTTGTCTGATCTCCCATGTTAAGCCTGTTAGTCTCTGGCTGGGTGGACAACCTCCAGCCACAATAACAAGGCAAAAAACAGTGTCTGAGCAGTGCCACTTTCCTTTCCAAGTTAGACAGCACTGTGAGGCAAGCCCTGCACACTGTCTGACTTGGTGGATGTCACAGAGTTTTCTTTGAACAGTTTCTCCAAGTAGTGTTTTTTCAGAATGCTTTGTTTAATAATTTGATAGAACATGGGGAAAAAAAGAAGAGAAAAAAACATCTGCCAAAAGGACTAGCTGACTGTTTGTTTGTGTTTGTGTCAGGGCTTCTCCAGGAGCACTTCAGAACAACAGCAGGAAACCCTGAGGGGCCAGAAGAGAGACCAAGCAAATAGCCAGGCTGCCACTCACATACATGCATTTCATATTTCATGGCACTTTTTATAAGATGAGGGAAATTAGGCAAGATGTCCTAGCAAAACCACAGTTGGGCAACTGCATTCTCCCTACCTGAGGCCACCTTGTACCTTCACAGAGATGGAGCATTCATCTTAGTTTCTCCTCCTAAACTTCTAGTTAATTTGTATAAAGTTTTTATTATACATAAATCCTCACCAAAAAAAAGTGTCACTGTTCTGTACTACTGCCATGGAGCAGTTATGAGCATGCTTAAAAACTAATATTTTTCATACAAAAAGCTTGTAAAGTTCCCAAGCTCAGGCAGAACCTGCTCCCCTTTGGAGCTTTATCATCAAAAGCCACAATAGCTACACAGATACAGACACCATGGCACTTCCACGTCCCAATGAAGGCTACAGAAAAGCAGAGCTTCCTGAACAAAGCAAGCAGACTCCAGCATCAACAATAAAATCCAAGGAGACTGTCAGCAGGGATTTCATTGCTTCTCCCCTTTGCCCCACTGCCTCTCTTTTCCTCCTCCCTTGCTCTCCACACCATCATGGACCTCCTCTGGAGGAACCAGACTGGGATCCAGCACTACACTATCCCAAGGTTGTTTACAGAGCTCTTCTGACATGAGCTGCAGGAGGATGAGATGCCGATTAGGCCTCCATCCATTTTTGCCACTGCCAAATCCACAGCTCTTGATTTTACTGATATCCACTCCTTTGGGATTTCAAGTTTGCAGCATCTGTCAAACTTTAAGCATGCCCTCCCTGGACATAGAATCATTATAGGAGAGCAACCCCACTGTGCCTGAGCTTGCATCTGCCAGCACAGGCTGTCTACCAGCAACCATGTTTATGTCCATAAAGGTTTCATTTGGATCTGCCCAGCCAAGTGCATTAGATGAAATCTCACTTTCACCTAAACACCCAGCGTCTGCTTGTGCTGCTGTTGGAAGTAATGACAAAGCTCCAGG
Organism: Strix aluco; assembly: GCF_031877795.1. NCBI lineage: Eukaryota > Metazoa > Chordata > Aves > Strigiformes > Strigidae > Strix > Strix aluco. Next base: position 117,832,705 of record NC_133932.1, read on the forward strand.
GACACGCCTTGGGCCACATAAGCTGTCACAGAGCCATTTCTCTGGGAGCTGAAGAGCTTCCTTCTCCGCGCCACAACAGAGCAGGACAGGGACGAAGTCAACTCTTAAAAAACAAAATAAACAAGCAGGTGTGTCCCCCTCCCTTCTGCGCCAGCAGAACCGGGCCCACACTGTGCCATTTACTAGTCACACTTCTGACCTCTATTTTATTTTTGGTTTCCCTGGCACAATCAAGAACTGCAGTCATCAATGTTATCTAAGCATCTAATTCATAACGCTTGGCTGAACCCTTCCAAGAATCAGAAAGCAAGGTGGTATGCAATCTGATATGGGGGCCGGAGCCAATTTTTAAAGAAGACAGGAGAAAAGTTCCCATCAGCTTAAATGGAACTTGGATCAGGCATGCAATGATAAAAAGGCAACAAATATTTTAAGAACTAAAAGAACCATTTCAGGCACGCTCAGATTTACTGAAAGCTGTAACTTGACCTACCCCGGCTCCCCACTCCACAAATTCTCTTCTATCAAAAGAAAACGTGTATGTCAAACCAGGGCTATTATCCTACAGCTACACACACTCTCTTCAGCCTGAAATACTAGTTAAGCTTTTAACTGAATAGAGATTTTTAAATAAAACATGCTTTCCTTAAATACAACTAAGATGGAGCATAGCATCAAAGTGTTTTTTCAGTATTTTTTACTTTGCTTACAGTATTGTTTACTTTATTCTCTAAGCACAGAACACTGGGTTAAAGGAAAGATAGCCCTCCTTCAGCAGAAAGTGCTGCCTTTTGCAGGAGCAGCTAAACTCACATGCTGAAAGACATTGTAAAGTGGGTGATAAAAAGTACTTAACCTGCATGAGTCTCTACACTCAGTGAGTACCCCCCAAACTGGATTTATCCATCCTTAGACAAGCACCTTATCCCTCACCTTCAAGGTGTCATCATAAAAACAGCAGAACACTCAGGGCCCTTCATAAAACACTTTGCCGTGGGGACCAAATAATTAAAATACATATCTAGTGATGAAAATGTATGCTGTAAAAGTACTTCATGTTTTATTCTTTCAGCAAGATGATTTGGTCAAGGAGTGATGAACAAAAGCCTGTCTCTATATTTTGTTATTGATTTTATGTAAAGGTACCTGCTAGGTACTGGCTCAGAGGACAGGCACATTACTGACCACATTGTCATTCTGGATGGGGGTAATCAAATAAACAAAGCTTCACAGACTCACATTTTGGAAAGATCCAGTCCTCCTTGCTGAAATTCCAAACATCCCCTAGAGTCTTGGAAACCAATACATTTGCCAGAGAGATTTTAAAATCTACAGCACTTTGGTGGGCAGTACAGCAAAGGGTTGGTACTCTAAGATCTTTACCTGGCAGGACTCAATTGCATATGCAGTTTAAGTTGTTTAAAAATGAGGCCTTTTAATTTCCCACCTTTTTTGGACACAAAGGAAGGCCAGCATTTCAAAGAGTTGCTGCTGAAGAAAAGATGTCAGGTTTGCCCTTTTAGACAGCAGTGCTCCTCCATTGGCAAACATTTCTCATAAGCGGCCTCGCCAGAGATGACTCTTTGGACACTTCCCCCATTTCTTTTCCCAGAGGCAATCCCACCATAAAATCATGGATCTAGATACACAATTTTTAGAATTTCACTTTCTGAGTAAGACAAAAAAGATTTCCCTAAGATTTCTCAGAAAATCCACATATCTTTGGTGTTGCTATGCCCTGTCTTAGGTTCTCAGTGACAGAGCCGACCCAGCCTTTGGGAAACACTGGAGGAAGTTGGGTGGCTCTGCTCCTCTGTGAGCCCCCTACTCCTCACACACACATACACATCAGTGGACCTGTCTTTCAGTGGGTCAGACTTTAGCCATGCAGTTAATTTCAGCAGTTAATTTCAGCTTTGATGAAAGAAGTTGTCAATCTGTCAGAAAAAAAAAAAAAAAAAAAAAAAAGATATATAATAACAACTTCAACAGAACTGGTGACTGAAATGCTCAAAGACCAGGCAGTTGGTCTACCAGGTACCAGCAGCACACGGACCTTCCAAAGAGTTCAGATTTTTAAGGTATAAAGAAAAAAAACCTGATTATTTTGTTTAAATTTTACAATATTTGTATATTCTAAAATGATTCAAAGGATTTTCCTGAAGTCTTCCCCAATAAGTTTCCTGTTCCAAGTCCAGATTACACACTAGATGCTGTCCTAACAAAGGCATCAGCAGGCCAAAATCCCCCTTGCTATGCAAAAGCAATAAACATTTACATGTTAAAAGACTGTCTTTAGATTGCAGACTCTCATGTGCAGGAACCCTGTCTAGATTTAGGTTTTTAAAATGATGAATACAGTAGAGCTCTTATCTTGATTGGGGTCTGCTGACACAACCATAAAATTAATTGGTGGTTTTACAGGAGCAGGTCTAATCCTGATTCCATTGAAGTCAATGGCATTTCAACCATAATAGAATCAAGTCAAAATTTCTCCTGAGTCACAGTTGCCTCCATAATTGTGTTAAATTTGAAGAGTAAAGTTTAGCAGATTAAAGATACACAGCCTGGGCCAGACCTCAAAAGCATGCAGCATCCACACCAGAAGCCAAGTTTTTCCTCAGCAGCAGACATGGAACACGAATAAAAAATCTGATCTTGAAATCAAAAGTAACAGCAGAGGTCTGCCTTTTAAAAAGGAATGAAAAAAGAAACCAAAGGGCTTTATAGAGGGCGGAAGAATGGATTTGCACTGTAACGAGCTTTATTTCTTAAGCTTTTTGAATGCAACACAAATGAAGTGCATACTGCACATCACCAAATCAGCCTCAGCACATTCAAACGGCAAAGCAAATCTCAGCCTAGACAAAATCCCTAATGAAGTCCCCGCAGGGCAGACTTCTTCTACTCTGTCTTTGAAAATAATGAATGGTAAAATGAGAAAGAGTGCCACATTCACATCCCACTGGCTCCTGAGTCAGAAACAGAGCACATCAGATCTTTATCTGATGCAGCGAATAATCCCCAAGCATATCTCAGTATGTCACTGCTGCTGATGCTCTTTTAGCATGTCACTTCAACATAGTATTCTCAGATCAACTGAAGACACTGAACCTTTTCACACCTCCGTATCGTTAACACAGCTAGCTCCAGAAACATTCAGGGCTGCAGCGACTGGGGAGCTACTCAACTGCAAAGAACTGAATCTGAAGATATTCAAACTGAACATGTCCCACACTTCCTCGCTGGGTAGGATTTGGGTTTGCAATCCAGTTATGCCACTTCAACAACTGCTCGCTGTTGACAGTGCGGTACTCAACTCCTCTCCCATCCCACACTGCAGCTGATCCTCCCGTTGAGCACTAGTGCTTCCCCAAACAGGCAACAAGCCAGTTCAGGAAGCTAAACCGGCAGAGAAGCAACCCTACAAAAAAAAGGCAAGTTTTCTTCTGTGGCTTTAGATTCCTAAATTAGCCTCCTGACAGGTCAGATGGGTGCTGGAGTTGGAGCAAGGAAGGAAGCAGAAGCACACAGCGGAGGCGGGGAACCAGGACTGCCCTTTCTGGAAGGGGGTTTCTGCAAGGTGTAAGATCACCTTGCTTCTCCTCAAGCAGCACCTCTAATCTCTCATTTTTGTAAGAATACAAAATTTGAGACATCTTTAATTAGGGGAAGACAAATCATTAAATTAAGGTTTAAGTAGAATCTTGCTTTATCAAAGCTTACCTTTATAAGCACACACATATATAATTTAATTAATCTAATACTTTCCTGTCTCAGGCATGTAGTGAGAATCCAAGTTCAGCACAGAATTGAAGACCAAGGTAAGGATATTACTGGGCGTTTTCTCTCATATAAAATTATCCTCAGATCTAGTAAGCATCTGGAATTAAGTCCTCAGAGGAAAATCAAAGACCCACAGGACACTATTAGTAGGTGTCCCTCTTTGGTGACAGGTGTTATAATCTGTGAAATTCTGATTTAAAAAACAGACTGAAGCCTTAGTTTAAAAAGAACCACAATAGCTGCAGTGTCTCACAGAGCTTTCTCCCATATAATCTGTGTTAAGCATCTGATTCACCTATCAATTCTTCCTACACCAGTATCCACATCTCAAAAGACCTTTTTTTTCTACAGAGTCTCATACCTTGCTTGAGTGGGTTTAAGTTTCTCTCATCCCCAACGCTGGTACCTGTGAGGAACACCATTTAACAGTACCCAGCTTTCAGCAAGGCTGCCCATCCTAATTCAGAGAGAGGCTATCTGCAAAGGTGAAGTAGATGAGGTTGTAGACAAATCTTCCCAAGTAACTAAAGCTTCAGGGCTTTTCTCAGACCTATGCCTTCCACAAAGAAAACATTCACAATTACAAAGCTGTTTCCTACCGTACAGCACAGAGAGAAAACATTTATGCTTCATTTCCTACCTCCCTGCAAATACTCCTCAGGCCAGCTCAAAATCTTACTTCTTCACGACCTGAAACTTCTTCATTATGCAGCCTACGCTTTCTTGTGACCCATTCAAACCAATTCATTCTTGTTCTCTATTTCAAGAACTTTTTTACTCTCCTTGGTGTTAAACCTCAATGTATTTACAGAGACCAAGAGCATACCCTCTCAGTTTTCATTCTGCAGGCTAAATAAACCAAGATCTTTAGACTCTATCATTTGATAGTCTTTTCATCCCTCTGATTATCCCAGTAAGTTCTTTCTGCACCTGTCTGAGTTTCAATTAATCTTCTTTAACACAGGTGACCAACTGCACTTTGCATTTAGACTGGATCCTACCAGTGCCATATGCAGTGGCACTGATCGAGCTCTCCCTGAGCACCATGTATAAACATTTTGGATATTTTAGGTCACTACGTCCCTTCTGTGAGGCTGCCTTCTGTGCTGAAAATACTTCCCAACTTTGCAACAATTTCAATAACACACTACTACTTTTTTTATGACAAGATGTTTAATGTCCCTAATAAAAAACAGGGAATAAAATCAGCTCAAGGACCAACCCATAAAAACTCCCCTAATAGCTTCACTCCAGTCTAGTACTTTTCAACACTCCCCACTGCTGCCTTCTCTTCAGTTTTTTCACCATCTATCATCCAAGTCTTCTAATAATACTCATTTTACCCACTGTAGCAAATGCTCTCTTCTGCGGGTCATACCTAACACAACCCTGCAGATTAGCACAACCGTATTTCCCATTTCTAGAAAAAGAAATTCCTACCAAAATAAAATACTAGGCTTCCTTGAAACTATTTATCCAGCTTCAGTAAACTCCTGTTCCCTTTTCATTTATATAGCTAAAAAAGTTTTTGCTTTATATTTTAGTATATGTTTCAGGGCCCCAGTCAGCTTTATTGCAGCAATTTCCATTTTATCCCTGTGCTTCCACACCTCTAAGCCACATGCTTTTCTGCAACCTGCCCTTCTCCCATTCCTCACAGACCCTCTGCCAAGCACCCACAGCCTATTAGTCTTCAAATCCTTCCTAGCAGTTTCACCCTTGCTGGGATACCATTTCCACAGGATTTCTGCATCTCTGACGATGTTTCAAGTTTTCTTCACATTCAGAACCATAAGCACCTTTTGAACTGGTCCTCTTCAGATCTCAAAGTTTACCCTTTCATATTAGCTACAGGCCTGTTTCTTGCAACTCTTCTGCTTAAAGCGGATTAACTCAGGAAGACACAGGTATCTGTTACTGCTAAAAGACACCATCGGGTTTTTGATCACAGGAGTGCCAGGTTTTCCTTGCAACTCAGCCACCTCAGGAACTTCCCTCTGCCTCTCTACCATTTGTAACATTTATCAAAAGGCGCTTTATTATTTTAGACACAAACAGAAGGGTGTTAAACCTGCTGCCGTAGCCATTATCCCTCCAGGGATTTGACCATTCTCACCCTAGAAGTCTGCGCCTTCACTCAGGGGAAATTGCATTTAATTGTCCCTCCAGAAATTGTTGTGTGCTGCAGCTGTCCTGTTTCCAGGCTCACCTCAGCCACAGGCACCTGCATGTACACTGACAGACAGATAATCCAGATTATTAAAAAAAAAAATAAATAAATCTGAAGCATATGGAATCGCTTTAGATCAGAGGTTTAACAGGAAAGTGTGAATGATACTGCAGGGTAATTTATTTATCTATCCTATTCTTAGATATCTGTAGTGACCATATACTTGGCCCAAATTCTGTTTCCAACATGCACCTTCAACCTGTTTTTTTCTTCATGTTGTTTCCGTGCACCTTGACCTACCATTTGAAGGGCTGAACAATTCCCTTCCCTTATTTGCATGGGAACATAAAAGATATTTTTAGAATGCAGCAAAACAAATCCTTACTTAGACCAAGCAATTCTGAGTTTTGAAAAACTTTGAAAAATTGTCCTTTATTTGTCAAAAAAAATGCTGTTCACCCGTCTTTGTAGCTGCATAGTCCTTCCAGGACTGTGGGCACCCAAACAAAAGCACAAAACACTGCAGGTGCAATTTTGCTGGGACAATGAAGAGGCATATCGTCACCTCCCCACAGACTTACTAGGAAAACATGCTTCTTCAAGGACAGTACTCTCTCCTCCTCCACCCGCTCCCCAGTAGTTTTAGGAACAAAAGGTGGATTTAGTGTCCCAAAAACATTGAGACAAGCAAGTTTTCAGTTAATTTTTGAAGGACAGCAATTTATTACCCTGTTACAAGCAGTCCTAAATCTGACTTTGCTGCACATATCCTCTAAGTCTGAAAACCAGAAGTGAAGAGCGTCCCTCCCTGGCTCTACATCTGCGCTCTTCGGCTCTGTCAGCACATGAAGCCTTTCTCGCTCTCTACCCTCCCCTCTCCTTCCAAACACTCCTAGCCCTCTCCCCCTTCCCCAACAACTCCACTCCTGACCTCCTCCTCCCCTCCTCACAGCTCCCCCCTGTAGCTGCTCCAGATCTTCCAACTCCCAATTTTCCTCCTAAGCATCCAACCTGAGCTGCCTTTTGTCACCTGCCAAGAACACAAGAAGCAATGCAGACACCAGCACTTCATAGAATCATAGTATGGCCTGGGCTGGAAGTGACCTTTAAAGATCATCTACTCCAACCCCTCTGCAACGAGCAGGGACATCTTCAACTAGATCACGTTGCTCAAAGCCCCATCCAACCTGGCCTTGAACACTTCTAGGGAGGGGTACCTACAGCCTTTCTAGGCAAGCTGCCTAGAGTTTCACCACCCTCATCATAAAAAATTTCTTTCTTATATCTAGTCTGAGAAGAGGAGTGAGGCAGGTCCATATCCATGGGAGATCGGTGGGGCAGGGATGGCAGCAGTGGGATGTAGCACAGCTCTCTACTGCAGGAGAGCCCAGGACAGTGAGGGCAGCTGAGGTGAGGGTGTCCCATTGTCCTGCTGTGCTCGAGGTAGCACAGGACTGCCTCAGAGGACAGCCTGCAATGCAACTAATGGGCACCCCATGGTGTGGGTGACATTGCTGCCTGCCATGCGGGTGCCAACTGTTGATATTCCCAAGGGCAGCAGTGCAGGGCAGCATGAGGGTGGGGAGAGCCCATGAAGGCATGAAGGTCATGGGACTGAACAGAAAGACCTCCCTCACCCCATGGCATGGCACTGAGGAACACAGCTAACACTCTTGTCAGAGGTGTTGGCAAGAGCCGTTTGGCGTTCAGGAAGGAAAAAGGTCTCTGTGTCTCATCTTAACACCCTTTGGGTCCTATCTGTAGTTTGGATTTTTCCTCCTCTCCAGTGACAAGCACAGTAGCTGTTGTGAAACATGATGAGTCATAGCTGCAGCTGCAAGGGGAAGGCAAGGTAAAGGGAGAGCAGGAACAGAGCGAGACAGGAGGGAAAGAAAGCTGCTCACACCAACCAGCCTCCAAGTCTATAGCTATATAGCTATGTGGCTACCACTGGCTTCTCTGCAGTACCACATACATGTATCTTCAGCGTTCCTTGGCTAAATCTGTGGGAACTTGAGAACAACCACCTTATGTTGTATGTTTCTGCCTGAGAGCAGCATGAGAGTCACTGTGCTCTTTTAAGCAGAAGATGCAGTAGAAACTTCCCCCTGTAACGGCGGCAAGTTGGGAAGTTTGTCAGGCAGCTAATCTAGGAGGAAAGAAGCACTTTGAGAAGGCCAAGAGGAACATGTCTGGATAAAGATACGCTGAAACTGCCTTTACTGTTGCCTTTCACAAAAATTGGCAGCAATCACCCATTCTGGCTGCTCTGCTTCACCATATGTCTGATCTCCAGTGGCACCACAAATATGCTGGGAAAAATTTTCGTGTGCCAAATGTTTCAAACACAAATATAGAAGGAGAGGAGTCTTTTAGGTCGCTGATTTGATTCACACCCAATACATTTTTCATACAGTAATTTGAATATAAATATGATAGTATCATAGACACAGGGCATCTATTCTGGCAGTTTCAAGTGCTGCAGTGCTGAATGCCTGCAGAAGCACACCTGCTTAGATCCACAATGCTGATGTAGAGCAGGATCAGGTATTTCTTAGGTTGCTATTCAGTTGTGCATGGGAAACAGTGTACCTGAGTGTACCTGATCCATGACAAAGCTGATGCTTTTCATGGTCCTTAGTGAAGAAACCAAGACAGAGAGACCCACCTTCCAGCACAAGGACAACTTGCTGGTGCTACAGAACAGTTCAACTCAAGTGACCGCTCTGCTTAATTCAGGTAAAAAACTTGAACTTTAGCCTATCACGTATCAGTCTCAAAACTAATTTCAGTTAAAGTGATCTCTTCTCTCTCCAGAAAAATAATCCTGTGCTGGACTGTGCTCTGCTTCTGGTTCAGACTGCAACATTTGCTCCATCAGAGAACTTCATATTCAATTAACTACATTTTTTTGACCAAAAGCAAAACACTGTCACTTAAAAATGTCCAGCCAATTCTACATGAAAATCTGCTCTGAGGCCTGCTTATCTCAGTGTTTCTACGAGAGCTGACAGTTGCTGAAATATAGGCACTAGGATTGCTAGTGTTGACAAGGCTTTAAAGCATCATCACGCTGAGTAGCCATTAGAGGTTATATTTCACTGGAAGTAATGTAATTCAATTATCATCACTCTTTAGTATGTCCCATCTCTGGAGGCTGACAATAAGCCATATCATCCATCAGATTTTAACCTGAACTTTGAATTCTGGCCCTATAGATTGCCAGTTCTCCATTATGAATGGCTTCATATTTTTAGCGTCATTTCTTAGGGAAAAGAGGTTATCCAATTATATTGTACATCCATCTGCCTGCCTCTCTGTCCTTCCTTAGCTTTTCAACCAGTTTCAATCAGGAGGCAAAGGTCTTCAAGAAAATTAAGTTCCTATCAGCTTTGCGACTAATCAGAGGCAGAGTAAAGAAGAGAAATCATTTGCACGTCCCACTTGGGAGTGGTGAGCTATGTAATCCCTGCAAACTGACAGTCTGGTGAGCATGGACAGCTAACGTTGTCTCTTTCTCCTGGACAGCTAACTCTGTCTCTTTCTCCATGCAAGAAACACAAAAGGCTGGGGAATTTGTGTTACTGCAGGGACAGAAGGTCAGGGAGACCCATGTCTTGAACTGTGAGACACAAACCCCTAGGAAAACAGGCTCCTTGTATAACTGCTGTTCATGGAGCAACTATTTTATTAACACAGTGAGCTTAGCAATTTACAAAGAATTTCTTGTGCATATTTCTTCAGCAAAGAATGTTTTGAGTAATTCACTCTGACAGTCAAACATATTGAAAACACAAAACATAAACTGCATGGAAAAGTGATGCAACATTTGCTTTCCCAAGTCTATGCATTTAAGCTCTATTGATAACCACATTTTCTTTTCCTGAATATCTGAAGTGTAGAGTAACTGATTCACTATGTTTAAACGATTACTCTTACTGATGATTATCAACATTACTGATTCATATTACTGTTATTGTTCTGCCTTTTTGCCATAAAAGCACTCATGACTTCCACGGTTCTTCATCCCATTCATCAGCTGTACAAGGATTGTAACTTACGACAATTTACTCCCCACAGGCAAGTTGTTTACATCTGTCATAGCATCCATTCCCTTTCACTCTTCCTCTCCATCTTCCCAACTTTCTCCTCCTCCATATTGCCATTTATGCCAAATCCCTTTTCTCTGGCCTTTCCCACTCACTGGTTCTCACCATCTCTGCACCTCCCCTTCTCCCATGTCTACACATTCTCCATCCCAGCCTTACCCCTCATTCTACCACCTCTTTTTCTGCCTCCCACATACAGTGTCATGATCTGTACCTTCTAGCTTCCTCCCCTAGCCTGCTCTTTGCTCAGAAGACAGTCCTCTTCCCCTCTCTACCTTCCCTCTCTCACACAAAATGTTACTAGAAAGGGATCGGTGAACTTGGACACCCCTATAAAAACGCTTCTGCTGGACCTTCCTGGTCTCACTTCTTCACACTCCTCCATGGATCACGTATATGAAAGCTGGACTTCCCTCGTACTCCTTCTGTTTTCACCTGCCCACTCATCACCATCTTCTTATGTTTCCTCTCACTCTCACTGATGTCCCACTTAGTTATCTACCCATCTTTTCCCCGGTTACCATTACTCCCCTCTGACACAGGTATTTTCAGCTACACCTGAAGCTACTATCACTTTATACTCCTTTTTGAGTGTCTCTCTTTGCAATGTTTACACCATCAGTCGAGCATTGACACCTTCTCCTCTGTGCTTCTAATGGACCCCACAGCCTCTCTTCACTTTAGACATTTGTTTACCCTTCAAACCTGCCATCCTCTTCCTCAAATACAACTCTTCTCTAGTCCTTGTCACCTTTGGAAGTTGATACTTTACTGCTAGAAGAGGTTGGTTTCTACTATTTGGGAAATTACCTGATCGATTTCAGATTCCCCTTGCCCATGATCTACCCTGGGTGTGAACGCCAGTGTACATCAGATGTCTCAAGTATTCCCAGGTAAGAGTCATGTTGCACACGCGTGTGCTTGCGTGCACACACACATGTAGGCTGGTTTGCCAGCCTAACTCCCACATCTGAAAGATCAAGTTTTACTCCTCCCTCACACCTGTTACTCATTCCTGCTGCCAACTTTCAGGGAGCAAGCACCAGATGAACTTTCAGGGCAAGATCACCAAGCCTCATGCCCTCATTCCTATACTTTTTATAACTTTTATCCACACCTTTTTCTCATTTTCTCATCCACATATGCCACCTTTTACTTTCCCCTCTACTTTCTTTTGTCAATTCCTACAAAGCTCTCTGCCTAAGCACAGAAGGCAGTAACTTTGTCTTGTTTTAGGTCTCTACTGAAAGGACACATTTACAAATCTTACAGTACATCCTTTAGTCTTCAGTGACCAGCTCTGGCCATCAGTCTCCATTGCTTGTATCTAAATTGATATCCATTTGCATTATCGCTCCTTCTTGATTTTGTCACCTTTTCCCTCTCCCGTATTCATTATACCACCCGCAGGGTCTTGTTTCAAATTAGATTGCAAGGTATTTAGAGCAGTAAAAAGTGCTTCTACAGCACCTAGTGCAATGGGAGCTTGTAGGAGCTAGCAAGTATTTTTCCCACAGAATGTAAGGCTTATGACTGCCCAGGGCTAGCAGTAACTTACCGAGCCATACAGTTCCCCTTTCTCATTCATTCCAAGGTAGAGTCCACTGTCGACTCCTCGGATGCTGACCAAGCCCACTGCTATACTGATAAATTCCAGTATACCTATAAAATGCAGGAAAAAACAAACAATGTACATATTGTTTCCATGGAAAGATACTTTTTATTCAGATGTGACTGATCCCTGAGTGACAAGCAGCTATTTTCAAAGGTGTTTTCCCATTTCCAGAGTTGTTTGGACAAAGATAAGGAACAGATGAATAAATCTTAAAGTACGATACTCGAACAGTGAAGCCCTTTGAGTCTCTGCTAGAATGATGCATTGCAGACAGCTTTAACGTACCAGATTAAAAGATTACTCTCAGTCTTTCTCATCGTTTATAAACACAGATCTAAAGCTCAGTCATATTCTGATTTGCACAACAAATAATACATTCAAAGAAAATAACCCCAAGTTTTCAGACTGCCAAAATTAACAGTATTAAAGTGCCTATGAAATTTGTCTTGCAAAATAAATTCTGAAAACATACATTCGAATCAGAATTGTGACATAAAAACGTTACACATGGAACCAAAAGATCTACTTGCAGGCATCAATGAATCAGGAATATGGGGAAAGATTTACTCACAGTATGATCTTCTAGAGGTTTGAGAAATGAAAATCCTTAGTATAGTCCAGTCCCACACATTTCTGCCTAGATAGTAACCATTCTCTCTGGTGTATTATCTTTTACTCATCTCAAATTCAAAAATTAAAATATTCTAAACCTAAGTAGCAGTGTATAAATTATTAAGTCTTACCATGCACATAACAGCAAGCTCACACAGACATTTGTGCACTAGAGATGAGAACATTTTGCAGAGAAGGGGGCACTGCTTCTGTAAAGCTCCTAGGTTCAGCATCAATGTGCACAGTAGAGCAAGTATCTGTATCAAATAGCAGCTCATCTGGTTCTGAGGGTTTGGGGGTTTTTTGGCAGCCTTCCCCGCAAATTGCTTACCTTTTCAATGGGGATGCCATCAGCCAAACCTTGCATAAACCTAGAAGTCTTGTGGAAAAAATGGAAATTTCTTCCTATTTTGGGAGTGTTCATGTAAGACTGCAGTGATCGCACAGGAGTTATCCAGCAACGTTCAGAAGCACGTTGCTGCGTTATGCTACTTTCTGAGCCACAAAATAAATCAGAGAGTAGCATTTTCAATATATTTTGTGAATGTTCATGTAACTATTTTTAAAGCTTACTGGAAACTATATTTACATGGAATAATAAAACAACAATATAGTATGTGTCAAGTCTCACGTGGCCAATAAAAAAGCACTTTCATGGATTTTTTTAAACAATTAATTTGGCATCTCCCACAAAATAGTTGTGCACTAATCAATAACAGGCATGAATCACATAAATCTAACACAGCACAAGTTGAAGCCAATAGTGAAAATTTATAGCCAAGCTAATGTAAAGATGAAATGTATTCCCTGTAAGGGACTATTGATCACTACCTTATATATTATTCAGTACTACAAACACCATAGTCTTATTGTTTTGATAACCCTGTTTTGAGGCCTGGGCATCTTAAATTATTCTCTACATATGTACAAATAAAAAATACTAGGAGGAAATATTTTGTAATTATGGAAATTTTTTTTGGTAATAAAAAGTGGTAGCATGCTGTTTATGTGATATATCTAGTATCTCAGATACAATCGATCCATTGAAACAATTTAAACATTCCCATTATATCTGGACATGCAATACTACAGATTTCTTACTAAGGCTCTTTCTGTAAAGCTTTTACCAAACTATCATATTACCTGGTACATATTACCAAGCAATTTTAACTGAGGTTAAATCTTATGTTAAGTGTGTATTATACCATACTATAGCTAGGTTAGTAAGTCTGGCATCTTTCACATCAGTATAAATGTAGTCTTTAATTGCTGTCCTCACTTCAGATATTTGGGTGCATGCTGCTTAGTGTGTCAGAAGAACAAAAAAGCACTGTGAAATCCTATTTTAAGTGCAGAAGATGAATTCAAGGTACTTGGCAAAGAGCATCCACATACTTGAGATCAGAATAGAGACTTCTTCATTTGAAATATTCAAAAGCCAAGTTTTGTGTGCCATGCTGTTAAGTCTTTCAGGAGGGGCCAAGCATGCAGCCTTACACAAGTCTTGCCAGTTTAAGGATTGCATGATTTGGCCCAACATTTCTGTGAATATTTTCACTGTATAGTTTCATAATATACAGATAGTACTTAGGACCTGAACCAGATATTAAAATAGATATTCTTCTTCAAAATGAGGCTGGACCAAATGAAAATCGGGACAGCTCCATACTTTAAAAGCTAGGGCCCTATTTATAGCTAAAAATGGGGAAGAAAATGAGAGAGGAAATAACTGTCTCAGTACATGGGATGCTGAGTATCTTCTTGTCAGACACTGAGCATTTTCTTTAATGAAACCCCTTCAAGGCAAAGACCCACTCCTCCACAAAGAGGTTAGGAAGAAAGTTTTGGGGAAAGTTATTCCTTACATATCCACATCAGCCCTTCATGCACCTTATTCCACATGATCCAGCTTGGACCACACTGAATGGCAGCAGGACACCAGCCTGACCATAAAGGCCAGTCCTGCTTCTCCTGCCAGGCTGACAGGAGAGAGGTCGCTCACACAACGTAAAATTTTAACTTTCATCTAGTTAGCTCTGGTGAAGAACTGACCTACAGAAGCATTTGTCTTGGCTTTAAACAATGAACATCTCTGCAACTACACATGTTTTGTTGTGCTGCTCTGCCCTTTGCACATTTTTGCCTTTGGCTATATATAGGCTCTCTTTGTATTGCTGGATTGAAGCAGTTTAGCTTCCACTCAGCACCCTAACACACCGTCAAGGAATACGGTGAACAAGCATCTCTGCCAGCCACTTCTTTGTACACCCTCCCGGGAGAGCGGGGAGAAGGGAAGCGGCCGGGGACCCGCGGGCTGCGCGCAGCTCCCCGTGCCTGTAGCGACCAGTCGTTCCCCCAGGGAAGGGCAGAGGGGCGAGGAAAGCAGAGCCCTCCGTGGTCAAGAAGCTGCCGGGAGGTCAGCGAGGGGCGAGGGCAGGGGCTTCCCCGGCCTCCCCCAGCCTCCGACGCCTCCCGCCCGCCTGCCGCCGGCCGGGGCTGCGGCGCTGGGCCGCTCCGCCGGGATGCGTCCCGCCTGTCGCAGCTGTCACCGCTCCGCCCGCTGCCCCTCATGACGCCAATTAAGAGACGGGAGCGCAGACAGCCACAGCCCCCCCGGAGGCAGCAGGGCCCCGCTTCAGGTTCTGGTTCTTCCAGCGCATTTGCCCCCCGCCCCAGCCGCCCCGCATCGCCTCCCCTCGGTAACAGTCAGTAGCGGGGGAGGCTGCGGGGGCTTCTCGGGGCCTTTCCCTTCCTCTAAAACTTGGCCCCCAGTTTCCACTCCCGGGGGCCGGACCCCTCCGCATGCATCGCCCCCGCCCCCCCTCCTGTCCGGGTCTCCCGGCTCTCCCCGGAGGCAGCACGGGGGAGGGGGGGAAGCAGCCCCGGCCCCCCGCATCCAGCAGCAGAAGGGGCGGGCGGCCGCAGGGCCTCCCCCGGCCGTAGCCGCCCCCCGAACCCGCCTCGCCCGCCCGAGAGCCAGAGCAGGAGCCGCAGCCGGAGCAGGAGCCGGAGCAGGAGCAGGAGCAGGCAGGGCGAGGCGGAGGGGCGGGAGGGCGGGCGGCTGCGCGGCTCCCGCAGATGATGAACGCAGCGGTTCCTTGTAGCAGCAGGTCCCAGGGAGCGGAGGTCACCTGCTGACAAGCTTTTTTTTTTTTTCTTTTCCTGCATGCTCCTATTTTTTTAATGCTGTGCATGCAGTACTTGTGCTGACGCACAGAGGCACGCCTCTCCGCTGTTACAGAGTTCCTGAATTTACAATGACTCTACTGTCTAGCAAATGCCCTAGACTAAAGGAGACTATATCAAAAAAATTTCTTTTGTGACCCAGGAGAGATAAGGCTTTGATCACCGGAGATCGCATTACGGGGGGGACCGAGCCGGGCTCTCCCGGGGAGCTTTTCTTTTTGAGATGGACATCTTGCTGCAGGAATTGCGAAATACCAGGGCTCCCAGAACCGGGCGAGTATAGACACACAATATGGCTCGGTTTATTGTATGCAATAGGCACACATCCAACATAGCATCACAAAAGAATTACTCTTATCTGATGTCTCTCCAGAGGTGTGTGCAAGTGTGTGTGTGTGCGTGTGTGTGTGTGCGAGGAGGGGGATTCCCACAGGGCAGAGCCCAGAGAGGAGTTTACGTGCAGCCCCCGGGGTTTTCTCTTTGTCCGCCTTATTCCTGGAGGAAAACTTCCTTCTGACTCGTTCCCCCACATACACACACACACACACGCGCAGTTTTCCCGCACACGCTTAGAGGAGAGCAAGTTAGCCCCCTCTCCCCCGGGCAGCTCCCACGTTGGGATGCAGACCTGCCCAGGATCATCACAGGACTTTACAATCACCAAAACCCAAATAGCATCTGCTATTTGGTGAACTCCAAAACACCACAGCAATGTCACGGCACCGATACAAGAGCAACGAGATCCACTCCCCGCCCCCAAATAAGCCGGGAGCCCCAACGCATCCCATGGATGGCTTTGCCGTGCCCGGTCTGCCTGACCCCGGACCAAGCAGGGGCATCACCGGCGCACTCCATGGGAGAAGAGTTATCGCAGGGTGCATCCCGGGGAGGCGAGGGCGATCAAACGGAGAAGGGGGGGAAAAAAAAAAAAATCTATTTAAAGCCAAGGCGCTGCAAAGGCTGGAAGAGCTGCCCCTCGGAATTGTCAGCTTCCTACAACTGCGGCTGGAAAGCCATTTTTAAAAATAGACGCCGCGAATAATGTGGTCACCACCGCCTTGCGAAGGGAACAGCTGGCGGCCCCCTCGGGGGGCGGCGGGGCCCCGCGGGGTGCCGGCCCCCCGCAGCCCCGGCTGCCGGTGCGCGCAGCGGCGCGGCCGCCCTCCACCTGCCGCCGGCCCCGCACCGCGCCCGCGCCTCCCTGCGCCCGCACCCGCACCCGCTGCGGGCAGGGGGAAACCTGCGGCTCTGCCCGGCGTCCGCCTGTGGCAAGGGAAGTGCCTAGATGCAAACCGCCCCCATTCCCCGCGCTGCGCGGCTGCCTAAAACACTTTCCGCACTTTTTCTCGCCCCCAAGCGTGGAGGTTGCGCCTCCGGGAGAGCCGCGACGCTCCCCCACCCCCCACTCCCCAGCCCCCCCGGGGGACCCCGGGCGGTGTGGGAGGGCGGCAGAGCCTGGAAGCGGCGTGAGAGTGTCAGGGAGCAGCGGCTGGCGGGGGATGGAGGACAAACCTGCGACCATGAGAGCCTCAGCCCTCTCCCCCTCGCGCCCCCGCCCCTTCCCTCTGCGCCCTTCGGAGATCGTCTCCTACAACACCGGCATTACCTAAACAGCTTCACAAAGCAATAAAATACAGTTTAGATATCGTTCGACATCTGGCATTAAAATACGAAGAGGGAAAAAAAAATCACCACAGGACTTTGTTTTTACGAGCGAATTTAAGTGCTGTCAGGTCGGTTCACTCACAAGTTAACTCCTTCCAACAGCTGGGAGCGTGGCGAGCTAACCTGGCGTATTTTCCTCACCCCTCCTTAAAAACACAAAGAATCAGCTCGTCCAGGCTGGTTTCGTTACTTTCGTGCGTGCAATCTGCCGGGCCTTTAACAGTCTCCCTGGCAGCCAAGAAGCTCCAGGCCCGCTTGACTCGCGTGTGCGTGTGGATGGGTGGATGTGTGCGCGCACGGGCGCTGAGGAGCGGCCGAAGCCATGAGCCCTCCAGCCCTCGCTGCTGAGTCACAAGCAGCGTCCCCTGGAAAGGAAATCCAGGGAACGCTCTCGCCCGCTCCCTGCCAGCCTGACACGCCGGAGCGCCGGGGAGAGGCAGGGTCTGGTGCGGGCTTCCCGCGGGTCAGGGCTGAGCGCGGCCCCCCCCCGCGCTCCCTCCTTCCCGGGGCGCCGGGCAGCGGCCGCGGGGCCGGGCTCGGGCGTGTGGCGAGCCCCGCTGCCGAGCGGCGGGGGCTGCCGGCGGATCCTCGCCGAGAAGCCCGGTAGGCTGGGTTTGCCATCCTAGCAAGGCTGGGTTTGCAATCCTGGCAGTTACCAGGGCAGGTAATCGGCAGAGAAAACGAAAGAAAAGCCCTCGGTAATTTGCGTACAGGACGACGACCACTCCCTTCAGGAAACTCGGTGAATCTTAAATTGTAGTGGTTAATGATTAAAAACCCTTTAAACTCGCGAAATCAAATCATTCGGCAGAAACGTCCCGAGCAAAAATTCCGCCACCGCCACCGCCACCTCCCAGTCCGTGTCTGCTCTTAGGCAGAACTTGGGGCTACACAAACATCGCTACCGAGCACCGGCGGCTCCGGCGTGGGCTCCTGCTCTGCTGCGGTGGTGCCGCTTGTGTACAGCTCCAATCCCGGACACATTCATTTTTTTCCCCTCGGCGGATCAGCCATCAGCACAAACCCCCTCCCCGCCCGCCTCGCACCCCCCGCCGTCCCCCCGCCCGCAGTTCTGCCCCATTATTTCATCACATGACCACTAAAGGGTTAAGGATAATACCTACCAAATCTGCTGTGGTCTTGCCTGGTTCCCTGGATAGTACCATTGGGGAAGATTTCTAAATGAAATCCAGTCCTGCAGTATAGCTGCCTCCGCCTGAGGATCCCCTTTAAATGGTCCAAGTCCGTGACCGCAGGCCCCCTGGGTAGCCCACCTGCCTCAGCCTGACCCAGGTGGTCACTTAACAAAACCGGACTATCCACCGGCAAAACGGGCACATTCCCAAAGGGTACTGCATCCTGCACACCGAAATAGTTCCCAACTTCACCTAAGGGAGCCATCAGAAGATTCTGCTTTTAGAGAATAAGAATAAACAATAATGATGGTGCCAAACCCAGGAGATATAAGATTAGGTATATTCCACTCCTCTCCCCTCCCTAGCGCAGTTACAGAGAAAATGTTCTTTCTTCAATCCATTAAATGCATAAATAAAAGTAATATTCTGTTTTGACTGGTACAGGTTCAAGGTCAAACCAGTTAGTCTAAGAAACCACCACTTTATACTCACACACTGACATATTTATAAACATATAGATGTGTTTATCTATATAAATGCATATATCCCCAGCTCTTAGCAAGCAATACGGTCTTCAGCCCATCCAACTGTAATAAAGAAAAAAATCCGTAGTTTCTCCATTTGGTTTAAGATAAGAATGACCATAGCAACTTAAATACCTAGGCGTTATAGGGATTTTTTTTTTTTAAGATGCACAGGCTACGTCAGGATTTATGGATTCTGACTCCAGAAAGGCATGCGCTGTTTTTACTCTATAACAGACTGCATACATCAGCATGAATCCCGCAAAGGGGGAGGGGGGAAATCTCACGTTGTTGGCTGAGATAAATCCAAAAAAAAAAAAAAAAGGAAAAAAAGAAAAAGGAAAAAAAACTTTTGACGTCCAAATCTATTATCCAGAATTCTCAGGAGGCTCAGCAGATGTCCACTGGTTTAGGATTATTGACGATCCACAAGCAAAGCAGCAACATACAAGTGCTTGTGTCTTTCTTGGCTGGCTCGAAACAGGTGTTGCTTCTGCAGGGCTCCCTGTGAAATGTTGTACTCCAGCACTGAGCTGCAGCTCTTGACTGTGGATCTCCATCCAGCACGCAGAGTGGCGCAGGAAGAGGCATTGGGCTGGGTTTAAGGTAGTCCTGATTGCTGCTGGAAGGATTCTCCGAGGTCCTAGCGCTCAGCCCTACCTGCTGCAATACAGAGCCGCTTCCAGCGCTAGGCACGGCGTGGAGCGGCTCTTACTGCTCTGCGGCAGCGCGGCGCACGCAGGCAAATAAATAAATAACTGGGCGAAACTTTGGGGGAGGAAAAAAAAAGCGGCGCGATGCTAAATATACCGAGCCCGCCCGCTGCGGGAAGCGGGCTCCTCGGGAGATGCCCGCATAGCCCGAGTCCCCCTTGACATTGGCGGGGGGAGCCGGGCGGGCAGCGCCCTGCCAGCCGAGCCCGGCCCCGGCCCCGCCGCCCGGCCCCGCCGCAGGGGAGGGGGAGGCGGAGGCGCGGCCGCCCCGCAGCGCGGCCCCGGCCCCGGCCCCGGCCCGCGCCTCAGGTAACCGGGCTGCTGCTGTCCCAAGCGGGGCTGCAACTCAGCTCCGGAAGGCAAACCGGCGGGGTCGCGGGAAGTTTGGGAGCTGGGGGGTGTGGTGTGGGGGGGGTCGTTATCGCCCACGCCGCATTTTGTTCCCTTCTCCACTCCGGCCCCCCGCCCCGGCAGCCCGCAGCCCTCCCGCTCGGCCCCTGCGCTGCCGGGGGCGGCCGCGCCGCAGCCGGGTGCCGGGGGGGCAGTTTCGGGGATGCCGCCGGGGGAGTGGGCAGCGCCGGGGCCCCGCCGCCGCCTCCGCCGCCGCCCGGGGCGCTCCGGGGGCGAACCGCGGCTCCCCGCGCCCCGGCTCGGGCCAAGTTTTTAGGAGCGCGGCGGAGGGAAGGGAGAGGCGGGCAGGAGGTGGCATGGGGGGAGGCGGGGGTGTCGATGCGTTCTGTAAGTACGCGTTCTCCCCCTCCCTCAAAAAAAAAAAAAAAAAGTTATTTAAAAACGCCAGGAGAGACCCGGCGAGCGGGGAGAGGATTTGTTTCTTCTTATGATGCCGAGGATTGGTGTTACTGTGGTTTTGCCGCTTCGCTATAGCTGCATTAATTAGCAAAGGGACAGAAGGGTCTCCTGCCGTTGCAGAAGCATTGCTTGGGCAGGGCTCAAGGACCGGGCACGATGCAGACAGAGGCTTGCGTGAGGGAGAGGACGGCTCCGGCAGCCCCTTGAATTCAGTGCAAAACCTGAAGACAGCCTCTTTTGGGGGTGGCGGGAGGAGAGAGAGAGGCAGGGAGAAAAGGAGAAGAAACATAATATCTTGGGGGCTGAGGGGAGAGATTGCACGGTGTGAATGATGATGTGCATCGCTGAGGTGGTGGGGCCCAGGAAGGTCACTGGTGGAGGCTGGAAACAGAGCTCCGGACAAGGAGAATTTTGCGACAGGGTTAATTAAAAATAATCGACTCTCTGCATGTCCTCCAGCTCGGTGGCCATGCGGTGGAGGGGGCAGTTCTCCTTGCCTTCCCCACCACAAACACCAGCAGCCCAGCTCTGACTGGTGCAGCCTTTCTGCATCCCCCCACTTGCCACTGTGACTTAAC
This sequence comes from Strix aluco, assembly GCF_031877795.1. Lineage (NCBI taxonomy): Eukaryota > Metazoa > Chordata > Aves > Strigiformes > Strigidae > Strix > Strix aluco. Next base: position 117,853,609 of record NC_133932.1, read on the forward strand.
ACTTGAGAGGAAGGAAAGAGACTTCTAGTTTCCATGTCTAGCAGGGAAACTGCAGCAGGAAAAGGCTGTGTCCTGAATCCTCACGGACCTTTAGGGAACTGACACACTCCACGCCAGTGGCGCACGAGCCACCTCCCTTTCATTTGACTCCATTGGTCTTTATTGCTATTTGAAGGACGGGATGCAGAAGCTTCAGAGCAGGGTCCCATCACGCTAGTTCTGCACAAACCCACAAAAAGAAACAGTTGCTGTGTGTCAGTCCATGCATTTTGATGTGCAAGAACAGAGAGCCCCCCTACACCAAAGCAGGAAAGTCAGCGCTCTCTGGTAAATAGTTCCACAGCATTTACCCTTTATAATGGGTTTAAGGACACTGCTCACACACACACCCTGGTTATATCAGCGTGAACAACTGCAGAATGACTTGGGAAAAACTGCAGGACTCACCATGTCAAAAATCATTATTCTTTATCAACTGGATCGTGGCAGTACCCGGAGGCCCTGCTCAGGGCTCACAGTCCCATTGTGTCGGATACTGTAGACACATGTAATAAGAGAGATGGTCTATGCCCAAAGAGCTTATGATCTTAACCCATGATGAAAGACAACAGGTGTATACTACAGACCCGTGGGGGAAGGATAAGGGAAAAGCAGCCTTGAGAAGAAAAAGCAACAGGCCTGGCCAATGACAAGTGTTTGGTGTCAGAAGGAAGTTTTAAGGAGATTTGAAGGAGAACAATAAAGGAGCTTTATGGTTATTAATGGGAAGGTTTTTCCATGAGTAATGGCTAACTTGGAAGAGAACATAAAATTGCTTGTTAGGAAATGGACTGCTGAAAAGTGAAGGTTTGTGCCACTGGCAAAGCAGAGGGAATATTGCAGAGTGACTGAAGGGCCTGGTATCTAGTGTGCTCTCAGCCTAGAAACAACTGGGAAAGAGGCTTCCAACTCCTTTCCAGTGCTTTAAAATTTACATTTCTAGTCCCAGTGAAGAGTATTATATGGATTTTTATTTTTTTCTCTTGTCCAGGCTTCAGTATTTTCTATCTTGTACTTCACACCAGCATACCTTACGAAAAATATCTGAAGGTAAAGAAGAAAGTATTGCTATAGTTGCTTTTCTTTTTAAAGCAACTTAAATGAAAGCCTATGGATTATTTGCTATAGGAAGTTTAGTGTTATAAAAGTGTTATCTAAGTTGAGGCTTTGATGTCTGAATTACTCATAAGTATCAAAGCCACACATGAATTATGCAGGACATCCCCAAAATTATACCCATCTGTGAGTAGGTGGTGTTCCAACCCTGCTTCACATAAAATCTGTGTGATGTGTAATGTCAACCTTACCCCTTACAGAAGTTTGGCTTTACTGATAGCTGGGGCTGTATTAAAAATCTACACTTTTATCCCCAAGACAATGAGGCAGGAACATCCCTACCCCTAGCTCCCCTCTACTCGAGATTCACACCCACTTCCCTTATACCCTCCTGGAATTAAAGCTGCATCTGCCATAGTGAGTCATCAAGAGCTTACTCATCAGCTTTATGCAGGATTTTAACTCCTGCAAGCAGAGCTGGTCAGAAGGATCCTGCATTTCCCGAGGAGTTCCTGGCACACATTCTCCTCACATGTACCACACTAATGTGACACCTCTGGCAAGTTAAAAAAAAAAAGTTGTTTTACCTGTACTCTGCCAACCAGTTCAGCTTTACATGAACTTTTCACATATCAGTTTTTGAGTGTCATCTAAAAAAAAAAAAAATCAGCCTGCCATAAGAAAATGTTGGTTTTTTTTTTTTTTTCATTCTCCCAGATTGCATAATTTCACCAAAAGTACAGGATCCTGTTCTGGAGCTACAATGTATCTCACTCATTTATTTCCCAGCCTTGCAGATGGAGAACTGAAAGGCTTATATTATTAGAAAGAGAGGTGCTACAACTTTTCTGTGAAACACATGGCATTTGCCATTTTTACTAAAATGTCTTGAGTCAGCAAACTTTTAAAAGTTGCTTTTTTATAAATCAAGAATAATATAGAAAGTAATGCTATTTTCAGTTTTCTTTACAAATAAGAATTTTTAGTGTACTTTGAAGCATGATATAAACCTGGATATGGTAAGAGTATTAATTCATCTCACCTCACTTGAGGCTGCTACAGTGCAGACATCAAGATCTAAACTACTTGTTCTTTAACGCAGAGAAATAGGAGCAATTTTAGGGCACAAACCATCTGACCTATTCTAGGCATCTGCTTTAGGATGACATGACTCATGCTCTAAAGATGCCTAATTCTTCCTCATGTATGAAGGGAGCCTATATTAGATGTAGACTTCTACAAGACAGAGGTCTAGATAGGACTGGATGGATCCCATGCTATAACCTGTGCTATACATGTGATTCAGCATTTCCCCACAATGGCTGGTGAGGGCACTAAACAATTAATACAGCTGCACAAATTATCCTCCAAAGAAAGCTCATGTTATCTCAGCAACGAAAAGTTACTGAAAGTCATGATTATGAAACATTAGATTGCCTGGAAATAAATAAAATATTTGTGAAAACCTATTAGCCATGTGATTCAGGTTAACTGGATTAACAGAGAAGTGCCTACAAGTGTAGAAAACTTGAGTTAGAGGAATGTATTTGCTTTCTCACTTCAGAAACTGTAGAAAAAATAACAGTATTTATGACCAAAAAAAATGACCTATAAGAATCCCAGAAGACAACATGAAATGGCCTGTTTCCCAGTTCACCAAATTTTCATACCAGAGGAGTGTAAACCATGCCGTTTAGATGGAAAACTCCAAGAAAACACCAGCATCAGTGTCAACACACGATACGCAGCCACAGCAGGGTATCTGACATGTATTTCTGATGGCGTTATGCCATATTGCCACATACAGGAATTAGTGAATGTACATTAAATAAGCATTGGCAGAATATGATCTTTGTGACTGTCCTAGGGAGACAGTTACCAGGTTATATGTTTTAAGATATCTTAAGTAAAGTACAAAAGTAATAAAGTCATTATGGGTCAGATGTAGTTGAGTGCATTGACATAGGTGTTGATACAGTCCTTCAGAATGCCTGTCTTTGTTGGTGATACTTGAAGGTAGATAAGTGATGTAAGTGTGAAAGCTGTTTAAAATTTCTCCAATGCGTGTATTTATACATGGCTTGTATCTGCTGTTTTAGTAATGAATTGACTGTCCATGATGTTGCAAGTCCCTCCAGCTCAAGAGCCGTTGATTGGAAGGAGAAAAGGAGAAGGAATGAGAGTTGCCATGTGTGCAGGTGACCGCAGAGGCCTCCGCATGGCAAGCGATTTGCGTGGCACGGCTCACAGGACTGCTCACTGTGAGAACGGGTCTGCCACTGCCCCCCCTTTGCCTTGTGCGCCTTCCCTGCCCGGGCACACACAGCAGCTGATCAAAGCGGATTCCACCTTCCTCACGCTCCCATACTGTTGGTGCTCATTTGCGACTGCAGGCTCAGCAGGGTTTGCCAGCAGGCTGAAGGGTGGCCCTGAGGTTCTTCCTTTGCCTGATATACTCCCGTTGTAGATCGTTCACTTACCTGCAAGATGAGGCGGCATTCGTCTACCAACCAACCCAGACCATCAGCTGGACGCTACTTACCAGTCCTAGGGGAGCTGCCACCAGCAACCAGCTCATCGTCCCCTCCCTGGGGCCAGGGAGAAGGTGCCTCTCGGCGTGCGCCCAGCCGGGCAGGAGCTGGGTGCGTGCCCCCGCTTACCGCTCTGCCTGGCGCAGCAGCCCGGTGGGCCTTCGCCCCGCGGAGAAGGTGGTCCGTGACGGCTGCGTGACGGCTCCGTCCCGCTTTCTGGAACGGCCAAAGGCCTCGCTAGCTTTCCCGATGGAAGCGATTGCCTCTCCACCTACGGCACCGTGGCCATGCAGGACGTTCCCTCCCGCATCACCGGAGCCCAGGCGAAGGCCTCGGGCCCGCTGGCTCTCGCCGCCTCCAGGAGGCACCTCCGCGGGGGCTCCTCGCCCGCCGAGGGGGCGGCGGGGCCGCGCCTGGCTGCCTGCAGCAGCCGTCCCGGGCGGCTCCCCGCGGGGCCGCGGCGCCGGGACCCCCCAGTGGCGGGCGCGGGGCCGGGCTGGGCGCGGCGGGCTGCGGGGGGCTGTGGGGCAGGGGCAGCCGCCCCGCCGCGCTTGTGCGGGGCTCTCTTGCCCTCTAGCGGGCAAAGCCAGCGGGGCGGCCCCGCCGCGCCCCCCGCCGCCGCCACCCCGGGCCAGCGCTCCCCCGGCGCCGCCCGAGCCCCGGCCCCGTCCCGCAGCCGCGGCTCCCGTACCGGGGACAGCCCGGCCGCCCCGCTCCGGCGAGCGGGCGGACGCGGGGCAGGAGGCCGGGGCCGAGCCCAGCGCCGGGCGTGAGGGTCCCCCGGCTGACGGGCGGCCGTGCGGCGGGTGATGGGCAGCCTGGCTGCGGAGCGCACCCGTGCAGGGCGCCTGTCCAGGATGCCGCCACCACGGCCCAGCCAGCAGCGGGGAGAGCGACCCAGCGCCACGGGCCCAACAAGCAGCACGAAGAGCTGATGAGCGAGGCCGTGACGGGGCAGGCGGAGGCACCATTCGTCTGTGACGGGTGCGGTCCCTTCAGCTGGTCCCCGTGGCCGACCATGTCCCGCTGCTGGGACACTGCCCGCCGCGCAATGGATGGGCCCCAAGGGGAGCACGGGGCTATGCACCCCCAGATGCTGGGCAGACATGGGGTGCCCGCTGCTGCCGAGGACGGGAGCAGTCGGTGAGGACAGGGGTGCCCCAGGCACGGCTCTGCCACGCAGGGCACTGGAGGCAGCTCTGCAGTGAGCCCACAGCTGAGTGGGGATGGAAGTGGAGGCTGTGCTTGGGGAAGGGAGGATGTCCGTGCTCATGTGGGGTGTTCTGGCGTACCGTAGGAAGACCAGTTCCTTAAGTTGTTTACTAAAAATTCTCTTTTTTTTGCTAATGAATTAGAAAATTATTTCAGTATCGCCATCTCCATCATCTTCTTCCTTCCCAGATCCAAATCAGTAAAAACTTTGTCCTTTCCTACATTATTTTAGATGTACTATCTCCATCTAACAAAAGATCTTACACCGTCACTAGGAATTCTTGCTTTACAAATGTTTTAGAAAATTTGCATTTCTTTTCAAACCTGTCACTGACTGAGTTTCTTCCTGTAGTCTTCAGCTTGACTTTATCACTTTTCCCCATTTTGTAAATGTTTTATAATTTTACTCCCTCCCCATTCCTAAAAATATTTTCAGTATTATATATTGCATTTTTGCTCTGACTGCTGTTGTAATCACTGAACCACAACAGGCGTAAAAGTTGTCCTTTTTATGAAATATGGCTTGTTAGCCATCTAACAGAGTTCAGAATTTGAGTTTGTTTTCTTTCTCTCTAAAGCTTCCCTCCTCTTACTTTCATTTAAAATTTCCCATTCTTTGGGAAACCCTGATACCCCTGGGGTGACCGTCCCCTCTCGTTGTGGTTCCTTGAAGTAGGGTAGTGATGAGAAAGTCCTCTGTTTGCTGGTAGTGAATGTAGTCAGGTCACTTGGAATGTAGTCACTTGGAAACCTCCCCTCTCTGCTACAGTTATTATAATCCTTTCTAATATTTTGCATGCCTGTGTCCGTTTCATTCGCTTAAACACTATCCAATTACTTTGTTGATAACTAACATATTTTGCGTGGTTTTGCCTGTTGATTTCCTTAATCATTCTGCTGCTATTTCACCAATAACTCAACAGTATGTAACTGCACTCTGATCAGTGATGTGAAGGGACAGAAAATAACATAACCATTTTCTTAAAATAATTACTCTGGGTACGTACTAATGTTTTCCTTTTGACTGGCCAAGACAAAAGCATCTCTCTGACTAGAACCTCGGCTTGTTTCTCCTGAACTTCCTGCTTTTACAGCAAGACTGGAGACCTTTCCCTCTCATACGGGGTGGAAAGGGGCCGCCCTGGAGAAGTCAGTAGTTGTGGGGAGCTGAGGGACTGTAAGATTACTAAGCCATTCCCCATAGAGGGCTGCTATCTTCTATTTAAGCTGCTTCTGTTTCCCCAATCTCAAGAAGTATATAAAGGAACTGGGCAAAAGCATGAGAATGAATGCTTTACATTTTGGAGAGAGTGGAAGGTCATGGAAAACGCATGCCGTCTTTTGGGTGTGAGAGACACTGACCTGTTTTGATTCTCCAGTTAATGTAAGCAGACCATGATACAGCTGTGCCACTATCTTCTCTATGACAGTGGCAGTGGGAAACACCGTCTAGGGAGTACATGTGTTCCTGACCACTTTGTGCAGTCTGATCCCCTGGTTCTCCCCCTGCAATCACGATCACTGGATTAGGGATGTTAGAAGGTACTACCCTGCATACTGCCTTTAATATCTACTTATAGACCTGCTGTCCCTGAATTTGCCTAACCCTGCTTTGACTCTGCCTCCATAGTCTCCTATGACAACAAATTCTGGAAGTTCATTACTCTCTGTGTAAAAAAGAACTTTCTTCTATTGGTTTCAAACCAATCTCCTATTAGTTTCATTGAATACCTCCAAATCACTGTGCTGTTAACTGTTAAATAACAGGTGAATAATAGTTACTCATTCACCTGATACATTCCCTTCATGATTTTGTAAGCTTTACTCTTTGCTCTCAGCTTTCTCCTAGAGTCCTGGTCTATGTAGCCTCTCATCAGGCGTCCAGGGGATGCAAGGGTCTTACCTTCCCTTGAGGAGACAATAAACATTGTAAACACTACTGGAAACTTAGACAAGATCAAACTAAACTAAGGGATGATAGAAAATGGGCTCAGTGAGCAGCCTTATGCGATGTGTTATGTGCAGCTCACGAGGCAGATTATCAAAATCATTTCAGCCAGAAGAATCCCAGGGACATGCTTTTATTTGCTCACTGTCAGGTCAGTTCTCCAGGAGCTGGTCAAGAAACCTAAGTTTTGTGTGCAGTATGTCAAACATTTTGTGGAACCAGTCAATGCTAAATTCCTTAACAATATCTGCAATGTGACCATCATCACAGATACAGCAAGCAGTAAACCTTTCATATAATGGATCTTGTAGTATGCCAGAGAAGTACCCAGGTGTTGACCATTATATAGCTCTGGTGAATATAGTTTTAATCATAGAGACTGTATCCAAGCTTATCTCAAGCCTTGACTGCTTGGCTGAGCTAATGCTGTGTGCAACTACATATGTTTAGGTTTGACCCTAGTAGAAAATTCAACAGCAGTCAAGACATTAACATGGTGGAGTGCTGATCCTCAGACAACAGCAACATCACACACCATTAAACGACAGTGGTTACACTTTTTATGTTTGATGGTATTCACCATCTTAAGGCATTCAGTGCGCTTTCACCAGTGGCTAGACTGTAGTCCTAACACTGCCAACTGTTAGTGAACTACTACACTGACAAGGTGAAGTAGGAGAGAAGGGACTGCACTGTACAAATTGCCATCAGTGTAATATTTTCACATGCTGTTGTGAGCCACTTGAAGTATTTTATGTATCAAGAACTGGAAATGCCTGTGACCTAGCAACTACTAAGGTGTTTCAGATAAGGGGTTTCTCTCCTCCAGGTCTTTGCCATGCACAGCTGCAATCCATGTTTGATGTTACACAGGGAGTTAGCCAATGGCAACAGTGGTCTCTTGTAGGTTTAAAATATGTGAAAAAGAGGCTTTCAAGAAAAGGAAAAAGAAACCAACAACAGTGGTTCTGAGCTACTACACAGCCCTCAATGTGACCCTCCCTCTCTCTGGCTCTCAAGGCACTGCTTTTATGAAGGTCACCAACACACTTCTGAGAACCAGGCTGTATCTTTATCCCTACCCGGTATACCTCCCTGCGGAGGAGCTGAACAGAAAAGTCTACTCCTCTGCCCCTACCCTGCAAAATCCATACTGGGCTTCCACATCCTACCCTTCATTTGCTCAGAAAAACAGGACAAGGAGATGAAAAGCTCTTTACTGGCAAGAGTTTGCTTCTTTGCCTTCATAGCTGCTCTTGATTAAAAAAAAAGCTTTCCTACCCTGTTGTTCAGAGATTTCATCAAAGTCTGCGAACCTGAAATCCACTGTGGGGATTCCTGTCCCCTCCCAGCAGCTGTTATTTCAAGAGAGATTAGAAATTCACCAGAGGGTTTTAAAAACACATCAGCACTGGGAATCCACAACTAGGATTTTGTACCAGAAATAGATGCTGTCTGAACTGCTTTGCTTTTTCTAGGCATTGCAGTGAAATCACTGACAGGCAATGGGGGACAAAACCATTCAGGAGGTTCCTGTGCTTCCTCTGCTTTAATCATTGCTCTAGGTTTGAGGAGGAGAATTACAATTACCATCAGGGATTCTCAGGGACTGCCTTTATAGCACAACCAAGCACTGAGAACTCACTTCTGCAGATACGGACAAATTGGCTCTGACTACCTTGCCCTTACTGCAGTAGCACTGCAGCCAACAGAACTACGCATGCAAATGTTGAGACATCAGCAGACCTCTAGTATTAGGTATCCTGATTTTTTTAATGGTGGACAGGCTTGTGAAGAGACACATGGCAAAACTGAAGGAAAATTATCTTGCCAAGCCTCGTGTTATGTTATTTGTATAAATCTTGATATGAACAAGCAGAAGGAATTTGCTTGAACTTTCTGGAATTCATACCTTGTATTCTTGTAATCATCTGATCGTTCCAGCTCTGTATCTGGGAATCTGGTTCTGCAGCCCTGCTGAGGGCTGCTAAGGAGAGCTCCAGTACACAGAGCTTGTAAGCTTGCTCCCTTCTTTAGAGTATGTGTTTTCTGGTTGTGTCTTCCAGTGGGGTAATGGTGTTGACACTGCAAACCCTGCTCCTCCTAAAAACTGGAGCAGATTCTCAGCTTAGGTAAACTGTCACAGCACCACCTCGTTGCTGGAGCTCTGACAATTTATATGAACAGAAGATAAGCACATTTGGGTCTTTTATTCCCTCAGGTAAAAAAACCCCTCTTACAGTTCTTTATTGCAAAGCCCCAGAATTTGTGGGCCATTCTTGGCCACTGCTTCCATAATTATGGAAAACTGTGGAAGTCACCATAGAAGGGTAGATGACCAAGTAAAGGGAAATCAGTAAAAGATCTAAGAACTGCTTAAACATTTACAGAGTCACTCTGAATTTCTGTAAAGACTGTTTGTAGTCCAGCTGCTCAAAATACTTGACTCTCAACTGTAAAAGCGTGAGGACTGAGTTCTTAGTAAATGTTCTTAAATAATCCTCTCTGTAGATTTGACTGTCACTAAGTTTTTCCCGCATGCAGATTTTGGTCCAGTAGTCCCCATATTTTATTTATAATTTGAGTCATATGCTGCTTTCATAATTTTTTGTCTAGTCATTTTAAACATCTTTGTACAGTATTCAGACAAGAGTGAATCTTGTAGCTATTATTATATTTGCAATTTCCCTTGGGTGTAAGCAGAGTCTATATAACACAGAGTCTATCAAATATTTCAAATTTATTGCATTCCAAAGCTGTTTAAAAGTTGAGGCATTAGAGTTGTCTATTAACAGTGAGAATGAAGCTTTTTTCTTAGCATTTCTGAAAGGTAAAAATAAATCTGTAAGACGCAAATGCTACACTTGAAAAATAACAGTATACTGGTAATAGGAGAGACCAGTAGAATCAAATAACTTCCATTACTGAAATGATTTGAAATTACACATTTTATAAGGCCAAGGGCAAACATTCAAAAAAACAAGCTTAAATTAAGACTGAAAGGCAAAGATTCTCAGAACTGCTCTTTGGTGTCTCTTTTGGGGCAATTACATTCAAGGCCTCTGAAGATGACTCATATGAGTGCTCAGTACGTGAACTTCAGAAAGTACATACAGAAAATTAGGTCCATTAAGATCTCTTCATAGAATCACAAAACCCTTTAGGTTGGAAAAGAAAGACCTTTAAGATCATCAGGTCCAACTGTTAACCTAGCACTGCCAAGATCACCACTAAATCATGTCCCTAAGCACCACATCTACACGTCTTTTAAATACCTCCAGGGATGGTGATTCAACCACTTCCCGGGGCAGCCTGTTCTAATGCTTGACAACCTTTCCGGTGAAGAAGTTTTTCCTAATATCCAATTTAAACTTCCCCTGGCACAACTTGAGGCCATTTCCTTTTGTTCTATCACTTGCTACTTGGGAGAAGAGACCGACACCCACCTCGCTACAACCTCCTTTCAGGAGCAATGAGGTCTCCCCTGAGCCTTCTTTTCTCCAGGCTAAACAACCCCACCTACCTCAGGGGCTCCTCACAAGACTTGTGCTCTAAACTTCATGAGCTTCGTTGCCCTTCTTTGGATGCACTCCAGCCCCTCAATATCCTTCTTGTAGTGAGGGGCTCAAAACTGAACACTATTTGAGGTGCGGCCTCACCAGTGCCAAGTACAGGGGGACATGTCCTTCCCTAATCCTGCTGGCCACACTATTTCTGACACAAGCCAGGACTTTATTGTCCTTCTTGGCCACCTGGGCACACTGCTGGCTCATATTCAGCCAGTGTCACCCAACACCCCCAGGTCCTTTTCCCACAGGCAGCTTTCCAGCCACTCTTCCCCAGGCCTGTAGCCTTGCATGGGGTTGTTGTGACTTTTCAATGTCTTTAGCTATTTACTTACTTATGTCCTAAGTAAGGATAAGGATTTCAGTGACTGATTTTAAGCTCCTGCTGTTTTAAATTCCTGGCCTCATCTTTCTGTAGTGATTACACTTTCATTAATCTGTGGCATTTTTTTCCCATGTGAAAATTTAAAATACTTGCTTTATATCACTTCATACCTCCTTAGCCCTTCTGAAAATTATGTCAACCAAGTCTAAATCACTAAAGGTTTCCTATTTCATAGGATACAGAAATCACTAAAGGTTTCCTATTTCATAGGATCTACAGCTATGATCTTTGCTTTGGAGTATTTGGGTAGTCACCAGGTTAGTCCTGCCAGGTTATGGATAACAGACGTGAGCTGCCAAGAAGCCATGGTACCTTTTTATTCACATGGTTCGTCTTAAGCTAACTCAGAAGAAAAGCTGGTGCAGGCCACAAGACAGCAGCAAGCCTGTATAGAATATAAACCATGAGACAAAGAACTTCAGTTCAATATTAAATTCTGCCTGTAACTGGCCTTCTAGCCTGATCTTACTAATCATTCCTTTCAAGAGTAGTCCTTAGTAGAAGGTTGTAAAATGACTTTTTTTTGCAACTTTTGAACAGCATTTAAGCACAGAGATCGGAGTCTTTACTCCTTTCCCTATTAAACACAGAGCAGTCTGCCTCCTCCCCCCTCACTTTAGATGGGCAGCATGGGCATAAAACTTGCAGCTATTGTGTGTTCAGGGACTCTTTCTGACTAGGACTGAATGTGTGTGCTTTGACCCTCAGGACTTCAGCTACCCTTCAAATTCAAATCCTACTTCTGTCCACTGGGCAAATACTAGGCAGCAACCTCAAACCTCCTGAGGTAAGCTTCACACAACTGGCTCCAGTTGCAACTGCTCAATGATATAGAACTGCATGAGCTTATCCAGTCTTACTCCAAGGGGGAATATAAACAGCTCAACTCAAGGTCAGTTATGCCTAGATCATGACAAAACATGGATCCACACTGAGCTGGAGATGAACTGTTCCTGACCTTGCACTCCTTGAATATATGCTTGTCCTAATGCTGACATTTAGAACATATGTAACTGCTGAAAATTAATATCCATTAGGATTCATTTACAAAAAAGACTGTTCCAGCTTCACTGAGGACCAAACTGGGTATCTACTGACACAAAAGAAGGGAAAAGCTAGAATTCCTATCTCATGAGAGATACATGTCCCAGTCTACAAAACAAACCATCAGTTTAGACTGACAGGCAAGGATTTCTCTCACATTGCAGAATGCTGTCTCATGCTCTTCAGAGGACATCTGTTCCCAGTCACTACAGCCTAGTTGGTTTCCATCAGTTCCAGCATTTCAATAGTACTAAATGCTGCCGCATGACAATTACTGTTGAGTCTGCAGAAATTCATCCAACCTCTTTTTGCTGACAGCATAAGCTATGAGATTGCAATGTCATGTGAGCTGTTTTCACATCTTGTCATCTGGGTTTTGGGTTTTCCCTCTGATTTCTTACAATTATTGAAAGGTTCTTAGCCTTCTCTGCTTCTTTACCTTTTCAGGAAGGTGCAATCAACTCAATTCAGTCATCTTTGATTTCATCTCCAGTTCTGCACTCAGTATGGAGCTATCTCACCAGCTCCACATTCCACTGCAGCCTTGCCTTTCACCTTAGTCATGCTTTGGTGTGGCTGTTTGATAACTGGAGCAAGAAATACTCATCCATGTATGGAGTCCTCAAGCTCTTAATCGCTGAGCATTTAGAGCAGAAATTCTAGTATTTTGCCCTTAGGAATAATACCCAGTGACATTGCAATATATTACAACATTTCATCTTGTTCCTATCCTTCTACTAAAAGTTCATTTAGTTATTCTGGTGTAACGATCTGATCCTCTTCCATTTTTCTTATCGAATTTGTCATCTTCAAATGATGAGATTCCTCAAAGAACTATGTGTACAAAACAGAGACTAAAAGAATATGACATTCGAGAGCGAGACCCTGTATCTTCGTACCAGCTACAGCCCCTGTGCCATAACCTCTTTGTCAAAGCTACCTTCAGCACCAAAGGCTCTCCATTGTAGCATACACGTCTTCTGAAATGCCAGAAGGAGTTAATGTATTATCCTCCTCCTTCCCTTCCTGATGTGAACATTCTCAGCTACAGAGGGTTAGAGCTACAGCACAGCCAGGTGAACAGTTGACTTACTTTGTCCGGCCGATGATGTGCCACATCTATACAGAGAGAATCCCCTTTGTGCAAAGAGCTCAGTAGGAATGGTCAAACCTTGAGCTCTTTCTTCAATTAAGCTTTTCAAAATCAAGCAAAATTTCACAGGCTTGAATTTGAAAAAAAATTTTAATTTTCTTATTTCTATTTCCATGACCATTAGTCTTAGTGTTTGCTAGGTGGCAACGTACCTTCAGGAAAGGAATATTTATATCTTGGTTCTCTGGAATACTGCTTTTTTATTCTTGTTTAACCCCTTTGCCATTTTTAGTACAGCCAACATTCTTTAACAGACAATGAATCAAAGAGAACCACAACTTCAGATTTTAAATATGTGAAAGTTGGTAGAAGTCCTTGGGAAAAACAAAAGACTCTGCTTCAACTCAAACAGTGTAAACAAAAGCTGGCAGCACCTTTGGGAATTGAAAACCTCCACAGTACAAATGCAACTAATGTGCTCACAAAATAACATATATCTGTAAATAAAATATGATCTGTGTCACATACTGGGTTAAGAAGGTTGGGGGACTGAGACTCAGAGGAGACTAATATCAGCAACAGGAAAAGACTGCTTTTTGTTGTTTTTTGGTTTGTATGTTTTTGAACAGGCCTTTTATTGACATGAAAACCATGTGCCTTCCAAGCACAAACCTCATCCAGAATTCAGCCGAAATTCTGTGGATGCAAAACTCATGGGATTACATCTGCTATGCAGTGTACAGTGGCAAGTGCTCATATATGCAACAACAGCATCTACTTCTCTTAACGTTAATTTAGAGATTTGTAGGCAGAATTGCAGTGCTATGTTATAAAGGCATACTGTAAGTCACAGGAAAATTTAAAAAGATGACACCCCCCTCAACTGAAGCTTTGGGTTGAGGTTCTCCTTCATCTCAGCTTGCACAACATGTAAAAGATACAGACAAACAGAATTCCTCTTCCTCCTTCTCTTATCATCGTCACACTTTTCAGGCTGCTATTTCAATGCCCACCAGCAGTTCTGCTCTTTCCTCTTCAAGTACATTTTAATGGTATCTCATCTCAAATTCAAGTCTGGTAAATATAATAAATTTGATTGTAACTTAGATTCCCTAGTTATTAAATTAGCTTCTTTTCAGAAAAGAGTGCTGAATCTAAAGGACAAAAAGCTGCAAATTATACCTGACAGCTTTAATGCTCTTATATTAATAAAAGATGTTGTGATTCATCATAGATGATATGTCTTGTGAAAAAAAAATTTGGGTAAGCTGAGAAAATAATGCTAACAGCTTTGCAAAATTTAAAATAATTTGGGTGGCAGGGAAAATGTGGCCAATTCTGAAGACTACAAAGTGTTTCAAATTACATTAAATTTTCTCTTGCAGAATCTCTGTTTTTGTGTAAAATAAGAACAGTAATTTCTACTTTCATAACTGCCAAGGTAATATCAAGTATGAAGAAACTAGGCAAGATACCTTTTGCGAGTAAACATCTTACCATTTTTCTGATTTGCTAGAACAAAAGATGTGGCTGACAGTACACCCTTATTTTGTATCCATAAACCTAACACATAATATTATTACCTATACGACAACCATGTTGTGTATTGCACAGTATTGATATTATAACTGCAGGATTCATAGGAGAAGGCAGAGAAAATTACTTTAATGACACATTAAAGGACTGAGAGAAACCAGTGGAAATATAAAGTACGAATAATGGTATCCTTGTCCTTTGGCCCAGAACTCTATTACCTGAACCAAGCTGTATCACTTCTGCTTATGGATTTCCTTGAATTACTTACACCACATCTAGGGGGAGAAACTTTTTATTTATGCCATTTAGATAGAAAGCTTGAGATTAAAAAACCCCAACTGTAGCAACAAAAAAATAATGAGTATTATAATCTTCATATTTCAAGATTTAATATAAGAAATTAAACTAAGGGCTAGACTCTATCATCTAGAATTTTCCCATTCCATTTGCTTAGGGGAAGAAATCTTTAAAGATCCATTTTGTATAATCTGCACATCTATGTACAGATTTCATAGAATCACAGAAATTTAGGGTTGGAGAGATCTCAAGAGATCACTTTCTCAAACTACAGCACTGGGGCATAATGAAATATGTAAAGAACAGTCCCAAGAGACAGTTACTTCATTTGTCCAGAAAAAAATTTCCCGTGAAGGGTATTCTGCAGCCCTTCAATATAGCTTGTTCCACTGCTTCCCTATATTCATAATGAAAAGGATTTTTCTAACCTGGAAATTAAGCTGATTCTCCTTGCTTTTCCCTAAATAGCCACTGAAGAACAACTGATCAATATTTCTTCTTAGAAAACTCTTTTCCATACTGGAAGATGTCAGCACTTCCCTCCTGTATTTCCACTGTCTAGACTAAACTAATGTCCCAAACTGGGTACAGTAAACTAGTTCAGGCCTCTGGAAAGCATCTCATCTAGGCTTCCTTTCCTACAAGAGGTTGGACCAGATGATCTTTCAAGGTCCCCTCCAACCTGAGCTGTTCTATCATTTGTAGTGGAGTATTCAATCTTTCTATCTCCCTGACAGTACATATCATACATGAGAACTGGCTTTAGGTTACATGATCGCATTTATGGATCTCATTTAGCTTGTAAGTTTCTTCAGATCTATGCAGTCGTCTTTGCAGTCTTGATGTCCCATCTGTGGTTGGTTTTTTTTTTGTCTGTCTTGCTTTCACGCAATTGATTCCTCCTTTGTCAGTGTAAGAAACCTGCATTTACTGCACTTGTTGATTATAAGCCATGTCTACAACTTGAGAGGATTTTACCATTCTGATCCCTTTTTCCAGTGTATTTCCAACTTTTTCCAGCTTGACATAAATTTTGAAGAGTCTAGTCGCTCATCCCATCACATTGAAGAGAACTGTCCCAATATTCCTAAAGTCTACATGAAATGCCATCTCAAATTGAGTGTAAGCCACCAATAACCACTTTTCCAACACAGTGTTTTTTGATGAGTTGCCCTCATCCATCCTTACTTTCCAGTGATTTCATCTAGGCTGTGCTTCTTTAGTTACTTCTATACATATATATATACTTAGATATAACAATAGGGAACAGAGTCAGAAGCCTTACTAAATCTATGTAAGTAATTCTTCCTGCTTGATCTGTATCTACTAGGCAAGATAGTGAAGAAGAAAATTAGTTTGGTTTGACATGATATGTTCTTGACAGAGGCATGTCAGGAAGCTTTTATCACCTTAACATGTTCTAGGCCTTTAGAAACTGCTTATTTAATAATCTGTTCCAGAAAGCAAGGGTGGATGTTAGTCAGGCTCCCTAGCTGACTTGGGTTCTTTTCTATCTCTTCTTCTAAAAGCTATTATGTTTCCCTTTTTCAGTCCTCTACTGTCTCCCCTGTCCTAAATGAGTTTTCAAAGATATGTGAAATATCTGGAAATGATTCAATGCTTACTTGGGCTAGTTCCTGAATTACTTGAGAAGGTAGATGGAGGAAATGTGAATGTATCTATCATACCTAAGTATCTTAAAAACTATTTTGTTAAATATCTAGACAGCAGTAACCTTTCTTCTGAGTTTTGAAGACCATCTAATATTTGAGAAGTGTTAGAAACTTTGGCTTGTCTGCATGATATCCAGAATTACATGTGGGCATCCAAATTAGCCAGATATGTGGTATGCTGGCTAATGAATGAGTTTACAGCTTTGAAAAAAGTAAGTTACCAAAGGAAATGCTAATTAAAAAGTTTAACATAATCCTTAAGAGGCAATTGCAATCTAGTCATTTTTTTTAATGCTACTATGTAATGATCTGGGGTTTTGCTACTTTGGGGTAAAAACATGATTCAGATCATGACTAAGGATGGCACACTTTTTTGCAGAAAGGAGAATAACTTCATGGAATCTAAAACCACTTGTGCAGGACATTCACTATTTTTTCTGACTAAGCTATTTCAAAGGCTAAGGGACAAAGGTAAGGCAGGTGAAATTTTAGGCCATCAAGTGTACGCAGAAGTACAAATAGTAAGTTCTGGACTGAAGCCAGTGACTTCAAGCAGATTAAAATCTTAGAGGTTGTCTCAGAGTCTTAAGGAATATAAGGGAGTTTTAACTTGTGTCATTTAGACACAAAGGAACTAGAATAAGGTGCACTAAATAAGGCATAAAGTTAATGGCAGACATTCCCACCATGCTTTAGCCATTGCTTTCTTACATCTTCTTGTTATTGGACTGTCTGTCCTGTCTCTTCAGAATGTAAGTTACAACAAATTAAGAGTTACAGCCTGGAAAATTTAAAAATTACATCTAAGGTGGATGTAAGACAGTGGATGAGTGGTGCAACGTAAGACAGACACAGACATCCTTGGATTTAAAATCAAATGGGGATCCCAAAAGTTTGGTAATGCAGAAACTTTATTTTTTTAAAATTTGCAATAATCAACTAGAAACCATCCAAATAATGCAATATTTGCAGAAAATATGTTACAAATAGCCTTTGCCTTCAGGGATTATTTCCAGCTCTGTCACTGCCTTGCTTTAAGATCTTAGACAAGTCATTTCAGCCTACTGTGCTTCATGGTACCAAAAGAAGGCAATCAACCTCTAGTAACCCTCCACAGATGCTGTAATACCTAGTTCTTGATGAGGTACCCTAACCCTTCAGAGCAGTGGAGTCCCCCGTTGCTCTGCCTGCAGGGACTCTGCTACCTCCCCAACTACCAGTGGCAGTTGAGTTTCTGGTGATCAGCAAGTAAATCTAGTTGCTGAATACACACAATATGACTTATAATAAATGAGAGATTATATAACAAGAGATTAAGGAGCAGAGTAGACGAAAAGGAGGAGAACTGACACATTGCATGGGCATTAAGTCATTTAGATCCTACTTGTCTGTAACAACAAGATCTGTAACAACAACCACTAACCTACAATTTATTCAATATAATAACGCAATACTTATTCCTCAAACCTGGCCTCCCCTTCGCCCATCCAGGTCTGGTAAGAGTAGTGGGCTCTTTTGGATGCCAGGATGACAGCTGTCATGGGCAGATTAGGGGTAAGGTCACACCATGGATGGTCCCCAGTTTCCAGCAGGTTACCTATAGGCTCTGCTGGTCCTCAGTCCTCCAGTGCTGTCACAGCTTCCTGGAACTTCTCAGGGTTTATTGAGTGGGAGGCTCCAGACTGACCTGAGGTCCTCTGAGTCAAAATGGCAGTCTCTCTTGCTGCTGTGGAGAACAATAAACAGCTTGCTTTCATCAGTCGGCCTCTCCCTACTCATATAGCCCCACCCAGCTAAGCTTAGGGGCAGCCTAGCACGGTAAACCTAGGACTCCTAAGTGCCTTCAACTACCACAGGCAAGTAGGCAGGTAGCCTCTGGAACACTGGACCATCTACCTTTGTGAGCTCTCTCCGACCTCTCTCTGCAGCAGATGATAGGAGTGATGTCTGAACTGCCAAAGGATATGTATATTTTTCATGCAAGTCAAGACACAAAAGAGACATAAATTCCAGTGTTCCCAAATACAGATGTTCATAAGCCTAGAAACGAGTTAGTACTTAGGTAGGAAGGGTATTACAACTTCCCTGCAACAGCAGTAAGACATTCTTTCCTCAGCTGTACCTTGAAGGAACGCATCTGTGCTTCCACCCGTCATCAGGGTGGCACCCCATAATCAAACTGTGTCTGACTACCTTTTATCCTTTGTTGCAAACTCTGACAGCATATGTGTCCAGCAAGTTTGATATCCAGATCTGCAATAGTTCCTTTTCAAGAATCTCTGCAGCAACCATAGGCAGTAAATAAAAGCAGTTACAGTGTAGGTATTTACAGCTGAACTAAAATCATCTCAGTTCCCCTTACAGCCAAAAAGACTGAAATGGGTATTTCTTCGGTTGAAATTCATCTGAGCCACTTTAGACATTTATTTTAGGATGAGACAAATTATGACACAGAGATGCATACTTCTCCCCATTGTATATAATGAGAGCATAAGGCGATTAATTCAGGTGCAGGTACCTATATGTAGACATTTATTTTCAGTCAGATGAATCTTAGCCATGTCTTATGTACCCTTCCCATTCTGTGCAAACCTCTGTTACACGTGGTTTAGTCTCCACAGAAATTGTTACAGATGATTTGCTGTGGATCCTGACTAATATTGTAGGGGTAGATCTTTTGTGCTACGTAAAAGAGAGAGAGCTCAAGGACCAGAACCAGCACCATACAGGTGTCCTGGCTGTGCTCTGAGCTTCTCCAACTAAATCTCTCCATTACAGACCAGATACAGAGAGGCTAAGCTGCAGGAACATGAGACCCATAAACAGTGTGAACACCATATGAATAGGAGACTCCCTAAGCCTTGTGAACAGGAGCTAGTCTGTGTATCTTGATTTTTTGCTCTTGGTATAGCTTATGCCTCCTTGGACACATGCAGATATTGCAGAGTGCCAACTCCCTCAAATTCCCTCAAGACCCTTCCCTTTTGTATAAGAGGGTCCTATAATGGACTGGAAATCCTCTCTGGGTGTGTCAGTCAACAGCTCCTGCCTGAATGGTGCCAAGTGCTGACCATTCCCCAAAGAGCAGCTTTGTCCAGTTAATTCAGGGATTTTTATTAGTGCCGTTATTACTGTGCCTTTGTGAATGGCTCCAAGACTCCCTTTTGATGTAGCTACAGACTAAGGAACCCCTCACTAGCAAATATACCAAGGCTGCCCACAATATTTACACAAATAGGACAGCTATTTTTCAGCTCTCCAAGAGCCAAATGTAGACATCAAATGGAAACAGAATCTGCTGACCACAATGAACTTTGTATTAGGACTTTCAACTTTTTTATGAAAGGATCGCAGAACCTGTTATAGTGAAGGTATACCACACACTCGCACTATTAGCTTAGATCAGGCCCTATACTAACTTTAGTTACTAAACAACTAAACACACATACGTGGAAAATAATCATGCCTTCCCCTGCTTATACAAAAATAGGTGCAATCACAGATCATAAATAGTATCCTGAGCAAAAGAAGTAAACACTACTTAACATAATGGAATACATTACAGAAAACAGTAATTTAGAGTTTTATAATTCCTTTCTTTTTCAAAGAAATAATTATATACACTTCACCATCTTCAGCATTATTAAAGTTGTTATATTTTAAGATAACTTTCATTAATAAATCACAGTAGTACTACAAAGTGTTATTAATAGTAGCTTTAGACAGTGGTCTGGGAAAAGTTATAAGAAAGAAGCTATACGATGCTGCTTCTACTTCAACATTTCCAGAAAACATATATTTTAAAACTATTTTACAGGTCAAAATACTGATAATTCTATAATTGTTTCTTTAGTAATACTGTGAAGTAATGTCTTTGCCATCTTTATTGTACTTTTTGAACTACATAACAATAATTATTTAAAATTATATAAGTCACATTGCATTTAAAAATATAGAGTCTGAGTCCCTAATAAATCCTTCTGGTTTTTCAAGTAACACAGATAAAATTAACTTTGCTAATCTTGACTTGTTTTATTATACCCTTATGTACAATTTCTATCCCTCTCTCTTTTTAAGTACAGAATTTATACAGTGGAAAGTGTTAGGCAATCTTAACCACAGTTATTGCTGCCAACTCTTCCTATAAAACTTAGGGTGAAATACTGGTATAATTAAAATTGATGGCAATGCTCACACTGATTTCAGAGAATGAAAGAAAAGAAATGCTTCCTGAAATACAGTAAGGTCCCCACAATAACATATGATGTTTACATGGGAAGCACTAGCAATAAAATTTCAGGAAATCCTACGATTAATATATTATAGGGAAAATACATATATAAATGTGCATACATATATGTATGTATATAAAGATACAGGTAAAAAGTCCAAATTATAGGATTTTGCTTATGACATGGGTCTACCTTTTTAATCAGTGCTAGCAACACTGCAGAGGAATGTTTGGAAGGGAAGAAAAATGAAGTATAACTTATTCAGCTGGAACAATGAGGAAAATATTAACCACTAAAGCACAGACTGTAATTTCATTACTTAAAATGTTTTCAGGGGACCTCTATCATTGTTGCAAAAGTGCCATGGGATATCTGCATTAAAAGATAAAACAGCAGTTGAAACACAGCGCTTATCTGACAGCAAGAAAAACCCCAGTCTTCAAAGATTTATGTACACAGTTAATTTTATGCAGTAGTAGTCTTGCTTCAGACCACTGAACTTTTCAAAATGCTTAAAATTAGGCATAATATATGTAACTCATCACAGAATTGAGACCTACAGCCTAGCTTGGAGAGCCACAACGAGCTTTCAACTTTTTGTCCTGATTTTTCAACTTGACTTAAACAAGTAATTATTCTGAAGTTTGAGGGAACTTGTTACATATGCCAGCAAGGTGTTTTTCAGCTAACTACATAGGAACAGTGTGGGAAGACAATTAGCATGTTAGAAAGGTCAATATAAATTAATGCTCCGAGAGGTATTTGGGGACACATATCTTAGACAAATTTTAATTCTTTTCCTTTTAAACGGACTCTACCATGATAAGCTTTCAAGTAACTTTAGCAAGTTGAAAATATTTAATGATAAGCTATATTTATGGCCTAGCTCCTAAATGCAAAGATTGCTGTGAACTCTTATTTATGAGCTGAACGGTGTTATCTAGCCACAGAATGTTCACATTTATTTTCAGTCTTACTAGTGGATGAATGTTCACTGTCTGGTAATTAGATCCATTTCCATCATCTCCAAAGCCTATAAAATAACTGGACTTTCTGTAAACTAGAAGCACATTGTCATCTTAAGGCTTCTTCATCAGAGGAAGGTATTTCAGCTTCCTTGAAACTGGTCTCTCATTTGTTTGGTTTTTTCCTGTGGAGGAGGGATGAGTAGAAATTATGGAAACATTCAAGATCAGGTTGGATGCGGCTCTGAGCAACCTGATCTAGTTGGAGATGTCCCTGCTCATTGCAGGGGGGTTGGACTACATGACCTTTAAAGGTCCCTTCCAACCCAAACTATTCTATGATTCTATGAATAATAGTCTCTCTAGCATATGAAGCAGCTTTGGAAATCCCTGAAGTCAACTCCCAACCTTCACCATAAACAACCCTGGTACAGGACCTCTGAGACTCTGGGTAGAGATGAAGGTAGCAGCCAGCCAACTTTAACAACTGTCCAGTTTTATCCAATTACCCCATAGTTTTCAAAGTGCGGTAGGATTATTTCATTTTATCACTTTTAACAAAACTTGTCTTCCTTGTGCTTACATTCTTATCTGCTTCATTTTCCTTGTAATCATAGGCAGACAGATTGCTCTCACACCCATTAAAAGTAAAATACAAGTGATATTCTTAAGAGGACCAATGTAATTTTGAAGGGGCTAAAGGCAGCCTGGCTTTGTGAGACCACGTGTTTCAGTCTTCTGTCTGACTTTGGGCAGAATTTAATTTATGGTCCAGTTCTTCACCTACAAAACTGAGCAGTGGTATTTCCTGTCTTTTGATTAGCTTGTCTGTTCAGCTCCTCCAGAAAAGTATCGGAAATATTGTTAGCACAGCGCCTA
This sequence comes from Strix aluco, assembly GCF_031877795.1. NCBI lineage: Eukaryota > Metazoa > Chordata > Aves > Strigiformes > Strigidae > Strix > Strix aluco. The sequence goes on from NC_133932.1 coordinate 117,876,065, forward strand.
CCCTACTAAAATCTTACTTTTGGTTGGAGCTTACTGTCAAATGTACATACGGTAAATAAGTCAGACCACCCCCATGCCATTTCTTGTGAAATGAGGCCATGTATATAAAAGGTGGCTTGCCAGCCCCTCCCTCAATTCACAGATGGCTGGGCGTCACCTTCCCCAATCCACTTTATGTAGCATTTGAAGTCTGGAAAGACAGGCGAGCATGATAGGTGGCCCTCAGACTGGATGAATCCATCTCTCAACTCTATCGAAAATAGTAAGAAAGGGTTTAGATTGAACGTAACAGAAGTTAATTTAAGCTGTTACAAGAGTAAATGAATGCTGGCACTAAGCCTAATGCTCTTGAGGGGACTGGAGTTCTAGCAGAGAGTGAATCCCTGTTGGAACTTGGCCTAACGCTCTTAAAAGACACTGAGACGTGGAAGTGGACCTTAAGGTATGTGGAACTGTAGGTTTACTTGGTATTTTTAGGTTTGGCTTTTGACTTTGTAATAAAACTTGGAAGAAATTAAGTTTCTGCCAACCATGATTTCCTAAGAAACACAGGAGTCACAAGGGTTTTGTTTCATGGTAGTGTGTTTTGCCTTTTGATGTAACTTCACATTACGTTCATTCTGCCTAACACGAAATGACTGCATTTAAGTATTGTTATATAACAATTCAGTGAAACATTGAATCTTACAGGAAAACTACATTCGTAAACATTTAAGAAAATATTATATTAGACTTTCCATTTGCTTTTGCCAATTTTCAGCAATGCAAACATCTCTGAAGTCAACATGTAGAAAGCATTTGCTAAAAAAGCAGGTATGCCAGATTGTTAAATGTAATGACTTCTGTTTACAAGAGCTGAGGAAGAGCAAACTGAGCAGGATGGGAAAGGGAGCCTCTGAACATTTTAGTGCCACAGGGCATAGGAGCTGATGACATTTGTCACCATGTAGCTCAATTTTTCTGATGAAACTCCTGTTATATTTACCAGACTGTCAGTGTCATTTCTATAGACTACAGCGATCTTTGCTTCCTCTCATAAACTACCCTGCAGTGGAACTGCATGAGGTGAAACAGGACTATGTCTTAATAGCCAAGGGTTTTCTAGCTACTTCAGCATACGGCATACATTCTAGCACCCACAAATATACCAGCCTGGTTATGGCAACACAGCTGTGAGCCACGTTGGCGCAGTGGTAGCTCTGTACTCCTGAACACTGCACACATGGTGTGAATTTACTGCAGGGAGAGAAGGGGTGGCTAAGGACACTATACTTCCCCATCAGCATTGCGTGCTTGCAGTCATATGAGAATAGTTCTCCATTCACATTACAGTTGTATCTGTTCCAGTCAGGAATGTCATCTGAGGAAAGACAAATGACCTACTTATTCATTCTTACTCAAAATAAAACTGAAAATGCCAGGCACGATGCTGAACTAAACCTGCTTACCTGTGTTGTGGTTGTGTGTTCAACATCAAGGGATCTGGCATCCAGAATTCAAATCTCTCAGCCATTCTTTGCAATGTTTCTGGGATGTTGCCAGCATTCATGAAGTGCTTGTTATGGGCTGACACAGAAAGGGGAGTACCCTTAATGTATTTGTGCAAATATTCTGTGTCAAACTAGAAGACTGGGATGGAAAATATTTTGTCTGTCTAGAGGGAAGTAGAAATAGATGACAAGAATTTGCTGCAAGTTTTACATCTCTACAGAAGTGGGATTTTGCAGTGTGTGCTTTTGTATGACGATAGAGGGATTTTGCTGCTATGTTTTACAGTATCTGGGGATTAGAAAGGATTTTCCTGTATGAGTTACCTTCTAGGTCTCTGGGGATAGGAAAAAAAATTTGCAATGTACATTAATCTGTGGAGATGGAAACCATTCACCCTGCATGTTGCACTGTTGGGTGATTTTGCAATGAGCAGTCATTTGGGTTCCCCAATGAAGGTGTTTTTGAAGGTTTTGTATCCTGCTAAGGACTCAGGTGGCACATTCCTGAAGATGTCCCAAACACTTCACAGAATGACACTCAGTGAACAACACATGCTAATGGAAGATTGGATAAATTCTGAGATGCCATTAAGTTAGGTGACTGAAATTACCATCTATGAAACTGAATTCATGACTCTGAATTCAGGTCAGGGAAGGAGAGTGAACTAAAATTACTTTAGTGACACTGATGGACGATCACTGTTTGTCAGCAAATGGAGGGCAAAAAGACATTTTCACATTTCAGAGCCTGTACCACAGCATTTATAACACTGACAACACAGTACTGACTGCCGTATCAGAAAGAGGTGAAAGATACAGTTTGCTGAAATGGACTGAGTACTTTCTGAAGGCCTTTAACCAAAGACTGAAGTAATGGGAAACTGCATGCAGCAGTTATCTCCCCAGTCTTTTCCCACATTCACATGGATCCACTAGATGAACTACTCTGAAAACATGGCTACTGGCACTGCCAACTTACAAATGATATTTAGCTTCCTCTCATGTGACCTAGTTCTTAGCTTTACTTCATGTGACTGTTTCATTAATTCCCAGACAGCCCAATGTTTGAATGTGATCAACTAACTAATGTTTAAGTGTGATCCATTAACTCAATGTAATCAAGGCCTAGAGAGCTTTGTTAAAACTACGGTAGTGGACAAAAATGCACTCTGAAGCATTCACAGTGAATAGCTGTCTTTGACACAAGTGATTACTGGTGGTGAAGTCAACCTGTAATGCTTTTCAGTTATCCCATCTGCCATGACACTTTCTGTAAACATCTTCTGTCATGTGTACTTCATGAGAAACTCTACTCTGCCCTTGAAAAGAATGTTCTAAACTTATTCATGCTTTTGTTGTTTTTCATCTGGAACTTACGCAGAGCAACACATCCATACATGACATCTCCAACACTTTGGAAACCCTGCACAGCACATGGCACCTGGTCAGCCCTGCTACTGACAGCTCACCAACCCTGCCTCACTCCATACACTGGGCTTCCTGCTGGGTTTCAAACCCAGTTCATGACCGGTTGCTCTTCATGTACTCAGTAGTGGCTTAAAGCTCTGGAAGAAGAGTCACATCAGCGAATAACGTGAAGCTGAGCTCAGTGAGAGACACACGCAGGAGGCAAGGGACACCCTCGGGACCGGAGGACGGTTACAAGCGTTGCCACTTTTCACTCCCTACGCACTGGCAAGGCCTTCGGTTCTCCCTTCCCTGATACAAACAAAACGCCTGACCCCTGCCACCGCCTTCCCTCTCCACCAGGACCCCGCCGGGCCAGCCCGGCCCCAGCCCGGCCCTCTCCCCTTCCCGGGGGAGGGCCAGGGGCAGCTACAGCCCGCAGGGGCCCGGGCCGGCCGCGCAGGGCCTCTACTCGCCGACCGGCCCCTCCATTTGAGCTGTTTTCAGCGAAACGCTTGAAGCGGAGGCCCTGCCACCTCCCCTCAGCCCTGAGGGGACTACCCGGCCCGGGGTGAAGGGGCTGGGAGCCGGGCGCGTTTCCAAGACGGGAAGGCGGCCCTGCGGCGCCGGTCACTGCTGTGAGACCCTGCGCAGCTCTGCCAGCGTTACCTCTCTGCCAGCTCCGTCCCCTCCGGTTTTGCGGGTAGCTTCCCCCCCGCTGGCGGAGCGGGGCCAGCGCGCTGCGCTCTCGCAGGGGACGGGACGATCGCGACGGGGCAGAGCCGGAGCCGCCGGCCTCGCCCCGCCGGGCGGGCGACAAGCGGCCCCACGGCCTCGGGCCCGGCGTTGCGCATGCGCTCCGCGGCCGGCGGCGCCCGTTCGATGTCGGCGGCGCCGGGGCGGCTTCCGGGAAGATGGCGGCGTGGAGAGCGGTGCTGGTGGTGGGCGCCCGCGCTCCGCTGAGAGGGCGGCTCGGCGGGCTGCGGCCCCCTCGGAGCCAGCGGCGCCCACCCAGCTGGAGGGTCGCCGCCGCCGCTGCCGCCCTGGTCGGGGGAGGCTCCCTGGCGGCGTGTTACAGCGGGCGGCCGGGAGTGTTCCCGACGGTCCTGGCTGAGGTAAGGCGGCGGCGGCTGCGGCGGGCAGCAGCAGCAGCATCCCCGCTCCGGTCGCCTCGTCTCCCGCCGGCGGGCAGGGCCGGGCGGGCCGCAGGCGGGAGCCGGGGGCGGGCGCGGGGGAGCGGCCTGCGGGCGGGCTGGGGTCCGTGGTGGTCAGGTCTCGTCTACCTCAGCGCCGTGAGGCAGGACCCGGCTGCGGGAGCCCCTCCTCGCCCGGGCCGTCCGGCAGGTAACGCGCGGCCCCGGCCCCCTTGGCAGCAGCCGGAGGCAGCGCTGTGTCACTTAAACTCATCCTGCCTTACTCAATGACGGGAACTTTGCCGTTTTCTTCATCGGAAGGAGGCAGGGTTTGCCTTAGCACCGAGCGTTTCCCCCGTTCGCTTGACAGCCCTGGTCGTGCGATCTGATGAACCAGCGTGGTTTGCACAAGCACACGGCCTGTACTGAGCTCCTCGTTTTGCTGGTAACTTTCAGAGGTTGTCTTCTTTCCGTGGTGCCTCGTCTACCTGTCAGGTGCTGTTGGACAGTCATGCACCTTTTTTCCCCTTAAAAAGAATATTTCATGAAAATAGTGCTTTTATATATCGCAAATGCATTACACGTAATAGAAAGATTCCTCTTGGTATGTTCAAAATGCATGCTATGGATGTTGAAATATAGTTTGCCTTGGAGCATCAGTGTGTATTCAGAAAGTTATGTTCAAGAACAGATAGTCATTATTTACAAAACAATCTTTACAAGTTCCAAAATACAGTTATCCTTCCCAACTTTATCCTTTTCATGGAAGTAGTGAACTTTTTCCCATTCTTCCTTTGGAGAAGAAGTTGCTGTCAGTTCAAGTTGGTTAGGTATTTCAAGACTGGAAGACCTAAATGTTTTTTAGGCCAGAGGGTTTAGGTGGGATGAGGGGAAGAGGTCAGTGTATGCTTGCAGTACCATTCTTCTACTTATATGTAGGAAATTTTGGAAGTATTCAACAGTTCTTGTGCTTTGAGGGTTTGTCTCTTAACAGATAGTGAGCAGGCTGAACTGCTGGCAGATAAATAGCAACCTTTATTCTTGAGTCAAGAACGAAGAATGATTTTAAATTTTTTTTTTATATTGAAGTCTTAATTGTGGAGAATTCTAAGCTGTATCTTCTTAGGAAGCTCCATTTTTTTTTAAATAATCATGTTTCTAAATAGATTAAATATTAGTCCTCATTCCTTGGACAGCACATGTTAAATAAAACTTCTGTTTTCTATATACAGCTTCTAGTGAGGAAAGTATCTGTTATTCCACCAGGAAGCCTACTGGAAACATATCTCCTTGTAAAGACCCAACAGAATATGATTTTATGTTTAGTTATGTGACATTTTTCAGCAGCACTGAATTATATTTAAAAAGTCCTGTTGTTGAGACCAGTTTTATATATGTATGGAACTCTTGCGTAAGTAGACGTGTATGTAGGTATACATAAAAAGTGTTAAGTGCAGGAAGTAATCACTTTTAAAGGGTGTGTTCAGGGAATACCTTCCGTGTAATCCATGGACATCCTACAAGTGCACTTTTAAGTTCAATTCTCTGGGCGAACTCCAAAAGTCTACATCTTGTTTAATCGATTCATTTTTGGAGATAGTAAATTGCTGGGCTCTAGAAATGTTAAGTAGTTAATTCAATTTAAACTTTTCAGTTTTCCAGTAAAATGACTGCTGGAGGTGCTATCATAGTTACAGGGAAAAGTTCTCCATATGTCTTGTACTTGATGTTACAATTAATGTATTTGGCTTTTTAAAACTACCTAAGAACTGGCCATGCAGAGCATAACATTAGGGCAATAAACCAAAAGTAGAGCTGGATTGTAAGAGCTATGAGGAATGGATAGATAGAGCCAAAGTAGCATGCTGTGAATCTTTTAAGCAGTGTAGATGCTACTTATGGCTTCTTATTGACAGCAATAGGAAATACTCAAAAGCAAGACAGTGTTGAAACAAGTATATCACCTTTATGTTTTGAAGAAATCTTTTTTTCAGTTCAGAGCCTTCTGCAATCCTGTTAAACGGAGATGCTTTTTGCATTCTAACAGTGGATAACTGTACTTTCTGTTATTATTCCTTTTCATTATAACTAATATTAAGCAGCGTTGCTTGAGATTGTGCTGGTGAACAATTCTGAACTGTTCATCTTGCATCATGTTATATAGTGGAAATGTTTGCAGCATAGATATATGAAATATTATAGGTTATGGCAAGTATTTGAAATTAAACAGCGTAATTTTCATTATCCTTGTGGTAATAAAGGAATATGTAGTGGAAATATTTATACTTCTGTCTCATCAACCAGGCCTAGCATTTGCTTTTGAGAATGCAGTGAGATTGTGCTCAGTGCTTTCCAGTTTTCCTTGGTAATATAGTCTTTACTGTTGAATCATAGGAATGGATTGCTGCAAAATGGGTGGTAATTATTTAAAATACTTGACAAAATGAAGTTGTCGAAGTGACAGTGTATCTCCATGCTGTAAAGATACAACAGAATATGATTTTATGTTTACTTATGTGACTTTTTTCACCAGCACTGAATGATGTTTAAAAAGTCCTGTCGTTAAGACCAATTTCATGTATGTATTGGACCCTGGTGTAAGCATAATATGAGCACTGAGTAAATTCTCATTCTTGTCCTAAATGAGACATAACAACCATCAATGGCTTTCTTGCAGAATCAAAGTCTTCATTGTAAATACTTGCTGTTTGTTTAGTTTAAGTAGTTGGAGTTGATAACTCTAGATTTTTCATTATTCTCAATAAAACTAATCTCTATAAAACTAGTCAGAAATTTTTCAGCTATACCTTGTTCTAGACAACTTCATAGATATAATTTACTGTCGAAGCTGGCAGACAACACGTTGAAGTTAAAGTTCTGTAAATTCAGTATTTATTCTTTTTTTCTTCTAAAGCTTTTCATTATTTTAAAATCAAAGACTGATACCTTTGACACCTAGTTTCTTAAATCTTTATTTAATTCTAGTTCTCACGTACTGCTGCAGCAGGTTTAATCCTGCTCATATTGGTTGTTGGCACTTCTGACTTCTGCTCAGAGTGAATGAAATCCAACCTGTCTACAAGTCTGCAGAATCAAAGGCCCTGCAGGGTCAGTTATCTTTTTTCCTTTTGTGAGTTGTATGGATAGTGTCTGTTTTATTTTGTAGTGGCTTATGTTTGGTTACTGTGTTCTAATATAACTGTTTATTCTGGTAATAAAATTTCATTTGGGTTTTTTTTTTTAAAACCTTTTTTGGCCCAGTTTTTTATCAGCATTTTCACTGCCACTTAGCTGTTCTGACAGCTTATATTAAGTAGGTAGCATATTAATAGTAAAACTTTCTATATTTAATGTAAGATTACTTCAGATGTAATCTTTCATACTAACTGTCTGTTTAGAGCTTCAGTAAGTGATTTATGAAGTTATTTTCATTCTCTGTTTTCATTTCCTGACCCACTGTTTAGAAATGTACAGCTAATACATATTGGAGTAAGTACTTAGTGCTGATTGTAAATCTCTACTGAACAAAGATTTTATAGCAAAATTAACACAATCTTTTTAAAAATTTTTATAGATACGAGGTTTTAGTTCTAGCTGCACTTGTTATTTACCAGTGAAACTACACTGACAATATCCTAAGGCAGATATAGCCTATGCTGGGAAAAACTAGATCTAAATTAAATGAGCTAGCCAGCTTGAATAAAGGGGGAAAAAATGAAGGGGGAGGGAGGTAGGAGCTCTTGTTCTACCAGTGTAACTTAGAATTTATGTTGAATTTCACTAAAAGTATTTCTTCTGTTATCCTAACCAATACAGCCACATCAAAAATGTACACACTGCACTACACACTGCAGTGATACTATAGAGGCTGCTTTTCTTCTTTAGTGGTGTAATTCAAATGACACAATGGTACATGATTTGTAACCTTCATCAGACTTGCAGTATTGTCTACCGTGTCTTTATTATCTCAGAGTTTGCAATACTGATGTGGCCTTATATGGCCTAAAGCTGTTGGAATTCTTTGGTTAAAGTGTGCTGTTTATCACGAGGCAGCTTTGCAGTCAGTTAGGTTACCTTTATCAGGGTCAAGAATTGAGTATACAATTGCCAAAAAGCGTGCATGTGAATTTGGAATGGCATATATTGGGAGGCTATAGCATCTTGTGAGAGGCAATGAGTCCTGCCTCCCTACTCCAACTAAATTTGGAACTTGCCAAGGGACCACATCATTGATCTCGTACGCTCACAAACTGCAAATGATAAGAAAACTCTGAGAAGCAGCAGGCTGCCAGAGGCAGCATCTCCTGCCCCTGCTGAGTTTTTTATGGACACATTTAGTCACTAGCTTCGGAAAGAAGGATATCATTTGATTCTCTCTTGAAAAGTTGCCATCCCTGCAGTGTCGCATTTTGTGCTAAGTCACTGTTTTCCAAATGAGACTGGCTGGAGTTGTTACTAGCACACATATGAAGTTATATGTGTGCAAAGTCTTGTCTGTTTGCTGATAAACGTGATTTTTTTCAGCATTCTTTTTCTAGGGTTGTGGGAGAGTTAGTTGGTACTTAAATATTTGATACTGCTTACCTGAAATAAAGAGGAAACTCAATTCAATAATAGCATTCTTATTTCATCTGTTCTTGTTAATAATTTCAGTTACATGATGGTAGTATAATTGGTTGTCTTTATCTTACCTTTTCTACTGCTGCTTGTGTTGCATCAGCAATATGCTACAATTCTTCCAGATAAGAAGAGACTCGATTCCTGTCCTGGAGGTCTTAAACAAATACATATGTTGTATTTGATCATACTGAAAATACTAAGATAATGCTTATAACAGTGGTTAACAAACCATTTGTGCCATTTTTATTTTTTTAGTGTCTGATACTTCTGAAATTCTTGTTTTATTTAAAATGTGTTTATTGAAACAGTCCTATTTGGACCATGTTAAATTTTTTATTTCACTTGAAACTGCATTGGATGTTTCACCATTTTCCAATGTTAATGATTCTTAAGCAAAGATAGCCACACATAGTAGGGGTGACTTTGTGTCACAATGATACAAAAACTGTTATTCCAAGCAACTGGGAGTAGAATACTTCTAATGATTAAAACTAGAACTTACACGAGTTTTCTGGAGCTACATGTGTAATCACCACAAAAAAATATTTTGGAACTATTGCCTTATGCTGTTTAAAGAAACCAGAATACTGTAAAGGATTCCCCAAACACCAGTTCATTCAGGGAAGACCCCCTTGGTTCTGCCACCTTGGAAAAGGCAAAATAATATACTGGAGCACGTCTTTACAAATTACAGGGCTATGGAGAATTCTGTGCCACAGTTCATAGGATAATCTAGGGAGAGTGCTTAAATATAACTCTTAAGTTTATCAGGGGTTTAGTAGAAGTCTCTGGACTCCCACACTTGGAAGCTGATAAAAATGGTTTAAAAAGTTCTGAAGGCTTATCTGTGTTTCTTGGTGACACTTTGAAATGTGCACTGTGTCTCCAAAGAGATGAGTGTTGAGATGTAGTTGTTTTAGACAAGTTCTGATACATTGTGCATGATTTTCACTCGGGTAAAATTTCCAACCAAAATCAATAGATGATTTGCAAAATAACATCTACTATAAGCATGTTACCTGTTGAGTGTATTTTGACTTGATTGGTATCTCCTGGCATAAACATGTGTAAAATATATATGCTTCCAAACCAAATGTCATCAGTTGCATGCATGTCAAAAGCAGCGTTTTGTTTAAATCATTTGAAGTCATTTCTTCAAAGCAGTGGAAGGAAGAATTGTGTAGCTTTTCGATTTTGATGGTTGTTTGCCACAACCTTTGTATCCAGGACCACTTTGTGACTTAAGTTATGTTTACCTACTTTTAGCCCACACTTTCTTACTTGGTATATTTCTCAATATTTTTTTTAATAGATGATGTTATTTAGGAAGGCAAACTGTGCATAATAACTGCATGCGAAGGATTCTTGGTCTTGGAAGATACGAAGTGTATATGTGGCATTTGAATTCGGTCACCAAATAGAAAAAAAATAGTGTATTTTTTTGTAGGAACCATTGTTTAATCTATAAGTTATGTGTAAATGCTTTAAATTGTGAGTCATTGATGAATCTTGTTAGAATGGGAAATTTTGTGGAGGTTTCTTTGCAACCTGTTTTAAAAGCCTTGTTCATCGTGAGGGAAGATCACTGCTATTGAGATGAGGTGTCGTGATAAATATAGAACCTGTGATAAAATTGCATAAGGATTTGTAATGATGTATGGAGTTGCCTGGAGGAAGGAATGTAGTTCTAAAATAAAACCAGAAAGAATATGCACAGTCTAATCTGAGAAATACACAGGAAGATTCTTGTGCTTACTTCGTCATAAAATGAAAAAGATTGCCTGCTTTTGTTGGATCAAAAATCCTAGAATAGATTGTGTCTGAAGTAATATTTTAAAGTGTTTATCTCTATTAGAAATTAATTGTGAATGCAAATGTAGCCATGCATATAATAGATTACTAGGATGCTCCCAAAGTAAAGTTAAGCGTGTATAAAATAAGTCTGCAACATAATGGTTTAATAGGCTTTTGAAACTTAATGCAAATGTTTTTAATCCACATCAAACATGCTGCTCAGTGATAGCTTGCAGGCCTCAGAGAACCCTCAGATTTGAATTCAGCTGGTGCAAACCTGGCCACATGGTCATGTTATTAATGCTTAAAATCTATATAGTAAAACAAGGCCATGTAAAAATCACTGGAATTACCATTGCTGTTGTGGGTTGGAGTGTCTTTAAGTAAGGATTATATTTTTGGATTGTTTTTCTAAAAATATCTTCCCTGCTTTACCTTGTCCCTTACTTAAAATGTTGTCCTTCTGTGGTTTTTTGCATCTTATTTTGCTGCTGACTGTTGTTTTCTCTGCATGACTATTAATTATACTGTATGGAGTGGACTGGGACACAGTACACGGAGCCAGGCAGTGGTCCCCTGCACGGCCTTAGATTTCTGTTCTGGTTGTAGCAGGCTTGGAAAGGTGTTAAGAGAATTCCTTACTGCATCTTCAGGTTTGGTCCTTGAACCATCTGGAAGACAGTGCCTTTAAATCTTCTTGTCACTGAAGAATCTGCAAAAGTGGCAGCCTTCGGGGGGGCCCAGTTTGATTCAAGGTGCTTTGAACCTGTGATATTTCTTTACAGCAGTGCCCAGCATTGAAGGGGCTTGTTACTGAGGCACCATGAGCTGCAGGCAGTGCTCTTGTGGTGGCATGTGGTAGCATCCCTCTGCCAACTTTGCAGTTTACTTTCTGCTGTATCTTTACTGCTGTATTTATTGTCTCCACAAATATTACAAAAAACAGTCTTAGATCATGTCAAGGCAGTCAACTTTGTAGGTAAATGCATTAAATACTTCCTAATTTTGAACAGCAAATGAGCAGTCAATTTTTTATTACGTGACTGAGATATCAATAGTCTATGGCTACATAAGAGAGTTTAACACAATTCATGCATATGCCTTCTAACTGGTGTATCACGTAAATATATTCCTGCTAAGTTTTTTCTTTGCCATGCATTTAGAAGTAAACTAAAGTACTACAATATAATTGGTTTGATTCTGGGCATTTAAATGCCTTGATAACATTGTTGCCTCCTAATTCATCCAGAATGAATGAGTTTCAGTTAATAGTCCCAAAATACTATGAAAATAGTATGTGTTCAAAAAACGCATTCCGCCAGTTTTTAAGCATCAATAAATATTGATCTCCCCTACAAGAAGAGCTATTTGGAATTAGATTGCCAGCTCAGCCTACCCTAATCTTTTTTCTTTTCCTTAAATATACTTCAGTCTTTCTGAAACTGTTTCTCTCATGCAGCCAACCAGGGTAGCCTTAGCTACCTCTTGTTTAATTCTGTATTTCACTGTGTTATGGAAATACTGTATGTATCAGGTATCCACCAAGCAGTCTAAATCAATAACTGAGATATTTAATATATCACAAACATCATTCTCAGCATTAGTAACATACAGACATTGCCATGTTGTGTGCCTAAAATAGAATGTGGTATAGAGAGTATGGAATCTGTAGGACCATGATGTTATAATTAATTATAGACTTAAATATTACTTATGGATATGCATTTGTTTCTCAACTTTAAATATATGGTATCCTTTACAGCTTTTTGAATGTCAGATATTTATATCCTGAAGTTTTTGGCTTTGAAAATATTTACATTTATTCCCTTCTCTGTATGCACAGAGATTCTTTGTGCAGGTGTCTTCACTGATACTAAAACAACATGATGTCAAATGTAATCTTAAGGGTCAAGGTTAAAACTTAACTATCTTTCATCTGATCTGTCACCTTTTACTTGAATACACTCTTGCTATATGACTTCAGTGATTAAGTAAAATCTAGCTAACGTTCTTTCTAGTCAATTTGATACATGTGGACAGATGGGGTGAATTAAGCTGCATGGTTTTGTTGTGTTTTTAGCTACTGTTTTGAGAGTCTTTAGCTGTTTATGTTAGTGGACAAACTATTTATGCTTGTTAGTGAACAAACATAAACAGATAAGAAAATAAAAAAAGTACTCTTTGGAATAGAAGGAATTGCAAAAAATAATATTCTGATTTTTAACAAAGATCCCAGAGAAGAAACTAATATTTATTTACTGGGGATACAAGACTTTTCCTCCAATAAATACTCTAGATGGTTTCAAAATAGGTATTATACTGTTTCTTTTTTATCTGCTTTCTTAGATGGAAGCTATGTTGTGTGTTTTTTTCTAAAAGCTTTGAATGTAGTTATACTTAGCCTTTTGTGGGTAAGAAATTATCTGTTGTGTACAAGCAGTAGCATCTATTCTCCCGTTGATGCTGTTTTGTGGTGGTTTTCACACATGTTTGCTGGATTATGTGACAGCTCTCTATTACACTTCATGCAGACCTTTGTGTAAAGACTGTGGCTGGCTAAGTATGGCTATTCCTGACACAAGGGTCAGCATCTTGGAAACATAAGGTAGCCAGAAAAAGAAGAAATAACTCATACTCTAGTTTAATTTGTGCTGTAGAGAAACTTACATAGACATCACTGGTGGTAGCTATAACAATAGCATTAGGGCTATTTATTCCATCTCCTGATTTTCTGCATTGGGTACTTCTAGGTCACTGAATTTTGGTACATTGTAATGTTGTCTAATTTTCTTTTTACTGTGATTCTTATAATAAGGTTACTTAACATAACTAGGTTTAATTTTGTTTGAATAATATTCCAGAAGACACTAGCTAAAATTATCATCAAAGATAAATGGCAGATAAAACTGTGTGAAATGCTCATTCAGAATACATCTCCTTACTATTCAGAATACTGTATCTCCTTACTGCTACTCCTGAAGGATTTTATTACACTACGAACTGAAAGACAAGAGAAGGAAGTCTTGTCAGCTTTAAACACCAAACAGGATTTAAAGTAGTTTCTCAAGGTTTGTGTCCCTTTCAGGGTAGGAGAAATTTCAACAGTGACTGTCTTACACTGATGGAGTCTATAAAAACCAGTTATAGCAGATGTAGCTAATAAATTTTATCTTATCAGCAGTGATACCTTCCCTGCTTCTTTGCCAAATCATCAGGGAAACTCCTTCGTCTGCCTCCAAAAACTGCAGAGGCCAACTCTAGTGCAGATGAAAAATTTACATGCAGGAAATCAGTGTATCCAGAAATCATTTTTTTCCTTAATCTTTCTTTTTTGAAAAGTCGGTGTTTTCTTTGATAATGCCTATTATTGGAGATACTGCCATTAATAATCTATTAACAAATTAGTATACAATAGTAAAATAAAATACATTGAACTGCATATAAAGCTATATATATTTATAATGTAAACTTAAACTTTATCTAAAAGTAAGCAGATAGTAGTATGCATATGTGTAAAATATCCTTAAAATACAAACTGTGGGAATGCAGTAATTTTCATTTAAAGTGGATGTAGCCAGACTTTCCCACATGGAAGCCTCACAGCAAAATCTTAAAATATGTTGGAATTAATTTATAATAGCTAAACGTGCTCTATTTGTGGTATACAGTTAAAATGTGTATTTTAATTTGCCATTCAAATTAAGTTAGTTTCTGACTTAAAAGTAAGCGTTACATCAGAGCTGGAGCTTGTTTTTATAGCTTGGAGGTTATTGCATGTGTGTGTGTTAGCTGCTGCAGTATTTCTCCTTTTGGGAAAAAATAATTGCTCATTTTTTCACATAGGACTGTAGTTAAGCACTTCTGTAAAGAAATTTGTGCTTGTCTTCCTTGAGCGCTCTCCAGCAACTTTCTTGAAAAAGAGTACTAAAGACCTAAAAGTCATAAGTAACAGCATTTAGGCTGTGACCTATGGGAAGGACTCAACATGGAAAACAAAACCAGCACAAACTAAAGCAACTCTCTGTTCCGTGATTTTTAAAAAAATCTGTTAAAACTTTACATTTTCAGCTTAGCTGAAGAACTGTCATGGACAATGAAGGGTTTAAAGTGTACAAAATTACTTCTCCTAGAACAGAGTGTTTTCTTTTGTTCTGAATATGCCTGTTGTATGGAATGTTCCTACTCAATCTCCCAGAAAAACACTGTAGGAAATTGCTGACATACTTTTTTCCCAGCTGCTGTTAAATTTGGAAAACTGACAATGTCATATTGCCAAATGGTGTTGCATTGTTATGCTTTAATTTTAAGATTTATGTTCTTACTTGTCTTCAGCCTCAAGAGTTAAAAATATAAAGAAAAATCTAAAGTTTTAGACGCACCATAAATATTGCATGTGTTAATTGAGCAGCATTTGTACAGCAGTAAATACCGGGTTCTTTATGTGAACACCTCTATTAAAAAAAACCCACTTTCATCTGTTAATATGCCATCTGTTTACTGAATGTTTAATATGGGTGCCTCATTTTATAATTTGTGATGAAGAGGTTCCTTGACAGTACTGCTTCCTGAAATGACAGCAATACGATCAAGATGCTTTGTCAGAAATAGTGATTCGTTGGTGTAAAGTTCTAAAAGCAGTATATAATTTTCCACTACAGATAGCTTTTTCTTTGCACTGCACACTCATGCTCAGTGACAGTGATAGGTACCACTTCCAGTATAGCAGAGTACTCATACTGGCAGCAAACAGGGAGTCATTATCCTGAGAGTCATCACATGGCTGAGTCCTTTGTGGGAAGGATTTGTGAGACTGTAGTTGTAGTTGTAGTGGGGCATCTTTCTTCCTTTTTCATCCCCTAATTGCTTGTTAATTAGATCTTTGTGGGGATCTGGGAGTCTTTCCTGCAGGGCTCCTTCCTCAGGTCAGACACTGCAGGATGAAGTTATGCAGAGTCCTGGGTCCCCTCTCCGAGCAGCCTGCGGGTTAGGTCACTCTCGCTCCATCACTTCCAGGACCAGCAGACTCCAGTGTGGGACTGCTCTGCACTGCCGCTTGCCAGCAGGACCAGTGCTTGCTTCTACTCTCTCCATTGCTGAAGCAGAGAGGCTGCGCTAGGCTCAACCTTGAATACAGAGTTGGAAGGTGGTGGGTAATGGGAAGCAGACACAGTGGCTCTGGGCCAGGCTGTGTAGGGATTAAATTCTGGATGTGGTGTTAATATGATGGAATTGGACCCTTCCGTATAGTTCAGTAGAGTGTGTGTGATTGCGTATCACCTCTATAAATTCATGATATGTACATCTGCTTCTGGCTGTCAGAAATACTCAGTTGATCTGACTAGACCACTGTAAGTCACAGCTCTTTGAAGTGTGTTACACTTCATGCATATAGCGTTCCTTGTCAGCCGTACCCGGGACGTTATTTTGCTACTTCAGACCTGGAGATTGTGAGTTTTCCCATCACTGCATGCTTGAGGGACACTTCTAGCCCATTTAGTGTCCCTGTGAATGTGTTTGGCAAAACAAAGCTGATAGAGCCAATATCCTTTATTAGACCAGCTTCTGTAACTGAGAAGATTACACAAGTTTTTGGTTACCACACCAAGCTGTAGAATGTGTCTTCTCTGTCAGGAAACTTTGAATAGACAGGTAATGAGTTACTGATGATAATCAGGTTATCTTGAGGTAGCCATGAGACAATAGTGATGTACTTTTGATAGTGGATAAGGTATTGGTCCTAGTGGCCATACTTTGCAAAGAGCAGAGTCATTTAATAGTTTCATAAGAATTTGAAGTTAGCATGCAAGCAACATTCATGCTTATACATCAGCTGAATAATTTTTCATATTGAGATATTTTGCTGAATGTGAGAAACTTCCCCTATAGGCAGTCCGTAAAAGCAGTTTTGCTTTTGCAGTAAAAATGTTCTTTATTCAGTTTTGGTCCTGCAATCTTTCTATTTAATATAATACTTTTATAGTAGGGGAAGCAGGGGAGGAGAAAGTGGATCTGCTGTCCTCCAGAGTTAGCTCTACTGTATTTTTGGAACTGATGCATGCATAAGACACTAAGGAAAGCCCCCTGTGTTACTGTAGTTGTCTCAAAAAATGTTATTTTATGCAATAAGTATATACAATAGCATAATTAATTTTCCATTAGTCATAAAAGTGTCCATGAAATGTATGATGTTCAAAGAAATTAAATTGCTGTTACATATATTTATAAGCAATTTACCCACCACATAACCAACCTGTTAATGGTAAAACAATGCTTTGATAAGAGGCTAAGTTGAACTTCATGCTAGGGTGAGGTAGTAGTCATAAGTGTTCAGAAGTCATAAATCAAGCCTTAAAATTGAATTGCCTGAAAATGTAAATGTAAAAATTTAAGGTCATGTGAATTCTTTTTATTGATTTTGAACCTCCGGGGTTGAAACTTCTGAGTTGTTAGGGCTAGAAGTTTTTCAGTGAAAACTGAGATACTTTCTCAGTATTATGAACAATAATGTGACTTTAATGATATCAAATGCTTTGCTAGTATTCATGATGAAACTAAGTAACAGGATCAATGTGTGTATACACTTTGTATACCCTTGACTTGAGAATCAAGAGTAGCAAGAGTCTTGATGAGTTCTTTGGTGACATTTGTTAAATCTTGATGTGAGAAACTTTATTGAAGTGCCAAGTTGTGCTACTTACCACAGTGAAAAACAAGCCTTTAATAATAGAAAAAGGGCTGTAAAAGCTGCTGACTACTTTTACCTTGTGGAATTCTTAGTTGGTTATCCGTTTCATATCCTATCTCCTTTCCTTATACTATAAGTTCGCTCTGTATGGCTTATTTTCTTGATTTGTTAAGTTGAGGGCTAGTGACCTTCAAGTGCCCCCAGATGGAAATGAGGGAAGGATCACTTCCCACACAAAAGAGACTTGAGAAAATGGTAAGTTTTTTTTTAAAAAAAGGGGGGGGGGGGGGGAGAGAAATTTTTGTTACGTGGAAATAATTTATCTAGCAAATATAAACTTAGATTATCTTTGTGTCTGTTGTTTTTGTACAGTGTCTTGTATATTGAGGTCATTGTTAATGACGGGGTTCTCATGCACTACAGCAAACCAGGTATAAGCGTGTGGTACCTAAGCCATGAATTCTGGGTTGAGATCTCCTGGGGAGGTAAAAGCTCTCCCCTGTGTTTTTTATGGGGGTGTAGTGTTGCAATTAATTTTTCCCTAATTCTCCTCCTTATCAGCATGGGAATAGCTGTGTTCATAATGCCAAGTTTGGTGTGGAATTTTAGCAGCCTTGTGTTAAAAGTACCAATGAGCATAATGATAACTGTGCTAGGAAACCCTGGGCTTCTGCATTTGAGTACAGAAAGCTTCAGACTTTCCTGTAGTAGTAAGTTTGCTGGAGAACTGGCAGAGGTTTTTTTCAATTATTTTTTTTTCCCCACTGAAAACAAAGCAGGTTGTTGTAGTCTGTGACATGGGAATACGTCCGTTTTGACAGCATTAGGAAGATTTCTACTGCCTAAGACAAGAAGAGAGAGGAGAGGTAATCTTCCAGAATAAGGAGTCTGAAGGTTGGGATACAAAATATTTAGGCTCAAATCCATGATTCAGATAGAGCACAACACAAAGCTTGGGCTGCATCTTTGATATCAGAAGTAAGTGGCTTATCAACCAACTTACTAGGTGTTCTAGGATGACTTTTTTTTTTTTAAGTTGAACAGCAGCAAAAAAATTTCTCAGATGTACTGAAACTGTGGTCATCTTTTCCTGCCAGTCCAGATGCTTCAGGACTTAGAACCAGTCTTACATTAAGTGTATATAAGGCCACTTTGTAAAAAGAAAAAGCTTTCTGGAGAGCTGTCTTTTTTTGTTTATTTATTTAAGTAAAAATATTTAGGTTCTTTGGTATTTTTTATCTGTGATAAAAATATGATTCTTTTAGAGGCAAAGTGAAAGAGAGGCACAGACTTTCAAACGTATGCTATTTCTCAACCAGTTTTGGATATAAGTGGATGCAGCAAATACAACTGAAGAAAAAACAAATCAATTTTGAAAGGAAATGTATTATCAGCTTTTCTCTGTCCTCCCAGTTTACCAAGAATTTCCTGAAGAAGGACTAAGTTTTTTCTGAGGCTTAGAGTCAAAATAATTGTTTTTATGGAGCATTTAAAAGGTTCACACGCAGATAACTTGGTATTCAAAGTACAGTTGGTTCAGTGTAACTCATGTAAGCATCTGTGTGAACTGTATCATTAGGTTAATTTGCCTGTTTTAAAAACATATTGGATTAGAGTTGGAAAGATAACGCAATAATTTACCAAGTGCTAAACTGAGTTTAAAATCCCCCTTAATGGTATAGCCTGAAGTATGTATCTCAGTTGTGTTAAAGATACAAAAGTTAAAAATAACAGGGAGGAGGAAAGGCATATCTGTGGTGTCAGCAAGGCATGTGGTAAGCTGATGTATAAAGGGGACGTAATGGATCTGCTTGGATTCCAGCCAGCAGTGCCGGACGCGGGCATTCTGCCGAGGCACATTCCGGGGCATTAAGTGCAATCCCTTCCTCCAGCGTGCTGAGCCCTCTGCGTAATTCATCTTCCCTGCGGTTCGCTCTGCCAGGGGCTGGGCCTACAGCTTAGCCTGTTTCATTACCGGTGCAACTTCTTGGTAGTCACTTTTTCATTTCAGGGCAGTGTTTGACTTCTGAACGCTTAGATGTGGGTAGCTCTGTTTGAATCTACTATGGAGGCACTATCTTTCAACTTGCTGTTACTTTAAATAGGGTATTGGAATCTTGTTTCTGCTCTAAATTTCTGGTTGTAAGCAAATAGTCTTAGAAAGATGGCCTTTTAATCTATGTTTTTTAATTTTTAAGTGTTATTGGTGTTAGCATGCAAAATTAAGTGGTGGTGGTATTTCCTTTGTTGTTGTTGTCATGTTAGCAACTTGCTCTGATACTACAGCTGGTTGCCACTTTATAGCAACACGGGAGGGAAAAAAAATGTATGATCCGTTTTTGTGACCACAAAGAGGAAGAACAGAAGGAAAAAGGGATTCTTCATCAGTGGAAGGCACCTGTATATTTGAACAGCAAGTAGTCAAGCACTGCAGTGAAACTCACTCCCTAAAGGTGTCCAGGATGGAAGTTTATATCTTCCAACCTTTGAGAAACATCATTCCCATTTTCTTGGCCATTTGAAAGTAAGATTAATTAGAGATGTAACTCCCTGTTATGTCTCCTAGAACAGAAACTTCAAAGACATTCAGAAATATTTGCAGGGTTGGCCTCCTGCTCCTTCCTGTGCTCAGAGGGATGGGTTACCTCAGATATGATGACAAGCGTACACCATTTTGTGAAATTAATTCCTCCAAGGTTGTCTTTGACTACCAGGATTATTATTTGGCCACATGTTTTACAGAATAACCAGAGTGAGCCTGAATGTATAGACTGTAGCTTTGTATGTTTGATTGTGTGCAACCCGTTTATAAAAAGAAATGTTATGAAAACATTTAACGAAATATAAATGTTTATAATATTATAGCTTTTAATATCAACTTTTTGTGCTAACAGCTATGATAAATATTTAATGTCAAGCTGGGCTGAGATTAATCTAAAGATGTTAATATGCCCAAGGTAACCATGACCTGCGCTTCATTGAGATGCTGTGCCTTGAAAATATAAAATGACCTGCATTTCCAGCATGAGTGTTTATATTCACTTTTTAAGAGCCTAATGGCCAAAATCTATTTTTAAAATCGCTTTTTTTCTGATGTGTTGATAGCAATTAATCCTTATTCAAAGATGTACTATTACAAGCTAAGCTTGTTAAATGAAACTGTTTGATTTACCTTTCACTTCTGCCTTCTTAGAAAATCTTCCTACTTTAAGTGCTGCATAATATTGTTTATAGTTGTGGATGCAAAGAACTAGAAACACTGGACAATGGAAAGCATATAGGAACAGATGGCATTTTCCTTCTCTAGCATTCGGAATGTAGTGCACTGATGTCTGTCTTCCTCCAGTCCCACAGCCTTGCTCAAAAAGAAGCAGAGGTCTAAAAAACTTGTGTTTAATTTGATGCTGTCATTTAACATTCTCCATGCCTCTGGAACAAAGCTATTTACGTGTGGGACCTAAATAACTGTTCACAGCTGCTGCCAGCTTATACCCTGGTGATGGTTATAGCTCCTCACCCTAACACTGGAGAGACTTCTTTTAAATATACTATTTTGATGAATGCTGTGTTTCTTGGTTAGAGCCCTTGTCTAACCCTGTTCATGTTTCTCACATTTAGGAGAACTGACATTAAGCTCTGTTAAATATGGGGAGCCATAAGCACTTGAGAAGACAAAGAGTTTTTAAGAACAAATAGATGTAACTCAGCAATAGTAGTGTGAAATGATATAAAAATATGCCTTACAGTAGATAGTCTATTGGGCAAACAGGAGAGTCATGCTTCATTTTTGGCAAGTTCCTCTGGTTCTGATAGTGGACATTTTTTGTTATTGTAGTTGAACTACTCTGTGCCAGCTGTTTAACTGTACTTTTCTAGTAATTTTTGCTGAGCTTTCCCAAGCATTTAGAGTGTTGGGTATCTAAAGAGAAATTAATATGAAGCTAAAGCAAAGGCAGTAGTGTTTACATTGAGAGAAAAAAAATGTAACACTGAGAAATAGCTTGTCATCTTTTTCTCAACTCTTATCTATTCATTCCATAATCCTATCAAAATAAAGATAAGAAAATAAATATCTGAATCTTATGTTCGTGTTCTTTGGAGTATAGAGTGGGAAAATGGCCCACTGGAACTTCTGACTTACTGTTCTCTCTTCCCAGGTAAGAATTTTCTAATTCTTTCCTCCAGTTTTATGTTGCTTTCCTATTGCCTCTAAAGAGCATCCTCAGCCACCTTCTTCCTGCTTTGAACTTCCAGTCTCTCTTTGTGCATTTAGGTTTAAAACAAGCATTTATTTGAGGAGGAATGAAGATAAGTATCCTATTCTGAAACTAAAAAATAACTATGAAAAGTGAGTTAAAGACAATGCAATTGTCTTCTTTCTACAGAAAGTAGTATAACTTAGTATCATTTTGAAGAGCCAAAATATGGGCTTCAAATTGTCCATGTAGTAAGAAAAGCAATTAACTTTTTAAAAATTCTTGCAACTAATTTATACAGATACTGCTCTACCAACCAAAATGTAGCATTATTTGATTTACAGGTCAGAAAATGTACAGAACCATAAACTTCAGACTTCTATGATAGAATGACTAATGAGTACTTGCGTATCTTAGTAAATAGGTGTGAAATGTTAAATATAAATAATGAAAATACACACAAAATATTAATTGGAAAGGAATGTTATTTTTTAAGAGTTACTTTTTGTTGCCACTGAAAGTAATTATATACATTCTGTTTAGTTGCCTTCTGTAATGCGTTAGGGTTTTTTAGCTACTGTGTTAAAGATAGCTTGGGATTCCCTCAGTAGAAGCTTTAATGACTAGCTTGAAGGCATTTTCTTTTAAGGAATTAATATTTAGACATAACATTGGTTATGGGGGTAATTAACAGTTTTAGAATAATTAATGAATAAAATTACAAGGACTGTAATTTGCATTGCCTAATATCAACTTTTAAAGCTTTCTTTAAAGGTTTTTGCTAATTAAAATGCTAAATTGGTTTTATTTCATGAACAGGATATAGAAAAATATTGCTGTAATTTCTTTGTAGGCTCCATTTGACTTGACACTTCATTGGAATCAAGCCTGGATTAATAATTTACTCTTTTCTCTAAGCAGATACACTAGAGGTTCAAAAAACCGCATTTGGTATTGCTTATTTTAAAACCTCTGAAATGTCATTTTATTTTGTGGTTGGATTTGCTTGGTTTTATGAGAAATAAATATTTCACCTTTTATTGTGTATTGATGGGGAGAAGGGGAAGGAGAGAGAGAGATGGACTTTTGAGTTCAGTTCTGTGCCAAAACCAGTTCCTCACAAGGGTGTAGAAAAGCCCTTTAACAGGGACATCAGATGCTTGCATTATGGTTGGCACACTTCATTGATGTTCAAATTGAACTAAGTTGACAACATTCATACCTGAGGAAAAACTAGAAGCACAGCAGATACTTTAAGCATGAACATTGTACCTAACTTTTTGTAGTTTGGTATTCCTCCAAATTCATAATTGCACTTGGGAAGTTCCTTTCTGGTCTTCCCAATCATAAAAAACGGACATTGCTAGCTGATGTGGGAGTGGCATCCCAAAGCTTCTGATCTCTGGTGTTAAATCTTTTGAAGTGGAAAAAATAATGGCTTAGAAAATCTTGACTGAAGATTACTTCAAGAAAAATGGATTTAATAAGTGGTTGCTTAATTGACATGTGACCTGTAGGGTTAGGGATGCCAGATAGCAAAACTACAGTGGAACAACTGTGCTAAACTTTATTTAAATAATGCTTTCAGATGCTATTATATATACAGATTGTAGTCAAATTAACTATTTTATCTAAAGCCTGGGTAGAGACCATAAGAATTTATAATTATCAGTAAATTTCTCAGGCTACTGCTCAGCCTAGATAATTGCTTTCCTTTCTATACTTTCTTTCAATTAAAGAGGAAACAAAACTATGACCCAGCTTAGTAATGGCCAATATTGTATAGTAGCAACTGTCATGCTCACTGGTGTTTCACCAGTGAAGGAGGTTTTGTGCTACCTGTCTGAATGAGGTGCCTTGGGTTATAAGGCAGTTATGCTCCTTAAATACCGCTGGTTATGGCAGGGGCTTGAGTGTTTGTTTAGGAATACCTCTTCCTCATCCCTAGCAATGTATTGACTATTTGAAGTTGCTTCATTTGTAGAATGCTTTGAATTTCTATGTACACATTGAGTAAATTCTCAGGGTTGGGGTGTTTTTTTTAATTTTTTAAGTATTGTCATGCTTCTAAAAAAAAATTGGTGAGTTTTTACTATGTCACTCATGTTTTTACTTCAGGGCTAAAGTAAAAGTTCTTGCTTTTCTTGAATTACTCTGTCCATATGTGTCTCTACTTGATTCCTGCACCTTAGAAAGGATAAGGCTTGATGATTACTAACATTTTATTAGCATTGTTATGTGATGTGATGGCATGTAGCAGTTGTGAGAGACAATACTGTTCTCTGACATTAATTCTGTGTTATGCTGGGCAGTTCACAGACCGTTTACATAGTCTTCATTACTTCTCGTTAATCTTCCACATCATACTTTCTTTAAATCTTTTGCCCATGATCGTTCCTTACTTGGAGTCCATATTTAAATGTAGGGAACATGGAATTTGTGAATAATGTGGTGCCCAGGGAGGATTAATGCAGCACACTTAGTTCCTCTTGATCTAGGTTTTCATGTTAATCGCTTGATTGTTTTTTCAGACCATACAGTCAAATTCTATTTCCTATTTTTTCACATAGTTACAAATAATTGCAGGCTTTCCAAACATCATCAATAAAATTATTTATGAAAGTACAGTGATTCTTATCAAGTTTGTGCCTATTTAAAAAAACCCCCAAATCTACATTGTTTTTACGATCACTTGTTCTACTTCACTCTCCTAGCAACAGTTAATGGATTTAATTGGAATCTGTGAAGTGATTTGTAATTTTTCTAAGCCTGTTCCTCATCCATGCAAAACCATTAAGAGATGGAAAAAAAAATATTTGTGCTTATGATGAAATATGGAAGAATTAATATATATCAATATCTGTATTGTATCATTAATACTGTGATTCTCTGGTGTTCCTTGATCAAATACCACTTACTGTGTTAGAAGACAAGAAATTGTTTTCTGTGTAATAGTGCTTTTATGAAAAGATTAATTTTCATTGTAGTACTAGCCTTCTTCAGTACCTTTAAATTACTGTGTAGATTGTTTTCTTAAGATGTTAGTAGCTTAAGTAATTTAAGTAAAGATTAATATCTAGATGGTTTCATTTTAATTATGAGTAAAATTACAGTGGTTTAAACTGGTATGGCAGAAAGACGGCCAAAATTGGTGCTGCATGTCATTCCAAAGGACAAGCAGAAGCATTGATGCTGTTGTGTTGTGTGTGTTTGGGAGTGAGCAAGACCTTTCTTATGCAGAGCATAGAATATGAAATAGAGGTTCTACTTGTGTGTGGAATTGGGGGGAGCAAGTTAGTCTTTGTGTTGTGTGTGGGTTGTGTCAGGTTTGGTTTATAGGGTTTTTTTGATGCAAGGGCTTTTACTCCTAGTTTTATTCTAAGGAAGTAGTTCTAGTCATTCATATTCTTTTTCATTAACAAAAAAGACCAGCACTTGATGAGCAACTGTAAAAATTAGATGCAGAGATTTCAGAGGACTTAACAAAGTTGCTTGCTACTAAAGGCTACTTTAATTTTGCTCGTAACATTTCTAGGTATTTATAATTTTTGCAGATAAAATACATAAATAATTTTAAAATAAAAATATTTCCCATTGTGTATATGTAGAGACTTGTTATTGGTGAAGTACCAATGGTAAGTACCATTGATGAGTAAGTTCAAACAAAGCTGTGGCACAGAGCAAAAAGTAAATGGTATGGATAATAAAATAATAGCAGTCTTGAGGTCTGTAATTCTTTCATGGATTAGATACATGATATTTTGCTGGCATTAAGTTCAAAAACTTGTTCCTTTACTATTTGTAATTTGACTTCAGTCGTGCATAGACTTGTTGACAGCTATTTACTAGAAGTCTACCTTTGCAAGAGACTAGTACCCTGCTGTGTAGCAATAAAGATATCAACATACCAGCTGCAAGAACTATTTTTCAGTTGTATTAATATGTAAGCATTTGAAAATGGGAAAGACTTGCACTTTGAGCAGAAGTGGGTAAATACACTTTATCTCTCATATTAATTGCTTGGCTGCCTGATTATGCTGTTTTCATTAGAATTGTACTTTCTCTTGTATATCTTTATTAAATATCAATAATGAAATTACTTTTTCAAGTAATTTTTGTATTACAAGAAATGACCCTGCCTAACAAGTCCCAAGCTGTGTTTAGAGCCTGTTGTGTATTAAACTCTCTTGTTAGTAACTTGAAAAGACATGTTCTTGGGTTTTGTCATCCATGGAGGTGTTAGTGTATTTGACACAGTGCAACTCATGGTATATACCAGACAATGCCATTTTGTAAAAAGACATTAGCAAAGCTCTTGAGTTGGCATCAAATAACTGAAAATATTTATTTAGAAACTTGTGAAAATTGTAATGTCACCGTTAGGAGAAAGCTGTGCGGTTTTTGCCTTCTGCTGCACACGTACTTTGAGGGTATGCTGATAACTGGGTTCACTTTCTCTGGCTTTCTGCTCTGTGGACTTAAACTTTAACCTTTCCTCTGAGCACATCAGTCCAGTTTGTTTTGCTGTATTACTGAACTGGGAGACATGTCCAATCTTAGGATTTCTTTTTTGGCATTTCCAGTTGAATTGGTTTTGGTAATTAGTAGAAGTTAATGTTCTCATTTTGAGGCTGCAGCTTTTAAAAGTTTACTGATCCTTTTGATCGTAGGTTCAGCGCTAGGAACAGTAAACCTAGTTAACCTGTTTGTGTCATGTTGGTCTCTGGTTTATTTGTTCTGTATCTGGAAGCTAACCCATACCTGTAATAGTCTGTGTCTTCTTTTCTGGCTATGTGTTTGCATTTTTAAGATGTTGAAGAAGAATTATGAGAATTGTGTACAGTATTCAAAAATGTGGGTACACTAGTGGCACAATGATTTCCTTTTTTTTTTTTTTATTCATTCATCATTTCCTGATGATCCTAGCCTTAGATTTGTCTTTGATCACTATTGGGATTTTAGCTGATGTATCCAGAGAACCATGTATGATGATTCCATTCTCCCCACCCCCCCTAACTAGTAACAGAACTAGTATCATTCATCATGTGTAATTTCTTTTTCTATGTGCTTTCTTTTGCATTGACATGGAATTTTGGAATTTTATCCTTCAGTCATTTTATACCTTTTATTTAGATTTATTTTTCATTACACCGAATAATTTTGTATAATTAGTAAGCGTTTTTACTTTTCTTCCTAACTAGCTTTCTAGATCTTAGATGTACTGAACCGCATTGACCCTTTAGGAACTCTACTGGCAAAATCTCTCACATGAAAAGCTGTTTATTTCCATCCTTGCTTTGCTTTGTTTTAACAAGTTATTTAATTCCGTGAGGACCTTCCCTTTTGTCCTGTGTTAGCACAACTTGTTTAGGAGATTCCTTACCTTTTGTTAGGTAACTTGTCCAAACTTCTTTAAAACTCAAATCTGTTCTGTCACTAAAATCACACACAGCTGCTTAGCAATCCTTCAACTACTACTAGTGCTAATGACTTCCCTCTACAAAAGTTGACTCTTCCTATATATTTATCCATATGCTTAGTCTTGCTGGTTTTGTTATAGTTTAAAGCTGTTTACTTTGGTGCAGGCCTGACTTATCTGGAGCAGAATTCCCTGACTGCTCCCAGAAAGCTAATTTTTTGTTTAAATGATACGATATTTGACTCTTACTGCTGTTTTATAATGTAGTTTTAAGGAATAAATTTCACACCACAGTTGTTAGATCATTGGTTTCATATTTTACTTTGGAAATTTTGAGTAAATACTGTCTGAATCTGACAACCTGTTAATGGCTTTATCTAGATTGTCTTCTGCTGCTGAGTGCTTAAAATGCTTTCTCTGTTCTACCCCTCTGGAGAAAGACTGTTGTGGCAACTTCCATGAGCTCTTCTATAGTGAGCATCAGGGGAAAAAAAAATTGATGTTGCTTTTCTGGTACTTTGAGCTCTTCCTTCATGTCTCAGTCACATCTTTACTGATTCTTTATCTTCATGCTTGTTCTTGGAACAGGTTTTAATTGTGAATTGAGAGAGTAATTAAAAAGTTTGTCTTTCAAACTTTTGTTGTGCTTTTTTACAATTTCTAGTTAACTAGCTAAAGTTTATGGGGAGTCTGCCCCTACTCCGTTTTCACTCTTTAGGAGCAACATACACTTTTAAAAATATGCTTTTCTACCTAAAATAACCTTCTCCAATGTTGTTTTTAATCAGGCTGGCTTTTCTGGGCTTTTTTTGTTATTCTTGCTTGCTTGTTTTTAAGTGTTGTGTGTTTACTGTGAGCTTCTAACCATTTTGCAGATGATCCCTGTCAGGTGCAAGCATTTACACTTCAACCTGCTTCTTTTAAGCTTTTTTTTAATGTAGCTTACTTTTGTGAAATTTAGCTTTATAAGAATGATTTTTTTTTTGTTATTCCAAAGAGGTTTAATATTAACATTACAGTTACTGTTGGTGGCTCTGATTCAAGATGTAACAGGCTTTGTGAACTGTTTGCTTCTGTATCAAAAGTTCTTTCTACTTTTTATGACAGCTTGCAGAACAAATAATTTATGGTGTCTAAAATACTACAGTTCTTGCAGTTGTGTCATATTTACATATCTAACAGTGAGAGATTTCAATTGCTAAGTAGTTGCTTTTCTGCTTTCATAACTTCTGCAGTTTTCATTAGTGTGTACTATTAATGTTAACTCTTGGTCACATGGTTTATAGTACAGCTCTTAATTTTATGCTTGGAGAATGATGTGCTTTCAGACCTGTTGGCTTTCCTGTGGATTTGTGGATAAGGGGAGAACACAAACATGTGAGCCATTAACTTAAAATTTTTGTGAGGTCTTCAACATTGTCTCTCACAATATTCTTGCCTCCAAGTTAAGATACTACAGTCTGGATGGGTGGACAAGAAGAGTGGAAAAAATGGTTGAATGATCAGCCTCAGAGGGTAATGAATGGTCAGTGAGTCATACTTGACCTGGAGGCTAGTGAAAATGGAGTACTATAGAGGTCTGTCCTGGGACCTGTCCTGTTTAATATCCTTACCGATGAAACAGAGAGGTGACAGGGTTCACTTGTCAAGTTTGCAGACAACACCAAATTGGGGGGAATCAGTGCACAGAGCTGCCATTTGGAGAGACCTAGAGAGGCTGAAAGAATGGGTCAACAGGAGCCTCGTGAAATTATAAAAACAAATTCAAAGGTCTATACCTGCAAAGGAAGAATTCCTTGCAACAATACTGTCTGAGGAGAAGCTCTGTGGAAAGGGATCCAAGGGTTTTGGTGGACAGCAACCTGAATGTAAGTTAGTAGAGTGCCCTGGCTGCAAAGAGGGCTATATCCTGGGCTGTGTTAACAGCAGATTGAGGGAAGGAAAAGGATTATCCCCCTTAACTTGTCATTCTTTAGACTATATCTAGAACACAACTTCCAGTCTTGGACTCTCCAGTACAAGAAAGTCATCAACAAGCTGGAGTGAGTTTAATGAAGAGCCAAGACAGTTGGGGACTGGAACACTTGCTGTGTGAAGAGAGGTTGAGGCATCTGGACTTCTTAAACCTGGAGAAGAGACAGTTTCAGGAGGACCTAATAGCATTGTTCCAATGCGTAGAAGATCATCAAGAAGATAGAACCGAGTTCTTCGCAGTGGTGAATGGTGAAGAAGACAAGACACAGTGGCCAAAAATTGAAATAAAGAGGATCTAGCCAGATATATTTAAAACAAAAAATAGGTAAATGTAACAGGTATGATGGAGGTGCACAGTGGGCTTTTATGGCTCTTGCATTAGTGTTGAATTTTTGGTCCTGTTAACTTTGAACTAGTTGACATGGTAATTCTAACATTCTTTTAACATTGTTATTCCTAAAATAAAAGGAACAGGTACTGGAAAAAGATAGGAATGTTTTGGACTGCTGCTGGTGCAATTAGATGGTGTTCCCATTCCACAGTACTTGGATTAGAATGCTGTTCAAGATGTACAATCTAATGGTGTTGTTGGACTGTATCTGGTCCTGTGTTTTTTGGGTTTGTTTTTTGCAACTTGTCTGTCTTGATGCAGAGTAGTAACATTTAGAATTATGGAATCCACAGGTAGTCATTATTTCAGTGTTAAATGTTGCAGCTGGTCAGGAAACGGATTTAGAGAGTTATGAAATACAGACACAAAACCAAAATCTTAACAGAAAATATGTATAGGTAAAAACAATTCCTTTCAGGCACTTCCAGACTTGCAAAAGTGTAAGCATAAATGGAGAGATGGAAAATATCATTACATCTCAGTAAGTAACTTGGAGACGTCAAATACACAGGAGCCCTACCTTTATTTGTTGTGGAAAATCACATAATATTTAATCTTCCATTTAATATAGAAACTTCTTCCAGACTATTAGTGAAAACTTGCTGTTGTCTGAACTGTTCTTAACTTGTAGAGGCAGTATTATTTTCTCTGTTGTACCCTCAAACATATTTTTCAATTGGAATTTGATAGAGCCTCCTGAGGAAGCTCACTGAACTTCTGATTATAGTTGCACTAGATTGTAGCCCTCTTTTCTTGAATTTGGAATCAAAAAATAAGATAGGTTTCACTGTTGTTCTTAGTTGCCTTAACAAAAGTCTTACCACCTGAGATTCTCTGTAAGGCATGTTTTGATTATGGATAATTTTTAGAAAGTGACTCATAGCTAAAGTTTTTTTTTTAATTTGTGCTCTGATAACTGAATTCCCTCACATTTCTGTTTCACAGTTGAGAAGTGATCCTTTTCTCATAAAAGCATGAGAACAGCCAATCAGGTTCAGCCAAGGAAGAACAGAGGAACTGGACAAGGGTATAGGTCACTTTTTGTAGTATGCTGGCCACTTGAGGTTTGGCAGCCAAAGGAGAAAGCATCTTTGGCTCAGGATTTGCTGGCTTTCAGGTGTTTTTTTAATTTTCAATAAACATCTCTAGATTTTACTTGAATGCAAAAATTGTTAGTGTCTGCAGCATAAAATGACAGCATGTAACAGCTGGTTATGTCATGAACCATCTCCTGTTGGTTTTGAGCATTTGGTATCTAAGACAGCTACCTCCTTTTAATGTTTCAGGTGTAAGTCAAAACAAGCTAGAAATGGACTTGAATGTTTTATGCAAATTCTGTATTTGCAGTTGAATACAGTGCAAAGTATCTCAAGTGTATAATTAACAAGTATAAAGTTAAATTAAAAGCTTCTTTGTAACAGGAATGTTATCTTTCATAATGAATCCTATTTGTAATAACTAATGGAATTGTGAATACAGAAATCTTTCAGAAATCTAGCAGAAATGATTGCAAAAATACACAACAGCAGATATTTATGCAGCATTCCTTTCTGTTTGTGAATATACTTGTTCCATACAGGTTGGTTGAACATAATGATGTGCTTAGTCATTTCATTCCATCTTCAGCAGTTTATTTAGAGCAAGAAATAACACACATTGCCATTGCAGGACAAGGTCACTTCTTGTGTTCTTCACACAACGTAGAGAAAATGATGGATTTTTTTGAGGTTGGTCTACACTGTGATCCCAAAATTGCAGATTAATGAAGAAATGCGGAGGCAAAGTTTAAGCTGCCTCGCTGGTGGCCCTGAGTCAGTAGCATGTTTATCACCACAGCATGACTGTTTGGTCCTGCTGATAACCTTCAGCAAAAGATATACTTAGGGAAAGTTTGAATTGTCTTTAATTGCATTTAACAAATGAAGAAACAGCTGCATTGGAATTGGGGAGTACTGTATGCTGTGCTGAAAAACTTTTTTCTCTTTATATGGCTTAAAGGATCATTTGTCCACCTGTAAGCTGCAGGTGGCGATTGCCAATTTTGGCTCCATCCATGAATGTCGAAAGCACAGTAGCCAACATGTTCTCTCTTTCAAAGCAGGTAATAGGTTTAAGTTAGGCTCTACACTACCAGGATTCTGGTAGTTTCTAAGAGCATAAGTATTATGCTGACTTTCTATTGTAATTTCAACAGAAATGCTCAAATAATTCTTAAATTTGGTAAATATTTCAAAGCCATGAAGGATTGCAGTTACCTGCAGTACAGCACAGTTCACCTAGTCCTTTGTAAAAGTCAAGTTAATCAAACCTAACAGTAAGCTTTCTCAGCTAAGCTGTAACCTTGCTAATACACCTGCATTTGTAGGGAAAGCAAAAATGATCATTTCTGTGTGGTCAGGTTAACAAGGATATATTATAAATTCTGATCCTATTTTGAAAATGTATGTGGGCCATGATCTGCTGCCTTCCTGCATCCAAGGGGTCCCTAGGAAAAGGGACAACAGTGAGCACACTACGCTGAGCGTAGTGATTTAGTCTGTCAAGCTGTACTGGGCATTATGTGATATATTCTTAAGGGTGTCTTAGAATTTGGGTTTTCTCTGTTGAGTATAATGTTCTTATGTTGGTAAGTGTCAGTAATGGTCTCATGTTGTTGAATGAATGGTCTTTCTCCATAAATTTCTGTGAGTGATTTTTTCATTTTATTAAGAAATTAATGTTCTCTAATGTTAAAAGTGATATTCTATTGCTAGGACTTCCTCGTTCCCCCAGTTTGTCACCATCTATATTTAAAAAAAAAAAAAAATGTAGTAATTAGGGCCACCAGTATGCTAGAAAATGATTATATTAATGAAACAAATTCCTACCTTCAAACAGCTTTTCTAATAAAAGAACTTATCTGTCATCATCTATAGACCCATCTATGAACTTACCGGCCATTACTTCAGTATCCAGCAATCTTAGTACTTTTGCAGAATGCATTAATTCTTTTTCTTTTTGCAGCCCATGCAATCTCTTTTTTTCTTTTGTAAAGCATCTTTTCTGTGTCCTGAAGCATGCTTTTTGCATTGCTCTTGTTTCCCCTTCCAGTGGCATTCCTTGATCTGACATTTGCTGATTATCAGTCATTTTCCAAGGCATAACTTCTGAAGGGAAGGAAATACACTCCAGCTTACCTCTCTAGGACTGTGCATGATTCTGTACAATTTCTTCTTCCATTTAGTTTGTCTGGATTTTTTTTTTTTCTTTTTTCAGTGGTATTTAAAGGCAGGCTGTTGCTTGCACTATTTTGTTGAATGTCAAAGCTGTGAGACTGCTGCTGCTATGCTATAGTTTGTTTGTTGGTGAATAAAACCTGAAGCTTTTCAAAACCAGATATGTCTTGGGATGATTGTTTTGTTTCAACTAAGAGGTCTTTTGATCAGAAGTGGGGAAAGGAATCAGCTCACTGTGAAGCAATCAGCTCCTGAGGTCTGTCTGCATGGCTGTGCTGCAGTAATTCTGGTCTGAGTAGTGTGCCTTTGTGGATCCTGATTAGTTAGTAGCGTGCAACTTTCAAAATGTATCACTTTTCTATTTTGTTTAAATAGAGGAGTAAACAAAAGAATTCCATTTTCTACCTGTATTAAATTTTTTAGTTAAAATCAGTCCTTGAATACATTGTTTAGCAGTTTGTATTGTTGGTGACCACTAGCCTTCTCGAACCATGAACCTTCTCGAGTTCTTTCAGATCACTTAGCGTCTCCTTTTCTTTACTCTTATTTATTTCTGTCTGGTTTTATGCATGACTTTCTTCCATCCTCCTTGGTTAATTTACATTGATCTTATTTATATTGGATTTCAGCTATTAGAAACTTTTTTTTTTTTGCTTGATGTGCAGTTAGCCCTAGCTTGTGGGGGGCATTAGAAAATTTGTGTGTTTCAAACTCCCTTTGTCCTTATTGCAGTCTGGTGTGCTTACTTTTTGCCAAAATTATCTGAGTTGAAGAACCTGACTGAATTTACATTGGTGGTAGGGGTTATGACCTGTGGCATTTCAGACGTTTACATCTCTAGTCACATTCTTTAACTGTGAATGTTACCCACTACCTACAGATTCTCTTTTTCTGGTATCCCTCTTATACCATACAATGTTTTGTTGCAGTTGTGGTTTTTTATTTATCATTTAAAACTTCTGTGTTTAAATTTTTTATGAAAAAATGTGTATCAGTGTTCATTTATTTCTCTACTAGTTTTCTATCTATATAGAACCTTACTGTTCATTCATTCCTATTACCTGCATTACTTTGGATGTCTAATTAATTCATTTCCTCCTTGTATTTCTCCTGGGAACTGTCCTAACATTTCTGAAGATCTGTTCTCATATTTTGGCATATTGTGTTCCTCAATGACTTCTATTTTTTCCACTTGTCTTCTCTTTCTAGTATTGTTTGGTCTGATTTACTGCCTTTATAGCTTTTGGAATTGTAATTACCATTGTTAATTTTGCATTCCAGCAGTTCCCTCTCAACAATTACAATGGTTTAATCAAATTAGAGTGGATAACGTTAATAGGTGCACTCCCATTGTTAGAAGTCAAAGAAAGAAAATACAGTTAGTGTCTTCATTTAACATTTTATGGTACTTAAGTACATTTAGTCTGCCATTGTTAACTGTGACTGTTTTCCAGACACTCATTTGTTGTGAACAGATGACTCAACAAAAGTAATAGTTCAGATATATTTTCTTGCACATTTACTATTCCTAGAGTATGTCTCTTTGGAGAAAATGATATGTAAGTCTATAGTTTGGGATGTAAAGTTATAGCAGTTTTGTAGCAGTTAAAATATATAAGTTGCCTGGTCCTACAGTGAAGGAGAAGACAATACAAATAAACCATTCGGGGAGATCCCCAAGTTAGTGGTTTCTGTAGTTTTGTGTGTTTGCTGGTGCTCAGAGGTATGTTGCTATTCTAAGCTTGAAATATTCTCAAACACAAATTGTCTGGGAATAAGAAATTGCTGATTCCCTTGAACAAAAGGGTGAAAAAAAATTATGCAATTTGCTTGTCTGTGTATGCCACAGTAGTATATGTAGAGTTCATTTAAAATTCAAGTGGTGCTTTGCCAAATGTGAGTTATAAAGAAATAGTGTCAGTATAACCTCTCTCTTTCTTCACTTTATTCTACAATTTTTATTTTTAACAGAATTTTACTGCTCTGTTTCAAGAGGTAGTTAGAAGGCAGGTAGATATTTTTAAATATCAGGTGTTTTAATTTTCCATTATGCGGAGGAAAAAAAAACCCCACACAGAAAAAAATACTTCACACTATGTACTTCATAAGCTGCTTGCTTATACCAGTGCTATTATTTTCCAGTTAACAGAATGCTGTGTACAGCTGTTTGTATATAGCTCTTTGTGCTTGTGTTTGTGCGTGTGTACACACACAGAGTATCTGGCTGTATTTAAGTCCGTAAAAATAACAGTGATTTTTATCACAAAAAAAATTCCTTGTGCAATGTTTGTGAGAGAGAGAGAGAGAGAGAGACACATACTCCCAGGTAAGGTAGTCCACGGCTTAAGGCAGCTGCCTCGTATGGTTCCAGCTGTGTGTGTTCAGCCTTTAGGTTTTCTGTGACATAGTGCATTTAACATCAGCATTATGTACAGTGATAGACTCATGTGCATGAAGCTTGATGTTTCAGGCTTCTGGTCCTGGGCAGCTAGTGTGCATTAGCCTTCTAGATTTATAGGAATTTTAGCACTTTAACCAGTTCCAGTGATGGTCTTTTCCAGTGTTACCTGTCTTAAATTATTTCTGCAAGGCGTGAAATAGCAGAGCAAGGTATATATTGCCATCTTAAACACCTTGTCATTTTTTGCTTGCTTGTTGTACAGCCTGAGAAAGCTCTTACAGATATTGTCAGTTCACCTGTTTACTGTTGTTGTTTATGCTCCCTCCTCAATCTCAAACCTGCATCTTCTTGTTGTTTAGTCTTGTTATGCCTGTAGATTATACATGTCAAAACAAAGAAGCTTTACTATTTTCCTAGGTAAGAACACACTAAATTAAGTCGCACTCTGATCTTTTTAGATAGGAGAAATAGATTCAGCTCTAGATGTGTTTTACAAGACTGAATCATTCTTTGGCTCATCTTTGAACCTTATCTGCTGCTTTTTTGTTTGTTTGTTTTAGTGAGTTCCAAAATTAAACTCAAGTATTTGTGGTTTCATGGGCTCATGTATGAAGGCAACATGATATCCATGCTCCTAGTCAGGATTTTTCTGCCAATTCCCACTGGCAGAAAATCTTAAATTTATAATGTTCAGGAAAATATCTATAATAAGCCCTGAATCAAAATTTCAGATCCTGGCCAGGAAACTTTTCAGTATGAGATACGAAGAAGTGAATGGATCTGAAACTTAAAATCATAAAGGTGTAGAATGAGAATAGTCTATGTGGGCACAAGATGAAAAAAAAAGCATTGTACTATGCGTGTGGGATGGAAATCTCTCTGTTACCTTTTGTGGTGACAGATGACACTGCCAAATTTCTGATGATGAAGCAATTCTAGTGCAAGTAGTGGACGATGGTCACCAGGTGTTTTGGTGACTTTCTCTTCTCTCCACTACGTCTTAGAAAAGGAAGGTAAAGATGCAACAGTCCTTGTTGGTAATGAGGAAGATTTGGGGCTCTTCAGTTATTGGAAAGCAGTTGGAGGAAGATGGCTATCTGATGGATGTGTCCCAACTAAATGTCTGAGGCAAATTGTTTCTGGATTCCAGGACAGAAGGTCCAATGTAAATTAAGAGCAAGGAAGAAGTTGAAAGTTTGAGAGAATGACATAGAAATGTCTTTGCCTGGTCTTTGTCCCCCGGAGGAAGAAGTAAAACAAATGAGAATATAGCTGTAAAGCAAGAGATGAGAGTAGGACACAAATGGCAGAAAGCAAGGAAATTACAGAAGCAATAGGTAGGTGAGATTTACTTCATGGGCAGACTTTCTCTTCTGTACTAAGTTTGTTGGAAGTGTGACCACCTCTAATAATTTTTTTCACCATTCATCAGCTGGTGATTGCTCTCCCCACAGCCCAACTGTGTGAGCATTCCCCATCCTGCTTCAGGCAAAACTGACTGCATTAGTACCTATCACTGGTGATAAAACAGTAATGAACAGTGGAAAAGAGGGAAGAAAAATAGCCTCCTTTAGCTGAAACATCTGTTTGCAGAGTGGATGTCTGTGATCTTAATGAAAGGGCACTGTATCAGTTTCAAAAGAGAGACCTGCAGTATCCATAGGCCAAAGCCCAGAGTCAGGAAAATAGAACTAGAACTACTGGGTCAGGTAAAGAGAGAAATGCTAATGGTACATGGTGAATTTATCTTTTGTGTATAAGGCACAAACAGGAGAGGGACACGGAATGGCAGAAAAAATAAAACCATTTGAAAAGATCAGTAGGTCTTTAGGAGCCTGTAAGCTGGGTAGGGTCATTTGGGACCTCAAATCTAAAAGCCTTCAGTAGCAGGTAATCGTATCCTATATACTTCAAGTCACAAATTGCTTAACTTCCATTTTAACTCATTATGGCCTGTAGCTTTTGTTTTCCTAATCTTTTAACTGGAAAACTGTTCCAGAATTTCATGTTGCTTGAGACCATCTCATTTTTAAGCTACCTTTATTTCTGGTCAGTGTTTTGCCCTCACGTTAACATTTTTTAAAACTATACTCATTCTTAATAATTGATACGTTTCTCTCACTACTTCATATTTTTATATGGAACAATTTTATCTCTTTTAGTTTTCATTCTGCTAGGCCAAAGAAGCGAAACTTCTTTAATATATTTTCCTCTCAATACCTTCCTTGTTCTCCTGATCATAGTAATAGCTCAGCTAATCACCTATAACATTAGAAAGTGTGCTTTAGACCTTCAGGATTTGAATGGAAATATGTCCCCAAGGAAGAGATACTAACAGAAATCACAATAGAATTATTTTCCCCAATCATAAACTGGCAAACAAATGCTAATAATAATGGTAAAGCCTGTGTGTTCCTGGGTGTAACAGCTGCCATGTTTTTTCACAGCATAGCTGTGTGCCCACATAGGAATATGCTAATTGTAGACTAGATGTTGTTCAGTGAGGACATTGTTGAAGTTTGACTAACAGTATATAGATGTAAAAAAAAGTTTGAATGGAAAATAATAATTAAAAATGCATAAGAGTTTTAGTTCGACTTAGTTTCAAATTCAAACACAACTTTGAGAAATTAAATAAAGCAGTGATTTAAGAGCATAGGAGCTCAGTTATGGAGGAAGTACAGAAAATAATTGTAATTTTAATACCAAATAAGAAAGAAAAACTTCCAGGGAAGGACTCCAAACATAAGGGAAAATATAAGCACCCCAAAAACCAGAAGACTAGAGCAAGAGCTTGACTACACAGAAGGTCAGAGGGGATAGTGAGACATGCTAGCAATCAATCGAATTAAGCTTTATGAGAAGTATTTAAAGATCCTTCAGTTTCAGAACAATGAAAAGGCTGGTGTTAGATATTTATAATGTTGAAACACTTGGCAACAACGGAAGTGAAAACTTTTCTCTCAATTTTAGATTAGAAAAATACAGTAAGACGTGATAGAAAAAGCAGGTCTCTGTATGTATTAGCACCTTCAAAGTGGAAGCAAAGTTCAGATCTCAATATGCTACTGCCAGAATTGTCTGCATCTGGATGCCTCTGCTACCTGACTGTACACTCCTAACACTGGAACTTAGGTGGGAAAAGTGGTGCAAGTGATTATAATCCTGTCGGATTTACCTCACCAGTTTGTGATTTTTCAGAAGATACTGGAAGAAAAGTCATTAAGAATATGGTTGCAGGTGAGACACAGGACAAAACACAAGGAACTTACCATGTTTAGATGACTTCAGACTAATGCAGTATTTTTATAGTGGTTTTACTGGGGGTACAGAGGCAAATAGACTGCTCCTTGGGAAAGTTCTGGCTTCAAATTCCCTTTCTTGAGATTTTTTTTTTTTTTCCCAGTTGGTGCTTAGGTAGGAAATATGAGAAGGAAGGATAAAGCCCTATTAACTCATCTGGGGGCAGTGCTGCCAGCATTTGCTACTTGAGTTAACCAGATCACCTCCTAAGTCATCTAATAGCAGCCTTATCTTTGAGAAATGGTGCAGGATAGATTAAATACTGGAGGACTGGAAATGATAAATGTACCAGTTGTCAAAGGGAGGAGAGGAGTCAAGGAGAGAGAGTGCAGTCATCTTAATATTCATGTCCAAAAAAAAAAAGTTTATCAAACTGCTTTTATTTATGTGCAAGGTAATGAAGAGATGAATAATTGGCAGCATGGGCTTATCAAGAATAAATAATGTAAAAAAAAAAAAAATTTGCTCCAAACAGTAGAAATCTTCTTTATTTCTGGAAGATTCTTATTCATATTGGTCAGTCAAACTGGTAAACTTTTTCTCTTGATTCAAACATATTTGATTCAAGACACATTTTTAAATATCCTTTTAATGCTCTAGTAAGAGTTTGAATTCTAGCAGTTGATATCTTCAGATTAGTTTTCAACAATATATTTGTGTTTGTATAATCACAGCTTTCAGGCAGAAGTCTGTCCCTCACCTTTCTCTGATTTGAATTTCAGAGGGATCTCTTCAGCATGACTGTCAATATTATTTTAGATCTCTAACACTAACTTTCTCTATTTCTTCAAGGATGGTCATCTGTGTGTGTTTTTGCTGTAACCTGTATATACAGAAGAAGCTCTGTATAGCTTAATTAAAAATTCATTGCCGTTTTATGTTTGACAAAAAGCTAAACAATGCATTAGACTAAATTGTCCATTACACTTTTATGCAAGACAGTGTAATTACATGAAAAATAGCCTTTACAGTAAGAATAAAGTTTATCATAGGATAGTGCTAATGCATTTATATGCAATGAGAGTAGATTTAATTATAGTACATTTAAGATTGGTATGCTCAGGGCAATAAACTTTACAACCACAAACAAAAGTATAATAAGCATGAAACATCATAAGAACAATGTAGACTAAACCTTCCTTGCATCCGAAAAGCTGAAATGCAAAGAAGTTTTTATTTATTGCCTCAGGTTAAAAAGTCTGTAGAAACAGATAAGTGATGACAAAGCTTTGATGTTAATAAACCCAAATGGAAGTCAAAAATCAAAGTGTGTAAACGGCTAGGTTATAAAAAGAAAGATGACAGAGTTATACCCTGTAATTAGGTGTAATTTGTGCTTTTGGCATAGCTATTTGTCCTGCATGAATGAGAGGTTGTCTTATGTTTTCTTGTCCCTGTATAATAGAATTGCAGTACAGGCACATCCCACTTAAAACCTCCCTAGATTTTTTTTTAAGTAGTATTTGAAAGCAGCATGCGTATTGATCCTCTCTCATGTGAGTACAATAGTTGGTTTGCCCTTCCTAGTACTTGAAAGTAATCATAAGCTGAAAATAATCATAACTGTTTATAAAACACAGCTAGAAACAAAGTAATAATTTTAGAAAAATGCAACCAAATCACAACATGAGTTTCTACCTTGAGTATAAATCAGACTTTTGTCATACAACTAAATTGCATCAAAACTAGAAAATTAATAATCCAATTAAATTATTTAATGAGTTGTTCTGCTTAGCAGCTGCATAATTGGCTCTCATCCATATTTTAAACTGTTGTAGAACAAATTGCTATTAATTAAATAACTTAATTGATTCCTGTCTTTGTTTTATATCTCTGCATGAGACATCAAATTTTCAGTGCTGAAACCTATTTTACAACCATCTCTTTCTGCCACGCACCATGAAAATTTGAAAGAAATATTTTTTTCTACTTCCTGTGTTGCAAAGAAACTGGAAAAGTCTTATTGATTCAGGGAAAACTGCAGATTTTACTACTAGCTATATATCTGTACAGGTATCAGTTTTTAAACTTTCCTGTTTAGGAATAATTACTATATTTTTAGATGTGCTAAATTCTCTGTCTTTATGAAATTACCACAAGATTTGGTACTGATGTGTGGTTTTAATCTCTCTGTGAAGTTCACAGCTCTCATTTCGTGGGATGTGAAATACCCTTGCAGAGCACCTTTTGGTTAGCTGCGTTACACATTTAAGGTTGTAAATCCAGTATATGCGATGCAAGAATTGGCTGCTCCAGCAGCAGCGGAAAGCCACTTGCCGAAGCTTGTATTTCTCCTATACATGAAGACACGTGAAACAAAATGAAAAATGAGTATGATTCCTTTTTATCTTGGCCTAAAGATATTTTTGCTTTGTTTTCAATGTCTCCTTTTTTATTTGAAATTCAGGTCTGACATGTTCAGGAGTTGTCAAATTATTTCTGTGAAGGCTGCAGCGTGGTTGCATGTCAGTGTTCGCTGGTGGCATGGGGTGATCCTCTGCTTCCTGTGGGTATCCTGTCTTCTGGCACATCCTTCAAAGGGTGTGTGCTTGTACAGCAGTGCATAAATCTACCCCTTTCTTTCCAGTTGTCTTTCTAGTTCATGAAGACTTTTTCATGAATTCTACCTTAAAGGGCAAAATCCCTGGTGGGGAAAAGGGCGCTCCGATTCAGACATTTCCTTTCTGTTTGGGCCAGGGGAGCTGCAGTTTCCCTTCTGGTGTTCTGTGCTCATTCAAGGGTGAGGGATTTCTTCGTCCCACCCAGTGTCACTCCTGACACTGTTATATGCCTTTCTTCCTCCTGGTGTCATACTCTGCTCCAGAACTGCTATGGCTATAGTGGGGAAAAGGATTTGGCAAGTCTGTAGCTTCTGCTGCTGTTAAAGGAATAATCTTCTCGTTATAAAACCAGTTATGTAAGTATTTAATTTCAGAGGTCACATTTTGGTAATCTAAAAAGGTTGGCTAAAATTTCTGGAAGCCTAGGTGGGATATTATTTAAATAAAATTTTTAAAAAAGCAAATCCTCAAACAGTATTATTTCAGCTTCTGTCCATGCTGTCAGTACTTCAAAATATCTTCAGAAGATTTAAGTGAAAAGTCACAGTATATGAATAGGATGCTTCTGAAGTAACTTCAGCTCTTCTGTTGAGATTGGGTGGGATTCAGTAGAATTCCAAACCCCCATGGAATGTGACGAAGGCAGAACTTTCAATAGAAATTCAGTAACGGTCCTGTGATTTAATAGTTATAAAAATAGATGCCTGTAGACAGATTTTAAACTAGTTTTCCACATTACCACAGGTTTTCTGCAGCTTTAAAACTTTAAGAAAAATTTAGAAAACCCTGTATGCTGTGTATGTTCAACAAGTGCCAAAGATGCACATCTTTCTACCTTACCTGTAAAACCACTCTGTCTTTTAAATGTGTTCTGATCATTATTGGGTTTATCTTTTGTGATAAATGTGATATTGTCAGTGACACATGGATGAGTATTTTTTACATAATCTCAGAAGTTAGAAAATGCTGATCTTTTCGTTTTCCTCTTACCCCCTCCCCCCGAGATCTACTTTTTAATTTTATCTCTAACTTTTAAGCGCATTTTCTAACTCTAGTGAAATGAAAATATATGACCTGTACTTCTCTCATAAGTCAAGTGGTAGAGCCATGCTCCAAATGGCTCAGCTCATTGTCTTTTCTCCTGCTAACATAGTGAGTTAAGCTTTCCCACTTGTTTAAACCTGTTTCTTGGGCCCAAATGTCTGCTCACAATTGTTGCTATTCTTGAAGTGCCAGCGCTTGTTGAAAATTATCACAATTTTGGAACTGCTGGCACTATTCGCTCCTAACTAGATGACAACTCATGTTTAGTTAACAAAATCAACTGTAAGTTTTCTTAAGCCCACAGTCTGTAGTCGTAAAAGTGTACTCTAGCTTAAGGTCAGTCTTTCCATCTGTGTTTCTGATCATTATTTCCTTTCCTCTTCCGCTTCCCCTTTCCACCCAGTTAATTATAAACTTCTTTCATGACTCTCAACTTCCCAGATCTGTCAGAACTGAGGTTCTTGCTCTCTCTGGACTACCCTAAGCAAGGTTTGATGTCCTCCTGAACCATCTCCCACACCAGCCAACAGGGTTGGGGGATACGAGGCAGGCAGTGCATGTACCACCTCTGAGCCTGAGCAAAGCCATGACCCCTCTGGTTGTGCCGGCTGCCACCTTTGTGTCAAGATGGTCTGGTTTGCAGAAGGACAGAAGTGCATGGAGCCTGGCTTCCTTGCTCCACAACTCTTTGGGTCAAAACCAGCAAGTCAGTATGACTTCAGAGGAATGACTAATAATTTATTTGGGGCTTCCAGTTAGTCTTACTGTAGAGAATTTGATTTGCCTGTCAATTGTCTGAAAAAATTCTTTTTTTCTAAGTTTTCTGTCTGAGGTGAATGAGTTTGAGATTTATCTGTAACTCCAATATATAAAATAGAACTTTTTTGTTTGTTTTTGAGTGGAGCCATTTCAAATTAAAGCATTCTGAGTTAAAGAGTTGTTTTCTTTAAAAAATGAGGGTGTGGACTGGGAATTTAGAAGCATACTTTAGTATGACTTCCCCTGTTTGGAAAAAATGCTGGTATATACATCTGAAGTGTTGGTATTTGACAGCTGTGAAATTTTTGTGTGATTTCTTCCTAAATTGCTATATACACAGTATGATAGTAATGTACTCTGTTAAAAGTGATTCTTTACATTGTCCTCTTACCCTGTTGAGTTGCTGCTAATTGTTGAGAACTGGGAAGATGCCTTAAGGTGAAGGGAGAATTGGACTCACTGTGTGCAGAATTGTAACTTTGCTTAGAGCCTTAAGTTCATGTTGTTTTTTTTTAAAAAAAAAATTAAGATTAATCTAGATGTGTGGTTATAAAGATTTTTTTGATAATGATTGGAAGAAGTATATATAAATTAAAACTAGAATGATGGATGAATTATCCTTTTTCAAATATTTAACTGTAATTACATTAGATTTATAGATAGGAGAATATTTCTTTCTATTTGTTCTTTCCCTAGAGTCTATATCAGTTCTGGAGTTCTTTATCTCTTTCTGGTGGTCTGGTTTTTTTTGAGTCATTAATTTGATGGATGTCAAAGCCTTACCTTTGTTTAAAGTGTAATAACATCTTTATTTGAGAATGCATGGGAATGTTATCATCCGGAAATGACGGAAGACAGATTTGTGTTCTTTAAAGTACTCTTGTTCCAAATGATAATGACTTTTGTTCTAAATGGTACCTTCCGAGTGCAGTTAGGTCAGTGGCTGCAATCGTCATAGCAAGTCGGTTCCCTCCAAAAGATGATGATGATCTGATGATGTAAATCAGACCTGCTTAGGTGGTCACATCAAGTAAATGGAGACTGCAGTTCCTGGCCCAGTGTAAGGAATTAAGTTATTTTTTGCAAGAGAAGCCTTAATTGTTTTAGGCCCAGGAACGGAAGGTGTGTACTTGAGGAGACTAGCAGGAGTTGCGGAAGTGTGGTTGACTTACTGATTGCGACTCAGTAGTAACTTATTTTTATCACTTCAGATAGTTGTGGATTTCATGAGTAAAATTTAACGTTTACTGATTAAATTCAAATTTTTGTTAAGATAATTTCATGTGGGTTTTGGTTTCACTTTATCCCCTTTTCTGTAATGCTAGGGGTGCATTTGCATTACAGATTAAGTAGTAGAGAAAGTACAGTAAAAGTTTATTTGAGTGAGTATGCATTTGATCCCCTTAAAGTTCTAGGTATGGAGTTTTACAGCTGAAATATAGTTTAGTTTTTCTTAAGTGTACTGATTTCAAAAAAAATCAAAATGCTTGTTCTGGGGCAGATAAGCATTTTTTTAAACTATCTGGCAAATATAAATGAGATTTTTGGGTTATGTGAAGGATTCTTCCAAAATGTGTTGCATTTTTTTAATAAAATTAGAGATTTGAAGTGAAATTGTGCAAAACCAAGATGTGATTTATTTCTGAACAATCACATACTAAAGTGTTTGAATACTATATAGACAATTCAGCAAAATCAATAAACTTAAATATATATATGCATACACATATATGTATATATCTGTTGATGCTTCCACATCAAAACCTGCTGAGAAAAAAGGCAAGGAACTTCCCATGGCATTTTTGCATTGCCCCAGTAATATGCCTGCCATGGAGGAAGCACCTACCTTAATTTAGGGTAGATCAGTGTGGTTGTCTTACCTGCTCCGTCTCTACCTTTCCTGTTGAGAATGCTAACAAAAGGGCTAGGTTTTCTTTGTTTAAATAAAAATCCTGTCCTGTTTTAGAACTGTAGACTTTTGTATGAAAATTGTGGCATGTTTTTTTCAGTAGGCTATAACTTGGCTTTCTCATGCTTTGATGTCAGTGTTTTCTGTTACTAGACTGTGACCCTGAATACAGTAAAAACATACTGATAATAGTCCTTTCACATAACCTTTTATTTGTATTGGTTATGAGAAAATTTTTTTCTCATTGTTCCAGAAAGAAAGTCCCTCTATTCATCTCTGTCATTTCACCTATTCTTGTAGTTCTGTAGTTTGTATTTTCCAGTGTCTTTGGATAGAATCTTGGTGAGTTCTCATGAGATTTTTGCATCTGATGTTATGATATTTAGG
Source organism: Strix aluco (assembly GCF_031877795.1). Lineage (NCBI taxonomy): Eukaryota > Metazoa > Chordata > Aves > Strigiformes > Strigidae > Strix > Strix aluco. The sequence goes on from NC_133932.1 coordinate 117,920,753, forward strand.
TCTTTTTAAAATCAGCTTTTAGAATTAGCCAGTATTAAGTAGACCATAAGTATTCTGCTTTTTAAAGCAATAACAGATTTTGTCCCTTTTAATGGAAGTGAGAGCAGCATTATATAATTGCTGTTGTTTTTAGATCAAATTTCTGGAGTGTACCACAAATAAAGTCCTAGCTTTTCTGTGGCCATTGAAAGTGTCGAGGAAAACGTAACAACCTTGATGATTTCTGACAAACAAATGAGGGTTACTTATGGCAAGACAGCATTGTTGAATTAGAAGCTATATTCCAAGCCTGCTTGTAAGACTTCACAAATCCTATCACAATGGAAGCCATGGAGTAACAAAAATATTGTGAAACAAATGCCTCCTGGGTGGCTAATTATTGGCATTCTTTCCTTTTTACTCAAAGAGAAGCTCTGTATCTTCCCTGTAAAATGCTGTCTGACTCGAGAGCAAGAATGCTTGGGGTGGGGAGCTGAAATCTCTTCAGTGGTTTATTTGTGAGGGATTTCTTATTTATGCCTTTATTTTAGCAAAAAAAAAAAGTTCTTAAAAGGAACTGCACTAAATCCTTACTGTCACAAAAGACTGTTAATACCTCGGCTTTCTCTATTAAAATATCATGTAAACAATTATTGCATTATTTTTGCTGGTCCATGGATGTTGTTCCAGTTTGAAATAAATGTTGAATTCAGAAGAACAGTTAATACACAATCTTAATTTAACATATTTTGTTTAGATGAACTAATGGAGTGAGCAGGCTCTTCAATTTATTATACTTTCTTTTTAAGTGAATGCCAAAGCTTTTCTGCTGATTTGAAGTAAGAACTTATGATCATATTACTGTTTATCATGCACTGTAGATGTTGCAATTATTTCCTTTCTCTGAGCATTCCTGTATCAGCTTGATTATTAAAAGCTTTAGATGCCATAATGTTAATTAGAAAATGGTGTAATTGCATTCTCCTCATCTTCATGGAAAAGTGGCAGAGAAGAAAAGAATAAAAGGCCAATATATGCCTTCCTATGTCTGCCTGGAGGTGGTTCATGCTATAGAAGCTTTTTGATGAGCGTCAAAAATTAGAGCCTCAAAGTTGAGACAAATTTATAAACATTATAAAAAATAAACTATCTCTATGAAGTCTAAATTTGAGGGAAGAAAAATAAGTTTCACCAAATTATGCTTTTATATTGGCCATGCAAGTCACTAAACGTTTCTCACTTAGTTATTTTTAATTTAATAGGCCATTGCTTGTGTTCCATTAACTTCAGTCCTTTACAGAATCTGGGGAAAGATTGCTGTAAATGTGAACAATAACCATCTCTGGTGATACCTTGATGGCCTGACTTTCTATTTTTGGCTTTCTTCAGTTGTGTTGTGCTTCCTAGGAGATTAGAAATCCATTATTGTGCATCTGTTCTTGCTTCTTTGTGAAAGCTGTCAGTCCAATATTTTGATTAGGGTTATGATTTGGGGGAAGAGAGGATTTATTGTTGGGGGAGAGAGAATCTATTCTCTTCTGACCATGCTGCAAACAGGTTTTGTTACAGAATTTTCCTGTCATGATTTTCCAACCACCCCTGCAGAACTAAAGCAAAAAAGACAGAGGCAGCCTCTCTGACACGTGAAGTCTGTCTGTGTTTCACATAGCCTTGGTACATATTCTCAGCTTTCAGGGAGCTTTTCACTGTGTTACTTTTCTTAGTCCTAATGGTGAAGGGTAGATGATTTTTTTACTGCATGGTAACAAGTGTTTTTCTTGTTCACTGAATGTGTAATACTTGTCCTAAATCTGTTTTAAAAAAAAAACCAAAAACCTCATGTTTTCTATAAGAAAAGCTTAGTGACACAAGTCTGATCATATCACTGGCTTGTTCAAAACTGCACTAAGGAAAGAGAATTTAGTTGTAACTTTCAGAGTGAAATAGCTCACCTCATCAGCAGAAAGCTCTCATAGAGCAGCAAAAACCTATGGCAGACAGCTATGAAAAATCTTACCATTTCTTCCTTCCATATTTTTGTCATCAATGAAGAAACAGGTTTGAAGCAATTGAATAGTTTAACCATGGAATATATAAGTGAAAAAAACCCTCCTTAATTCAAACAGTGGCTTACAGTATTTATTTAAAAACCCACAATTAATTTACTATGTGTTCATTTTTTAAGACTATTAGGATTATTTTTCTTTCTTCCCTTAATAGTGTTTATCTATGTATGTGTGTGTATGTATATTAAAATAAAAGCATCACTGCTTCTCCAAATGTGTATGTTGTAGCTAAGGCTGGTGCTTAGTAGTCTCAGAGTACTACTTCAAAGTCAGTCAGGCTTGTAATTTTTTTTTTATGCATTACATTACTAAAAATTAAATAAATTCTCTGATCTGTAATCAGGATAAATCCACTGACTTCATCTGAATTTTCTGATTTATAGTAGCTTTACCTGGTTTACTAAAGAGAAAAATTGAGTAGAGACTAGATAGCAAAAAGTGAGAGAAGGCAGGTGGGACAAAATGAAAATGTCTTACAGTTACTTTGAAGATCAAATATAAAAAAGCGGAAAGTTGAGTCTGGAAATCATGCTCCCTGACCTAACCTTGGAATGCAGAATATGGGGAAAATGCAAAAATGACCTAGGAATTTCTCTGGGCTGTGTCATTTAGACACCAATCTGTGTGTATACACAGCTCATCATTTTTATACTTAATTTTCAAATGTGGTAAAATAACTCAGCTAAGAAAGCAGGCTAAAAGACTTTTTTGAAAGAGATCTGATTCAAATTATGCTTAATCCCTGTTTGCTTAAATTCTGGTTAAACTAACACCGTAAGTATGTCTGTAAAGCTGAGCACAGGTTTAAGTGTTTCTTAAGTTTTTCATGTGTTTAAATGTTCTGATCTGCTGTGATCTACTGAGTACCCTTCCTGTATTCCTGAGTCTAATAAAGTCTTATGTTCTCATCACAATCTGTAGCAGTAGGCTGCCTTTGTATCAAAAAGTAGAAATGGAAACCTGGCAAAGTGTGTGGTATTCCTATAAACTGCTGCCCTCAACACTTCTCAACTAAATTATCATCATCAAACACCAATATTTACAGAGCTAAGTACAGAATAAATTATTGAGTGAAAACAGAAGAATTTAATATCCATTTTCAGCCTCTTTGACATTTAAATCCTTCTCTAAAAGAAAATATAGGGAGCTGTGATTGCACACAAGCATTAGAATTGGTGAAGCTTGACATGGGCAAATGGTCCTGCTGAATTGCTTAGAGAAATGAGGTGTAGGGCTGGCATCGAGTTGGGACCACATTCACAAGAAAATTGAAAAATTATAATAATTTCAAATTCAGATGAATCATACTATTCCTTCAAATATTAGACTGATAAAATGATACCCTGTTTTGAATGTTCCCCCTCTCTCTTTATGTGTGTGTGTGTATATATATATATACACACACATATGTAAAATGCAGTACACATGCACTGTGGCAGTGGGGTTGGAACTAGATGATCTTTAAGGTCCCTTCCAATCCATACCATTCTGTGATTCTGGTAGTCGTGTGTGTGTGTGTGTCTGTATGTATACACACACATATATATGAAAATCTCAAACTGGATATGTGGGTTTTTTCTTCCAAGAATTAAAATTCACCCTTGTGAGTCCACTTCATCTCCTTCTATCCGCTTCTCCCCCCCCCCAAGTATTTTCATGCTGCTGTATCACCAAATGAAATGTATCCAGTCCAAGAAAGGGCAAGTATTGAAACCAATGATGATTGCTTTGCTAAAGTAACATAACTGTCAAAAGTATTAATAATTCGTGGAGTGTATCAGTTATTTATTTACTTTTGACCTTTGGAAGTAAGAAATGGTGGTTATTCTGAAGAAGCATGTCTTTATTTTTAATGGTATCATTTTCCAGACTCATTAGGAGCAAAAGCTCAGTTAGGAGCAAGACATTTAGAGTATTTTAGCAGAAGTAACTGATTCAAGTGGGGTTACATATTGCAAAATGTGGTAATTTCACTGCCTCCCAGACCTGCTTGTAGGTGTTGTTGATCATTTGATTCTGTGATTCATTAAAATTTATAACAAATTTCACAGCTGCTGTTGATGAGTTAACTATGGTAATAGCCTGTGTTAAGCTGTAATTGGACTCTCCCTGTCATCTTCACTTGCAACATTTTGAATTCTGTTAAACATTATTAAACTTGTGACACCCTGTGGCAGTGATGAGCCATTGCATATTATGTATTGCTGCAAAAGTTGTATTTTAGACACCCTTTTTGGGATAGAGCCTTCATTTTTCAAAACTAGAGTGACCACAGACTACTTTTGGTCTCCCAAAACAGACACTCCTCTCAGAGACAAGAGTAGAAATCATGCTTATTTTCAGCATCCTGCGTTTTACAAATAAACTTATTTGGACCTAGGAAACACCTTGTGTTTCGCTTGTCTTTGAAGCTGCCTCTTTATCATTGATGTTTCTGAACTGGTCTTCTGTCTGTGTGTGCAGCAGCAGTCCAAGAAACAGTGAGGGCAAGCAAATATTTGTGAAAGGCACAGTCTTTCAAGGGTTTTGTCATAAACCCTTGAAATTATTTTGTAAAGCAGCTGTTAGCAATAGTTGTATTATCAACTAATCAAGTAAGGTAGCTAAGACAGACAGTGTTGTATAGACTTTAAAATCATTATACTTACAGTGCTCTTTGGGAATCCATGAAGGAGGTTGTTACAGCCACTTATGTCATGTGTTGGCATGTCCATGTCTTGAAATATTCACCGTAATGTTTGCACCTCTCCACTATAAAGAAGTGTTTCCCCACAAATGCGTGTTTTGCTGAAGCAAGTTAGTTTGTGAAGGCATTGTATCTTCATCTGCTGATAACTGTTTACTGGTGATAGAATGATTTTGCTTTATATCACATCCAACAGAAATGGGAATGAGATGTGCTTTTACTGCCTCCATGATTAAACCCTAGTGTTCTGATACAGTGTGGTTAACTACTTGACATTTTTTGCCAATAAATACTTAGCTTGAACAGAGGACAGATAAATTGTGAAATTCTATTTATGTATCTACATGCACACAGATACGTATATGCACATATATGTGTGCTTATACACACGTATATGTGTATGGGGCAACATAAAAGTTAATGGGCTTCTGAAGTTGCAGATGCTTACAGTTTCCAGGTAACTCCAGTAGTTTTGCTGATAGATAAGGTTACTCAACCTTTTTCTTTACAAGCCTGTTTACATTTGTTCACAAGTGTCAAAACATTACTGCTCACTCAGAAATTCTCTATGCCAGGAGTCAGCCTTAGGCTGTATTTTTCTGAAACTGTTCAGTGAAGATGAAATGGAGGGTACAGGTGCTTTCAGGGAAGTGTCTTAGGTGCAGGAGACAGGAATGGGACAGACTTGGATCAGGAGATGGAAGCTTAAAACCAGCTGCTGAGATGGTAGCTGCAGGGTTGGCAAAGGGATTAGCAAAGGGGAAACTGAACAGCTGAGGGACTGGGCAGTGGGGATGGAGCAGTAACTGGGGCAGGACAGTCTCTGCCAAGTCTGGGTTCTGGGAAGTCTGGTCTTGGTACATTTCTTTGCTGTCTGTAAAATATGAGGTGTGGGGTTTTATTCCCCTCAGTCAATCAAGGGAAGATCCTATTGAATCTGCCAATTACTTCCTCAGCTCAAACGGCGGAGGCACATGGTATGGTGAGAAGTGTAGTGACAGAGTAAAGGTGGTACTATGTAACAGAACCTGGAGGGTTTTTGTGTATTTTAGGGTGCTGAAACAATAGAAAGAACTTTTAGGGTAATATCACTGCATTATATACATAAGAAGGAAGGCTAGGTTATGACTGAAGTTATGGGTCATAAGTAGGAGTTATGAGTTATAATTAGGGCCGTTTTTAGAGTCCTTGATTTTGTGGCTTTAATGTTCAACAAAGTGGACTGTTTGAAAATAGTGTCCCTGGAAGGATAAAAAACAGTTACAGTATAAAATGTAGTGAATAGAAAAGTGAAGTAGTCCAGTTACTAGAAATTGAGGGCAAAGCTTGAATTAATTGTGGTGGGTTTTTTTTTTTTTTTAAAAAAAAGCCAAAATGCTGAGCAGTTGAGAAGATGACACTACACAAAACTTTGAGCACAATTCATGATCTTAGCTGTCATTTTCCTAGAGGGAAGTTAGACAGCTCTGAATCTTAAAGGATAAAGTCCTCTCTAACATGTATCTATGTAGAAAGAAAAAACGAAGTAGCAAAGGTAGTTGCATTTCATGAAAGGTGGATCTAGAGGATGACTCCTTGTTTGAAAATTTCAACAATGAGATTGATAACAACAGTGCAAAGAATGAGGTACAGAGTAGAATTCATATAAAAAGGAGCTGGATCTGAGTCGTTTCACCTGTAAGAAGATGGGTAGGCATCCAAGAGTGGTCATCAGAGGTTGGGACTGAGCTGTGGATTGAATTAGTTAAGGTTAGTGGCAGAAAGGTACTTTATGCATCATCAGTATGCCTTGATATTTGAAGGTACAATAAACAAAAAGTAGCTCAAGCATTTAACTAAAAAAGAGTGGAGGGAGATGATAATTCGATAGTGACAGAGGAGAAGTGTCCACCTTGCCTATATGGGACAGACCTCACCAAGTGGGCTGCAGGGAGTAGCTTGCTACTGACTGCAGCTGACATTGCAGATAGTACTGAGAGAGGCATCTCGAACTCTGAGACTTTTCCAACTTGACCTTTGCTTACAGAACAGCCATTATATGTAGCTTTTTATCGCTTTGTACCTTGTCCATCTATCCTGCTTTGTCAAAAATGTTACTACATTATTGATATGAAAATAGTTGTGTGGTAAAAACGGTGTTTAGGAACAAAGGCCACTTCACATTAAGGTATAATTAAGAATACCTTTTAGTTTGTTATGTATCTTTGCTGCCTTTTGGGATATGATTTATATCTCCAAAGAGTAACCAGTCTATTAAACCCCATATTTCTCTTTCAAGAATACTTTGTTATGATAATTGCATTCTGTTTCTAGTTTTGGCAGCTAAATGCTTTTCATTGAAGCATTACACTACAAACCTGTATTTTCCATGTGTTATTATACTGGTTTAGACAAAAGGCAATTTCAGGCTATGATCAGATCCTTGCATAAGAGAATCTAAGTGTTAAATGAGAAGACAGACTCCAGTTGTTAAATACTATACTTACAAATCCTTTGTTCTGTTGTTAGCTGTGTTTGGTCCCTACTCTTTCATTTGGTTCTTCCTGTTAAAGACATGGGACCAGCTCTGTTAGGTTGTTGATTCTCCTTGTTCCTAAGGTAAAAGTTGTAGATTAGGCCTTCTACACTAAAAGAAGACTTTTGTGAGCCTTGTTGCTTTTCCATTCTGACTGTAGACTGATTTAATTATCTTTAGGACTACTTTTATCTCATGAGCAGAGGAGCGTGTTCTGTGCCAGGAATAAACAGATTCTTCATTACAGTGATGTTTTCATCTTCCATGGTTAACACAATTGACAGTCAGTTTTTCTGTGGACAAGTGCAGAAGGATGAGAGGATTTTACCATTTTTCCACCTAAATATCATTTGCCTATGATAGTGGGTCCTTATAGGTGCATTAGCTGATAGTATAGCCATATTTTTTCCACTTTTTCGTGTGACATCTTGATCACACAGGGCATTCCTCAGATCTGATGAAAACAAAGCAGTTGCCCTGAATGTAACATTAAAATATCAGTTAGATAAATTAAGATAAAAGGGTGCCCCTTCAGGGCAGAGGGATATGTTGACAGGGAGAGTGTTATTGGCCAGCTTTGAACAGAGAAGCAAGCAGTGAGTTACACCTATGGTTAACACAACCGTAGGTGTGTGGAGGACTGTAAGAGTCAGAAGACCAGTGTTGATATCAACATTGTTCTATTTAGTGTGTAGTTAAATTATAAATTTTAGTCTACAAGCTCACTTTCTGGAAATATTTTGTAAGTCTTATTTGAAGGTCAAGACAGAAAGGTCAGAGACGGAGGGTTTCTGGTTTGGGTTTTTTGTTTTAAGAAGTGGTCTGCTGGCAACTGGCTGTTTCTGTTTTCATTTGTGTGAGTTCATTCTGCTCGGCATTGGTTAGTGGTTTTATGGTCTCCATGGAATAATTTTTTGCATCTGGTGTGTACTCATATAGGAAACACAAACTATGAATCTGTATTGAGAGGCATTTATAGTGATTATTGTGGAAACAGTGACAAGGATGGTTAATTCTTGCAAGATCTTGCTCCATTCCACAAACCACTACCAATAATGAGTTAGGTAAGGCTGAAGAGGTTGTGAGAACGAGGTTTGGAAAACATACCTTCCATTATACACCCTTCTCCAAGTATGTATTAGTTGTTCTCTGATGCTTTTTGCCCTGTATTGTTTCCACCATGGGTCAGTTTGACAGGTAGGGACACATTTGCAGGAAGGACGTGAGGCAGAAATCTTCTTGGACAGCAGGAGGTTACTATGCAATATCTGTGTCCTGTTTGAAGACAAGATCTTTTCCTGCTGGGAGTATTTTTGTTGGACAAAGCTTATCCTCATTCTGGTTAGATATAATGAGTGGGTGTACTCAGAGCAGAAATGATGGTTTTATGTTGGCAAGTGTGTTGGACTGTAGGCTCTTTGCTTGTGGTAGCAAGGTGTTGTATTTTGTCTATTGTGGTGCCCAGGAAGCTGACCTTAGAGCAGGAGTGTATCAGAGGCTGATTTGGTGAAGGGAGGAGGTTGATATCTGCAGTAGAAATCAATGAGGAAGTTTGTGGTTTTGAGTCAGATGATGGAGAAAGTGATTTTGTGTGTTCTGATTATAGTGTAATTTTGCTAGTGCAGTTATCTAGAAAGTAATTCTTGAGGTGGTTCGTCAAGAAATGGCATATTGCAGGTTTGTTCTGGGGTCTTTGGTTTGAAGAAAAATACAGTTGTTAATCTTTGATTGGACTACTGATTTCTGTGCCTTAGGATGTGTGAAAAATGGCTCTTGCAGATTGATAATAGAAGAGGACGACTGCTTGGCAGTAAGTCTTAGGTAACTCCCACCCGTGAGTTGCATTCATGTACTAGTGCAGTGGAAACCATAAAGTAACTCTGATTTTCTGAGCTCTGCTGGAGATAAGCTATGTAGCGGTTCATTTTATTAAAATCCAAAATTACAAAGAAAAAATGATGAATAAGCTGCAATGTTTTTCCTGTCAGTCACATACTGTTCTTGTTTGAAATATCTTTAGCATAATTCCTTTCTTGCTAACTCTGAAGATCTACCTTTTGTTTCCTGTCTATTCAGGGAAGGTTAGGTTAAGTTGCAAGGCTTCTCTTACTTCTAGGATTGCTTTCCAATTAATTAGTATTGAACAAGGTTATGGGCACTGATTCTGCTATTGTATAGTTTCAGGCATGGAGTAGCCTCTAATAAAGATTTAAATACTGATAACTATGAAGCTCAGAACAGGTGAACATTGTTAACTGATATTTTACTTTTTTCATCTATCAAATTGGATTCGTGCTTATGGCTTCAGATTAAGTACTGATTATGGTTTTTTAATTACATTTGTAAATAGCTGTTAGAGTTGAGCTTTTCTGAAGCCTTTTGTGAGTGTCTAAAGATTAATAATCACAGAAATTTTTAAAATAGCTAGCTGGCTTATTTCTAGCATGCTTTCTTTTGCAGATGGCTTTTGAAAGCACTCTGTATTTAAAACCCTAGCATGGATTTAGAATGGCTTTGAAATAGTTTTCAAGGTGGCAGAATAAAAAGAGTGTGACATGACTACTTAATCTCTAGCTGGGGCCAAGGGTTCTTTTTACATAATCCCGTCATTCTTACAATATGTTAATGCAATGGATGGAGTAACTGACCAACGGTTGCAAAAAAAATTTACAATAAACTAATCCCCCATAATTTGGGACTGTAGTATACAAGTTGGTTTTGAGGAGCCTTGTTACTGGTGAATTTAAATGCACTTCTCATTTTTTATTATTGCTTCTTTTTTTGTTACAGATGACATTTAGGTTAACATTGTCTTAAAGGTGATATATAGCATTCATGTTCCTTCCACTAATTTTTTTACAACCTAGTAGCATAAGCTGAACCATCAACAGGCTGTGAAATCAGAATACGTATTTCTTTAAATAGTGTGTTGCATCTGCTATTCCATCATAAACAAAACAATTATTTTCTAATGCACTTGTGACTATAAGCTGAAATTTAAAATATTTAATTTATCTGTATGTTGACATTCCTTTTAGTTGTGTTTCATAAATGTTTGGTTTGATACAGAAGTCTACACTAACCTCAGTCTTGACTAACTTTTATTAAACTTTTATTTAAAGCTTTTTAATTATTTTTATATAAACTTTTTTTATAAAAACTTTTATTAAAGTTTGTTTTGCCAGATCATTTCTGTGAATCTAAGTCAAGATCAGTATGTTGAAAGTTGTCTAAAAAGAAATCTACCTGAGCCTTAAAAATCAATTCTACAAAGGTGATTGAGTTTTTGCTTTTCCTTTAAAGATCATACTTCCTGTAATGATTCCCATATAATCCCTGTGTAGTTAAACAGCACAGTAGTCATAACATGCTTGAAATGTATGCAAGGCATCAGCCCAAAAGTTTAACTCATAATAACAGAAGGATCAAAGGACTTCACTGACACAATTTTATTTTAAAATAAAACATGATACAGACATAAATGTTAGTCTGAGTAAAAGGCTTTTATAGCCTGCATTTTGGATATTTTATATTGTAGATTAAAACTAGTTCTCCTTGTCTCAGCCACAGAAAGAAATCTCACACACCTTCATTGTCCTAAAACAAATGCTGTTGTTTTAGTTTGTCCACCAGTGGATGGGACTGCGCTGGAGAGTGATGCTTCTGAGAAAACGGAGACTATCTGTGACATGCAGCTTCTTTCCCTCTGTGCAAAAATAAAGTGTGTATATTTGAAAATGTGCTTTGATGTCTTTAAAAAAATACTGGTAAGGGAGGGATCTTGTATGTTTTTAACTTGCCATGTAACTCAGAATAATTAAGTAAACTTCCTTTGAAAGTAACTATGTTGCTGTAGGGTACTGAAAATAATGGAAGCTACAATATCCCATTAGTAATTTGAGTGAATTATAAAGACAGCTCAATATTTTTTTCCTGTACTGAAACTGGTCTTTAGAGAGCCAGTTGTGTGGGCTTACACAGTTGACTTCAGGTCTTTAGATGACTCCTGCTAAGATAAACTAAATCACAAATCTACTTAAAGAAACTGACTTTAACCAGTGTCCTTTTTTGGTTCATTTTAAGTGAGATGCCATGTTTGTAGGAAGTTTGCATCCACTTCTTACAAGCTGTTGTTCCGAAATGTCGAATTATGAAATGGCTTCTGCTGTGGTGAGGTGTATTTTGTCCCAATTCTTAGAGATTTTAAATTTCTCGAAGTGTACCACATCATTGAAGTCGATACACTTTCTTTTTCAAACTAATGCAATGTCAAGTTTACACTTTAATATTTAAGTTAAATGCTTCCTATCAAACATTCAGAAAGCCATCTTTCAATATTGAAGGTGGGAACTTGTTGATCAGTGTGGAAATTCATTGTACTGTTGATGACAAACAGAGTATTTTTTCTCTGTTTTACAGAAGAATACGCTGCATATGCAGTGTGATTAGTTGCCAGGTTTTGTAGTTTAGTAAGTTTTTACTCTGCTAGAGCACATTTTAATAAAAAAAAAGTGGTAGTATGTGAAAATAGTCCTAACAATTTCAGGTACAAAATTATTTGCAAGGAAGGGAGGAAGGGATGTGAATTGCTTGGAGTTCTTTATTTGAAACACTGTATTTTTTGATACTTGCAAGGAAACACAGTGGTGTCTGTCAGGCACATGAGTCTGATTTTTATTTTTATTTTTTAATTTTCCAACCTGGGTCTTTATCTGCCATCAGTTTTCCTTTTCTAGTGAAAAATAGCTGCTATTCTTCACTCATACTTAACTTAGCTTCCTGTATTCTTCAGAGGCAGGGACACTGGTATGTGTCCATCAGAACTAATTTTTTAGGGGGTTTTTGTCCGCTTGCAGGAGATTTTTTAACAATGTGTTGAGATCATTCAGGGGAGGCACTGTGCCTGTGAGGTGTGCTGCTTCTCTGGCTTCTCTTCTCCCGAGCTCTTTTCATCACAGAGCGCCTTTTCCTCACCTCAGGCAGTTAGCCTCATGCTTCTGCCCATCCCCATTGCCTGTTCTCCTGCCTAACTGATCCAGGATTTGGAAAGCCTTAAGATAAGTAAGTGTGCAAGATGATGGACCTTTTTACTTCTTACAGTATCTCTTACTAACAGGATTAAAGCCTGGCTCAGTCAGTCCCTGGGGGGTTTTCCTGCCTTGTTTGATAAACAAAACATTCTGCCTTGGGATGTTACAAGAAAAACTTCTTATATACCTGTTCACAAATTTAGGAGAAACTGCAAATGTCATGAGACCTTCAGTTATAAATGAGAGAGCCTACTGGTCAACTAATTGTTTGGGAGGAATGGAATTAATAAAACATAAAAAATACATTACAGTGTTTCTGATATGCAGTGTTTACTTGCATCTTCTGTGAACCGCTGGTAGACTTGGATCAGTTTCTTCTCACAGGACAAGAGAATGATCAAAGCAGGGCCTGCAGTGCTTGCAAAATCTCCTGTCCAGCCACAACTGAAACCACTGGCACAGGAAAGGTGGGGTGAGCTCTCACTGTTCACCTGCACAGGCAGGTTTCCACATTTCCACAGGGCCCGTGGAAGTGTGCTGCTCAAAATCAAGCTCTTGTTTGCAAGAAATGCCTTCTTTACTGTGCCACTGTGTGTGAAGTTTAATCTTACTTGAATTTTTTTTTAAATTAATATTTTGGGCAGGATATTATGCTGGTTCGATAGGTGTTTTAAAAATAATTCAGATTTTAGTTAGTCATTTGGAGAGTAATTCACAGTTGGTGACTGGGCCCATAGAAACTGGTAAAACATTCTGGCTTTTTTGTAATGTTAGTAATGGAAACTAAATCCAGAAAAATGGATTTTCATTCTTCAAATAATATTTCACATATAAAACATATAAAAAGAGATTCTGTGTTCAATATAACAGATACATATAAATTTCTTTTCCTTTCTCTTGAGTAAAGGGGACTCTCCTTAGTATCCCAACACAGTATGTTCCTGTTTTTCTAGTAGGACAAAAAAAGGTGCAGCAACTTTTCCATAGTTATCAGAAATTACTTCCCACTTGGAATTACCAGAAATTTCAGCTCATTTATAGTAAACGACAGTGAACTGGCCTCAGCTGGGTTCAACTTTAACTTCCTCTCAAAGTGGAAGGGAGCAGTGCTTCACAAGGAAGCCACAAAAACTTGAATCATTTAGCAACAGAAACATTTTGTATTCAGAAAAGATTTTCCTAAATTATTTTGTGATAAATGAAAGATAAGTGAATTGTTGTTACCAAACATTATTTCAGTCTTATATTTTCAGTCTATCTATTTATATTTGAAATATTCGTGTGATATGCTTTTCTAGTGCTGATTAAGCTATGCTGCTGTTTAACATGTGCTGTTTTCTTCTTATCCCACTACTTTTCAAGGTTTTTTATCATCCCCCCCCCCCCAATTTTCTCTCTAGCTCCTTTTCTACTAATAATTTAAATATCTGTTTCACTTTGAACATCGTGGGTACCTTTCTATAAGATTATTATGTTGGAACTCTATATATTCTTGCTTTCATGTTAAAGAAATAAAATCAAGTAGTATTTTGAAATTCAATTCTTCGCATTTCGGCTTGTCTACTTTGCCAATCCAGGAAATAAGTGTTGAGTTTGTTAGTTTGAATGTTTGCAGCTAAAAAGGGAAATTGAGGCTCTTCACCTCTGTGTGCTCTGTTCAAAAACCCAGCAATGTGTGTTGAATTCTGAGATTTGTAAATATTAATTACACAGATAATATGTTCTGTAATAAGGAAGTTGAGATAAAGCTTTAGAAACCCAGCTTGGAGAAGTCAGATGACAGAGTAGGTCCCTTTATTTGCTAAGCAGGAAGATGGATCAAGAAAAAAATCAGCATATTGCAGGGTCTGGGCATTGTGAAGGATTGTGCAGATGATGTGTAACTTGAAACTGTTTCATTTGTATTCTCAGAGAAATCCAGAGGTAATCAAAACTGCTAACACAATGAGTTTTGTTAAATTTGTTAGAAAAAAAGAGTAAGAGCCCTTAAGACTGCTTTGAAGTTTTGCTTGCACACAGTATAGTGTCGTGATAGCCATCAGGTGTAATTGGGACAAAAGGGACTTTGATCTTGTCTTCCCAGAGCGGTCCACCTTTTGAGGCAGGATCTCAGCTCTTCTAGCTAACAGATGCTCAGTGAAGGGATTAGCTTCAAATATATTTCCAGATTGTGCTTTCTTATTTCAGACTTTGTGCATTGTAACTGTCATTGAAGACTTAACTCTTTGCTAAAATAAGATTTATGGCTTTCTGTGTTGGTTGCACAACAATTTAATAAACTGTTCTTAGACAAACGTAATATATGACTGAAGATGCGGCAGAATCTCTCCTGTACAGAAAAGCTGGAGTAGCTGTCTGACACGTTATATGTCCACTCTCAATATACTATATGCAAAACTCAGCAAAATTGATTCTAACATTCTCAGCACTTGTGCTTGGGGTCGCATCTATCAGAAAAGGTCTGCTGTTACCTTTCTTGTTACAGAGTGAAATTTCCTTTGTCGCAGTGTATGAGAAATGTTTGCTTTCCTTTTTGCTGTATTAAAATACTCAAGTAATGACCTGCCAGTGTCTTATATACTCCACTCCATGAAGGGTTCCCAAAGTTCATACCAATGGAAACTCAGATACCAGTGGCCTTAGGAGGAGTTTCTGGTTTTCTACTGCTCTGTGGGAATCTGCAGCAGTGACTTGCTACTCCATACCACCAGCATCCTACCCTTCAAATTCAGGACTACAAACATACCTGTACTTACCCTGATTTGTTGGTGGGTGGTAGCTGCCAGTGTGAAAAAAGCTTTGGCTGTGCACTTCAAATTGTCCAGCTACCACTTGCGTTGTACATTGAGCCCTTGAGTACTCTGTTAATTGAGTTAATTCAGCATTTAAACATTGCTCCTTGATGCCAACAAATTTTCAATATACATCTTACCATTTGCTTTTAAACATCTCAGTCCCTAGCAGTGTCATAAGTTGTATGTAGATGCAAAGAGGCTTTAATGTAGTACCTCTCTTTCTGAAAATATCCCCTGATACCACTTTCGGTAGCTGATATTTTTTTCTTCCTCAGCATGTTTCCTTTACCCTATTTGCTTCTTACATCATATATTGTGAGGGTTATCTGAGATTTATTTTCAAGTACTGATATCATTAGAGTTTGTAAAGTATTGTTTATTCCTCCAGATAAAGTTATTTGAAATAAAGTTTGAAAGCTATAGTGTCATGGCTTGTTAATGTGTTCAATAGTGAAATGTTTATTACATTTTAAGTAGCAATTTGTTGCAGAGTCAAAGCACCTTTTCCACAGATAATGCAGAAACTCTATAGCAGTCATTTCTGTCTCCTATGACTGTGAAGAAAGTCTCCAAATATAAGCATAAGCAATTATCTTTCATTTTTCTAGATTTTCTGAAAGCACAAATCTGCAGGAATAGTTGGTCTCTTTTAGTCATTTAAATGAAGTGCTGAATGCTGAAAATGTAAGTGTATGTGATAACTATGTGGGTGCTGATCAAAGCAACTAGAGAGAGTGCAAGTCCTATAATGACTCAGATGATTTTTTTTTTTTTTGTTATAAAGTCCCCAGGAGCCCTAGGCTTAATCATACAAGGTAATTGTGCTTTGAACATGTGTAAAAAACTCACCCTGTGTTGTCCATTTTTACTTTTTCTTCAGATGCACCTAAGTAGTTCATTAAAAAGATAAGCAAAGGTCTAGACTTCATCTTCTTAGAGGTCCTTTTCAATCCTATATGTCCCTAATTTTTCTATTTCTCTCCATTGTTAAATTTTTCTTCTTTTTCTCCTTTTGCTAGAAATTCTTCAGAAGGTGGAATGGAGGTTTATTCCCCCTCCCCCCCATTTTTCATAACTGTGCTTCTTTGGTTCTTTGTGGAGTTTTTGGTTTTTAAGACAGAGATGTGCTTGTGACATATGCTAAACAAAGAAGTTGTTCCTCTCCAGTTTTTCACCCGTTATAAAACATTAATTGGCTACAGAAAGGAATTTAAACACAATGAGCATGTCAGTCTTAGCTTTGTCCCTTGGGACTTTGGAGGAAGCCATGCTGTCTGCACTAAGCCCAGTCAGTCAGATTTTAAAATTTGAAAATGCATTGTCTTCATCAAAGATGAGCTAAAAAGTGAACAAAATTTGCTGTTCACAATAATCATTATGGTGCATCCTAATACATGTTCTCCAATGAAAGCACACTTAAGTAGTAAGTATGCTTTGATGAAGTTGGGTATACTTTGAGAGGCTTGGTAGAAGCCAGTGTCCTGCTAAGTGAGGTGTTTCAAAGCCAGTTTTTTTGCCTTGAACAGCATCGTATTTAAAGCAGTTGATTTCTTACCAAATAAGGTGTAAATGCCTCTATTTTGATAGTGACATAGATGTAACAGCAAAATGTTGTCACTGCATTTGCAGATACCGTTGGAGCACCCTCCCTGGGTAGCTGAACCTGAAAAATCTGTAAAGTCAGTCACATGTGAAGCTTGAAATCTCTGCAGCTACTTTGTTCATAGTTACAAAATCACAGTGTGAAGCAGCAGGTGCAAGCCAGCATCTGCAGTTTGCATGGTTTCTACTACAGCTAAGACAGGGGTAAGCCCTGTTGAACAGTGAGCAGTGGTACCACCCGTCTGTCAGTGGGTCTCTCTTCCTTTTATTGCCCAGGTCCCTGGGGCAGCAGCACTCACCAGGGCCAGTGATTTTGTGTGCAATGGCAGGCTGTAATTGTGTCAGTCCAGTGACATCTTCAAGTTTGGAAGGACAATCATCATCTACGTATTCTGCTGAGATGTGGTGCAGTGGGTCACGTTCACACTTCCAGCTATGCAGTCAAAAAGGAAACATTTAGTCATCTAGTACATTGCTTGGAGTTGCAGCCGATGGCCATGATAAAGAGTTGTATTTACTCTGATTTCCAGATGAATAGTGTACAATAATGAAAATGAAGGCAGCTTTTTAGTCACAGATAGGGTATATTTATGATCAAGCATGCGAATTACAAAAGAGTAAATGACCGATTTCATTTTAAACAAAATAATTGTAGTGGTCAACGTACAGTTTTTCATATATATTTATTTTAGACTTTTAGAAAATGTAGCATGTATATGACCTTAAAAATACTGGTAAAAACAAAAACCTCAGAAAAATCAAAACTTTGTGTTTTTCTCTGGATAATGAGTGTAGGAGTTAATGCAGGATTTTCAGGTGGTTTTCATAACTTTGGGATTAGAAAAGTAGAGGACAACATTAATTCCTGATATAATTCCTTTGGGTTTTGACCAAATTTATCCATAATTGAGTAGTCCTTGCTTCTAGGATGCATCTTCAATTTACAGCTTCATAACGAAAAGAAAAGCTAGTTTTTAATGTGGGAGCAGCTTCGAATAGGCATTCCCATTTTATTCCCTACCCACAGGGCTACAACTGCTGTGGTTGCTGTGACCTGAGTATCAGCTGTTGTCTAGTCTTTTTCCTGAGTTATGGCAAGAAAGTGATAGTGCTTGGAACTTTTATTTTTCTCAACAAAGATTTCCTGCTTTTCCCAGGCAGTTGGAGATATTCCAGGGGGTTGGAATGATCTTTAAGGTCCCTTCCAACCCAAATCATTCATAGAATCTGTGTGAGCTGTAGGCTACACATGATTATTATTGCCAACTTTTGTGCTGTGTCTCATTTCTTACTACATCTGGTTAGGAAGGAGTTAAGTCAGACATAGATTTATCAGAGGATAAATCAAATTTTAGGTGTCCGAATACTGTGAGGAGAGAGACACCCATCTCTACTGAAGCCAGGAGAAGTCTAATGTAACCGAGTTCTCACTTTTTAGGCTGGATCTGGGAATTTATCATGAGTGTGTAGACAGTGATCTGTGAACAGCGTTCTGGGGACTTTGACCTAATGACCTGTCTGTCATCCCAGATGTACCTTGCTTAACTATTGTTTGACATACAAAGAGAAATTTAATCTAATCTCAGACTAACTCATTTCTCCTTGTTTGCTGAAGTGGCCAGAAATTACTGACTCTACCTCCTTTCCTTATACTTAATTTTCTGAGAAATGAATTTATATCTGGCTTTCTCTAGTGAGGCTTCTGCCTCAGTATGGCTTTCAACTCCTTTTGGGGAATTCTTGCACTTTTATTTAACATGATAAGTAATTAAAAAAGTTGCAGTAATGTAACACTTCAGTGCCCCTGTCAGAGGAAATGGTCTTTGCAGTTTGTAAACTGAGAGGGAGTGAAAAGGAGATTTTAACCAGTCAACTTCTCTGTTCACTGGTGTTCCCTGTTATAAAGGGTAGTTGAACTTTTTCTGTTTGGAGATAACATACTTAGTGGTTTCTGATAAAACATTGAAGTGTTGGCTCATGTTTTCCTGTGTTTAAAAAAATCCTAACCAAAACCTTCTTGAAATTTAAAAAAAGCAGGAGAAAACTGCTTCATCAAATATCAGACAATCGACAAGAATTATAGTCAGACAGCTCAGATTCTGTAGCCTTAATGGATTTCTGGCAGAAGCCAGAAGTAGTAATTAAAGTAAAAACCTTAAGTTTTTTTCAGTCTGTGTAAGCACAGAATGCTATTTCAAATTTCTATAAATAAAGAGCAGAGCACATTTAATTTGGTAGTTGAAGATTACTATTCTGCAGCATTTCTGTAGTGTAGGTAGAACTAGCATGTTGCCAAATACTGATGCATGCAGTCTTCAAAGCTAATTCATATCCCACACCGTTTTTGTCAGAAAATCAGTACAAGTTTATATCAGGTTTTAGATTTAACTAGTATTTGTTCTTTTAAAATAATTTTCTTGTAATGCCACAAGAATGGTTCTTTAAAATGTGTCTTTGATAATTGAAAGTGTACCACAGTGATATTGTTTTATGAAAGAGGAATTAAAGGCAGAGAATGGAAGTTGGATGGAAGAAATGATGAAAACCTGCAAGTTCTGTCAAAACTTTCTCTGAGCTGATAACGTGGAGAATAATGGGTGCTGTAGCACTGGGAAATGTTGCCTGACTTAATAGCCTGAAGAGTAAGTAGCAGGTGCTTCAGCTTTGATCTTTGACACTAGAAGAAAAGGGTGATTACATAGTGATGCTGGAGGCTTTCAGCTGCTAGGTGAGCTCGGTAGACTTGCCCATTGAGGTAGAAGGTGATAGAGCATCATTTGAACTATGAGTTGTAACTCCACAAGCTTTAAAATGGAAATACTTGTTGCACTAATGTGATGCACAATTCTGCATCGAGCTTCCAGAGTTTAAAAATTCATGAGGAAGTGGCAATTTAGGACTTTCTTTAGAGGAGGAGCAAGTGTACAGAGAGACGAGGCTGTAGGAGTGCTAGCAATTTATATGATTTATCTGCCCTTCCCACATATGCACACTGAGTTGTTCAATGTCCTGACTTGCTGTTGGTGTGAGATGAGCAGAGAATCCTTTAACGTTACATCAGTAGTATAATTAGGAAGGAAAATTAAAATTAAGTATTACTAAAAATGGTCTTAAAACACACAGTGTTATTAGTTTAAATTCTGTTAGTTTTCTTGCAACTAGCATCTGGAAACAGCTGTTGGCTGTATGCTTAAATAGGTAGAGTTTGTGAATGTTTGGTGAACCTAGTTCCCACCTCAGTCTTCAAGGGTTCACAAGAAGAAGCCGTGAACCTGTCACAGATCCCAGACAGAGTATCACTGACTATTCCAGACTGAATATTGAACTTCAGGTAAGTGTGATTTGAAGTGGCAGGGTTACATTTGGGAAAATAAAAGGGGGGTTTTGTGGCAGGTTTTTTTCATGGCAGCTGTATGAAGCTGCTCAGAAGTGTGGAGTGTTCGAAGTAGTCCCAGCAGAGATGGATTATTGGAAAAATGCAAGTGAGGTGGGCAAAGCTGCCTGATAGATTGCAAAACCATATGATAAATTATACTGATCACATGCATATGGCCCCCATATAAGTAATGTATATTTGTGCACAGAGATTTATCCTCACCACCACCTTTTTCTTGGTAGTAAAATTCAGAGCAGTGAATTAGGAACGATACAATCGGATATAAAAGGATTTAGAACTGTTTAGGTGACTGGGCCAACAGCTGGCAAACATGGTTCACTGTGGAAAAATGTAAAATAATTAGTCTGGGAGCAAGAAACCAAAGGAAACACAGTGTGTGCTGCAATGGAACAATCATTCAGCACGCTGACTAGGAAAAGGATTTGAAGGTTATTGTGGAAAAATCATTGAAACCATGAGGCTTGTGCACAGCTGCAAGAAAGTAAGTTACTACGTTGTATCAGAGGGATAAAATACAAAATAAGAGGCGATAGGGTTACAGGAGTGTTAGGCTCCATCTGGAATACTGTGTATAGTATTGGTCACCATGCCCCACATGGAAGATATTGTCTGGGAAAGAGTGCAAAAGCAGTAACAAAGATAAATTTTTTTTATATGTAAAGATTAGGGAAGATGATCTACTAAAACATATCATTTTCTCTGTACAAGATCAAAAATTAGGAGTAATCTTAAAAATGGGGAAATAGAAATGGACAACTTAAAACTGCATAGAAAGAGTGATAAGGATCTGGAATAAATTATTTCAGAAGGTCTGTTGGTATACAGAGTATACATAAATTTGTAAAGAGAATTAAAGGAACTGACAAACAGTGATAAATCTGTGAGTTTTTAAATTTGAAGGCAGGCACGTTAAGCTGTTTTCCCTTACCTCCCCTCTTAAAGGTTTGTGACGTGGATGACCATAGTTTTCAGACTTATTACAGCTTGTATTTGGAGGGGGTGCACACAGTTTGTATCTATGAATTATGCTTCTGTGCCTAAGAGTGTTTTTTAAGTACATTGGGGAGCACCCAAATTCTTCATGCTGTGTATTAGGAATAACATGTTCATTCTGCCTGTGCTTTTCTGTATTTCAAAGTCCTGCAACTAGAAGTTAAGGCTGACTGTCTAGTGCCTCTGTAATGCCATTTCAGGATAATGATGCACTTATACAGTATGCAACAGGTTTGGAAATGTGTTTTAGGGCATTTGCTTCTTCTATTAAAAAAAATTGGGGGAGAGAAAGCCAAGCATATTAAAGAATATGGCATTCAGAGTTTATGTAAGTGGTATAGTTAGTTAAGATGAGAAAATATGCTAAAGCAATTAAACTATTTTGAGGAATAAAACTCCCTTTTTTTTCAGGATTCAGCACTTGGGTGGGATGCTTAGCTCTTTTTCATTTTTTTTTTTTCTGTTTCTTAATGCCTAGCTAGCTGTTGCAGGAGCAGTAAGACAGCATGTGAATAATGTCAGGGATAACTCCATAGACTTCAGTTCTGTGGAGAAAATTGCTCCACAGATTTAAACTTAGCTATCTGCATCTTTGTATCTAAACCAAATGCAGTGGATCACTGGATTGATATTTGAGAAAGCAATTTACCAAACTTGGTGTAAATTGTTAACTTCTCCTGACATACCATTTTGATACCCTGCTTTGAAAATTTTGGAGTTATTTGGTCCCAGCTGCTTCTTTGTTGTCATGTGACTGTGGCAATGAGGACAGTTCTGCTGTAGTCTTTGTGTTTAATGTGCTGGGGCCATTTCTTTATCAAGGCTTCTGTGGAGGTGCACAACGGGAAGCCCAGCACTCAATATTTGATGTTGTGATTCTACTTTTTAGGTAGATACTCATGAGACTGGAAGAGACTACCTCTGAGGCAGGTGCCCAAATTCCATATACATTACCAAGGGAGTGAAAGAGCTCAGAAGAGGAGGAGGAGTTAGGAAGCCCGGGAACTTTGTAGACAACAAAATGAAACCAGTGTGAATGGCAGTAGTGCTGCTGCTGCTGCTCACTCTGATAATTTAATGCAAGTTGCTGTGCATTGGATACTATCATAATTCTGTGAAAGGTAGCTGACCCTTTCTTCTCTGCTTCCACTGACTTCCAGACCACCAAAGAGCCTGTTGTACAAGTACTGCTGACATGTAGCAGTATGTGCGTGTGTGTTAAAAGAGATCTTAGGGCGTCCCAGAGCTGCTTCATCTCTGCAAGTCCTGCTGTGTGTCAGCAAAAATCTGACCAGGTGCTGCTCTGATTGCTGGGGAGTGACAGTGCCTCTTCACTCATCTCAGCTGGAATGGAGTGGCATAGGCACAGACACCAATTTGCTTATGGCAAGGCAGATTTAGCTGCCTCCTGGCAGCATGCAGAAACAGAACTGGAAGGACTTCAAAATTAAATAGCAACCTTGCAGTCTGCAGTATAAAGGCATCTCTTCAGCTTTTCCTAATAGGTGGTTTCTAGACATACTTATTACTTCAGTTTTACTTCCCGTTCTGTTTCCATCATCCAAGTCACTAATGAAAATGTTGTCTAGAACAGGGCTTAGGGCATTTATGTGATGGCTCCTGAACTGCCAGATAACTCAAAGATAACCCAAATGTATTGCCTTTCTGTGCTTAATGCTGACAGAGACATAGACTTCGTATATGTCATGAAGAAGGTTCTTTGTGACATTGTCATCTGTATCATAAGCAAGGTGTCACTTCTGCAGTAAAAAGCTGATTTTAACTTTCCTGTAGACTGAGCAGTTTGCTTCCCAGTGTTGTTCCTCTGCCGTGTCAGAAATCTGCTTTTAGTCAACTGACCAGGAACTGTCAGCAGATTAGATTATTGATGGGAAAAACTTGGTGCTGCATATTAAGACAGTCTCAGCAACCAGATTGTATTTACAGTAGTTTCATATATACAAATGTTTTATTTTAGGATTGAGGATAAAGTTAATATAAACCAAATTCCTATTACATTTTTTCCTCTCATTTTTTAAACTAGCAACTTTTACAATATGGATTTCTAAATACAGGTAGAATCACTTTAAAATAGGTCATTAAAAACTTTGTGACTTGCCAGAAGCAAAGTCAAGCCAGTGCTACATTTTTTAAAAATTATTCAGTGTTTTTAATGGTATGTAATGATAGGACAGCAAGTCAAGCATGGTCTAAGAGGGAGCTGACTGCAACAAAAAGAACAAACCAACTTTGAATAAAAGCTAGAAACTTAAACAGAAAATTCAAGCATCTAGGGCAGACAAAACAAAGATATTTGTACACAGATCTCCTCTGCCTTCTGTGTCCTTGCAAATGGGTCCTTGCTTTCAGCAAGCTTGATGACTGAGAGGCAGGAAGCTCTGCTTCTTCCCTGCTTAGTCCTGAGGAAGGTCTACCCAAAAGGCCGTACCTGTGCTGTGTGGCACTACTCTAACTACACTTCAAAAGATTTCTGGCCAACAATTTCCTGCATGAAGACTTAAGCCCCTCTGGGAACACGTTCGTGCTGTTGCAAGCACAACGCTGAATTAGAACTGCTCCTTTAGATACAGTTACCCCGGTGAGTGTGTCTTGATACTGCCGGGTGCTGCACTTCGGCCACAACAACCCCCAGCAGCGCTACAGGCTTGGGGAGGAGTGGCTGGAGAGCTGCCAGTCAGAGAGGGACCTGGGGGTGTTGATTGACAGCCGGCTGAACATGAGCCAGCAGTGTGCACAGGTGGCCAAGAAGGCCAATGGTATCCTGGCTTGTATCAGAAATAGCGTGGCCAGCAGGGACAGGGAAGTGATCTTACCCCTGTACTCGGCACTGGTGAGGCCGTACCTTGATTACTGTGTTCAGTTTTGGGCCCCTCACTACAAAAAGTGAATTACTCGAGCGTGTCCAGAGAAGGGCAACGAAGCTGGTGCAGGGTCTGGAGCACATGTCGTATGAGGAGCGGCTGAGGGAACTGGGGTTGTTTAGTCTGGAGAAGAGGAGGCTGAGGGGAGACCTCATCGCCCTCTACAACTACCTGAAAGGAGGTTGCAGAGAGCTGGGGATGAGCCTCTTTAACCAAGTAATAAGTGATAAGACAAGAGGTAATGGCCTCAAGTTGCGCCAGGGAAGGTTTAGCCTAGATATTAGGAAGCATTTCTTTACAGAACGGGTTGTTAGGTGTTGGCATGGGCTTCCCAGGGAGGTGGTGGAGTCCCCATCCCTGGAGGTGTTCAAGAGGCAGGTTGACATAGCGCTGAGGGATATGGTGTAGTTGGAAACTGGCAGTGTTAGGTTAACAGTTGGACTAGATGATCTTCAAGGTCCTTTCCAACCTAGATGATTCTGTGAAATACCCCACAGTGTACTCACAGCCTTGCAGAAGTTTGCCATAAAGTGGTACTGTGTGGGAGATTTCACTCATCTACAATTACATACCTTTAGATACTTAACTGAGGAACCTGGTCTTTAAGTCCCTATGGAGTCAGTTGGAAGAAGCAGTCTCCTGCTGAGGAGCTCTGCAGTTTAGATGCCAAAAATGTATTCTGTTATTAACACCCCTCTCAATTAGTGTTTGAATTCCAAAAGAAATCTAACCCAAAGATGTATTTTTAAATGTTAATCTATTGCTAATTAAATAAAAGAAAACCTGTTTTTCAACCATATTGCTTTTGACCCACTTTTGATAACGTCACTCAGATTGTTTCCAAGAGCTAGAGAAGAGTGGCATACATAATCATTAGACTCAGATCTGAAGAGCTTCAGATGTTACTTTAAAAACAGTTTGGCAATCATAAAACTGCTCTAGCTGGATCAATGAGATCAATAAAGTGTGAGAAAATAAATCAGGTTTGAGTAAAGCCATGTATAGTTTAATTTGAAATGTGCAGCTGCAGTTTTGCAGAAAACAAAATATATAGCAAGCACAATGCTTTTATTCATCCCGAAGTTAAAGCATTTTTTTCCAGCTATCAATTTACAGCTTAAGATAATGGATTTTGGCAGTGTGCAGGGCTATTAAGTAATGTTTATTAAAATGGATAAGAAAGGACTTAAGAGGTGGCCTGTAAAAGAGAATTTTTAAAGGACTGGTTAGCGAAATAAAGAAACAGCATTTTCTCCTAGAAGTGAAGTTTTATGTTCCTGGATAGGTCATTAATGAAAAAGATTGTGGTGGTATCATTTTATTATTTAGTAGTTTGTGAAGCTGTGCTTATGGAGTTTTTTCACCTCTATTGTGAGGCTGAAAAACTTAAGTGTGTTAAACATCTATCCTGGAGAGAGAAATAATCAACTATATTTAAGTTTGCTTCAATCACAAAACTAGCATATAATTTGACATGAACTTGACATTCCCAGGGTCTGTTTATCCATTGTGCACTTCTTCACAATAGGCAGTAGATGCGTGCAACTCCATGCCAAAAGTCATTAAAGTCACTAGAAGTTTGCATGTACTCAAGGCGATGTTGAGTAAGTGCCAAAAAGTGATATAACCAAGAGTTGTTAAATACATAGAAACCACATCCAGCTCAGGATGTCCCTGAGCTCAAAATAGATTGATACTGAGAGTATATTTTTGTTCCTTCCTAAGCATTTGCTTGTGGCCAATACTTGTATTGATGCAGACACACTGCAATTGGATTTTAAGTACAATGTCTGACTCATTCAGATACTCTAACCTTGCAGCCGCAGACCATAACAAAGGAGAAAGGATGTTGGATGAGGTGAACCTTTGGTCTGACCCAGTGTGGTCATTCCTCCATTCTTCTGAGACCATCTCTGATCAAATTCAGGAAGACATTTGAATGTTTTCTAAATACTTTCAAGATAGGGCTAGACATACTTGTGAGTTCAGCTCTGTGCATGAGCTTAAGTCTTACAGTGTATGTGTGCATTTATTTGTTTTTCTGAAAAGAAGTGCTTTTGAAATCTGTATATCTGCTAACAGGTGACAACATTGAAATATCCCAACTGGCGAGGCAAGGCTATGGAGCACTACAGAGCCTTGGACAAAGGGGTGCTAAGGCACTTTTTTGCAGTTAGAAGCAGGGTATCTGTGTAACTACTTTAAATGAGTATTTTATAATGGAATAAGCTTTAATGTCATATATATCCTCCAAAGATTTCCCCATTTAAAAAATCTAGATATTGCTGAGTTTATCAACTGACTTTTATTTGGGCTGACTTCTCTTTTCACTATTTTACATGAGCAATAAAAATATTAACATATGACAACATTCAGGCTAGCTATGGAGTTTATGCAATCCTATATGTCTGTTTGCAGTAAGGGGTACCCTGGGACGCTGTTCTTCACTGCAGATGTTCCCCAGAGGTCACCTGCCTAAATGCAGGTGATGGCAAGGAGAGTTTGAACTTGACTGAGCCCATGCCGTAGATGCAGTGGAGACCTGAGAAATGTGCATTTATCTTTCATTGTCTTTCAAAATGAACACAGTGTTTCCTAAGCACAGTAACAACAACCCCGTAACTAGTTTCTACCCATCTTATGACTGGCTTCAGTGCTACAGATCCAGAATGAAAATGATTTTTGTGGATGATGATTAGTACTAGCTAGAAATTAAGTCATCAATTTGTGCTTTCAAGTCATTAAATTATAGTGGTGGTTTGTGGCATACTGAAAGGCACAGACTCCTCCAGATGATGGAAGTGGCTAGTGAATCTTCTCCAGCAGAGCAGAGGAAAACTAACATTATTTTTAGGTACTACTGTAAACATTTACAAATAGGCAGTCTGTCTCTGAAGAATGTAGGCATGCCTGAGGTCTTAGGATGTCTGAGAAATTATTTTTTATTAAGAGAAAAGAGGTTGGACAAATAGAGCGTTAATTTGACTCAATCTGGGTTTTACACAATTTCATCCTTCTTGAATTAAATGCTGTAGTTAAGCTATTTCACAAAAGAAGTCTGAGATAAAGAAAATCTTAGAAACTTTGAAGAGGAGGAGAAGAGAGAATTGCAGCAGATGGAGTTCTGGACCTCCCTAAGAAATTTAATGTTTGTGCTAATGGCACAGTCTGCTTCCAAGAATATGGCAGCTTTGATAAATGAAGCAACACTGATAACCACTGAGGTCTTGAAAAAGAAAATCAGCAGATGCTTGATGACCTGCTTAAATGGTACTACAACCTCTACAAACGCCTTTTAAGGTGCATCCAGAATGACTGAAAACAACTTTATCTCTGGTAGAGAGGAATGTAGCACAGAGAAATGGATGACCTACCAGGTTTTTGCTAGATTCAGATGCTGCAGCGAAGACAATTGTAGTGCTGTGTTGTGACCTTGCAGTCTTGCTGAAGGTGCAGCAGTGATGGGCTTTGAAGGGAGGATTGAGAAAACATACTTAAACTTTCATTATAGAAGGAAAGTTCAAAATTAGAGGATGGAATCTATAAACACTAGTAAAAAATGAAGGATTGTTACAGCCCTGCTGTAATCAGGAATACACTGGTTTTACACTCTGTAATGGCTCCAATTAAAATAAGTGTTTGTCAGCATTACATTATTCACAGTGGTTCATACTGAATTCATTTCAACTTTCAGGATAACTGTTATTGAAACTACTGAATGTAAAAGGGATTTCTTTAATTTCTCTGATGTAAATCTAATATCCTGGACAATCATCTCCTTGATGCTCACTTTAGAGGTAGTAAGACATTTTATCTTTGCAGATAAACTGTATGTATAAATTTAATGAATTTAATGAATTCAAGCTTCTGTTACATTCTGCTGGTGCCTTAGCTTTGTCTCATCTGTTCAGTTTTCTGTGGTTTTTCTGTTAGAGGCTGTCAAAAACTGATTTTAAAAGTTCTGATCCACACAGCAATGTGCTGGAACTTTTAAAATCATTCGTACCAATTTTGAGTGTGATGCATTTTGCAATCTATTGAAAACTTAAAATATTACACAAATCTTTGATTAAATAATGCATGCTTAGTTCAAAGTAAATATGTCAATTTGAATAAACAGAATTCTAGATTTCTGAATTCTTGTTTCATGTATTTTTAATTTATTATGAATGTTTTAGTTTTAGAGAAGAATGTTGATGAAAATGTTTAATTAGTAAATGGGAATACCAGAATGTAGGTAAAACTTTCACTGTGGTTTCTGTTTTTCTGAACAAGTGGCACAGCAGAACTGTCTTAGCTGTCTCTCTTCATCCAGTCTTTCATGTGTAATCTCTGTGTCAAATGAAAATGCTTTAGAAGAAAAATTCTGCATAGGTAGAAAGTTTAAAAAAATAAGCAAGTCTGTGAAAAATATGTCTGGTCATTGGAAAATATAGTGTGTTTTAAGACATTCATGTTTTACACATAACATTGTCACAAGATCAGTGACTCCTACAGAAAACAAATCATTTGTTTAGAAGTGAAGTCAGCAGCTTTATGGAGAAATAAATATAATTTTACAACTTAATTACAGTATAAACATTTCTTGTGGTTGCAATGACTTTGTTGTTATTGTTGTATTAATCTTACAGGACATATGGATGTTTGTTTCAGTACCTCTTGGGACCTGCTAAATCCGTTAAGCATAACTCTGACCACTCTTCTGAAGAGCTTAACTTGTTAGCCATTTTTCATCTATGTGACTAAACCTTTAATAAATAAAAAAGGAAAGAAAGGAAGACTTTCAAGAGATTGTTTTCTTTCTTTTACATGTTGTTATTTGATTAATTTACCACTGTGGAAGTTTTATCTAATAGTGTTAGTTCACTATATTTAAAAGTGAAGAATTTCACACTTCCCAGATGCTGTGGAATGCTTTGGGAGGATTGGTGGTAGTCTTTTCTATGGCAACCTAATCAGCTACCTCCCCATCACTTATGGCACCTTTTTAAGTACCAGGCTCTCTGGGAACTGAGAAAACATCTTGGTGTAACATAGGTAATAATGGGGTTTAAACTCTGATAGACTTTGTAGAGTAAAGAGTGTATTGTGATAGATTAAGCTAAGCATTTATTTTGTTTTCAATTTGGTTGCTTATGCCAAAGAACCTGGAGCATATCAGGCTTCCCCCCCCAACTTCTCTCATTTCTTTTCACCATTTGCATGTGTCTTGGAACATTTTTTTATAAAAGGGGCTGGAGAAAGCTTAGAAAACTTCCTTCTTTCCCCACCCCCCCATCCTCCCCCAGGGAATTTTCAAGCTTCTGGGAGAGCACTAATGTGATTAGCTCTGTAATGTTCACATTATCACAGAAGGGAATTCTGACTCTTTTGGAACACAGTTTTCCTGTCTTTCCAGCAATCTGTCACATCTAGGATTCTTATGTATTTGTTAAGGGAATAATATTTTTTGCGTATTGCCTACTACTTAGGCTCTTCTTTATTTTAAACAGGGAATTATTTTTAAGGTTTTTTTAATTAAAAACAAAACCAAAACACACACAAAAACCCCACATACAAACCACAAACTGTAAAATTCCTAATTCCTTTACCAATAAATGTTTTTATGTAGTTTTGCTGTGTAAATCCATCCTACTAGTGTACAGCTGGTATGTACACTGGTAAGATGTGACCTGTGATACTGTTAAATACATGTGTGGATTAAAACAAGAGCCTTAAAGCACCACCTTGTAGATCTTGTGACCAAGGAGATCTTGCTTGCCATGAAGAATAAATTCAGGGCTCCTGTCTCATTTGAGCACCAGCCAACAGAACTTTCTTCCAAGATTCACTGCGTTTTTGAACTGAGTTTTCTTTATGTCAAATCCTTCAAAAAGGGAGACACTGAAATTTGGATAAACTCGTATCAACTACAAGTTTCTTCTAAAGTATTTGCAAGCTGAATAAATAGAAGCACTTATTCACAGAAACTGATGGCAGCTAGCATATATGATGCTTGCGTATTTAAGATTGTAGTAGTTGTTTTTCATTTTCTGATGGTGTAATACAAGCATTTTGAAGTCTTACATAGGCATCTGTTTTGGTTTGAATTATATTTACTCTTCTATACAGAAACATTGTTCTTAGTCCAGGAAGATGAAATCACAGGATATTTCTGCTTTGGGGGTGCTTGTCCTTGGTAGAGAAGTAGTTGTAAGTCCATAGGTTCTGCTGCTGCATGGTTGGTTTTGATCAGTGCTGTGTTAGCCCGATTGGCAGCTGCAACACAGGGTGTATTTCTTGTAACACGATCCCAGTGTTGCAACGAAAATTCCCTGGCAGGGCAAGTCCAAAGTACCTAGGTTAAAAATTAACAGGATTCTCATTTTAATGCGTAATTATATTCGGCACATGGTGTGTTTCAGTGACTGATACGGAAATCTAAGACTGTTCTACGTCTACTTTCATGAAAGGCACTGTGCATTCAGCCACTGTTTAAAACATTTTGGATGTGCAAACATGTTAACAATAATGCTTAAACAAGATTGGTATTCTGAAACGTGTTTCAAAAACATGTGAGCGACAGTCTTCTCTGATGACAGGGAGGCAGTTTCTTTCACAGTGTTTCCCTTGAAGCGCATACATTGTCTGTAAAATATGCTGGTTTAATGCCTTTTCGGAAATGATTTTGACACATTGTTGCAAATGTAGGGTGTACAGAACCATTGGAAGTGTATGTAATCATTGACAGAAGCACTTTGAAGTTGTTTTAAAAAGCTTGTAAGACCAATTCTGGTACATTTCTAGTATTCTTTATTTTTTAAAATACTTTTCTTCTCCCATTATCACTAAACTCCTTACTATCTTAGTTCCCATTCCATTGTATTTATCACTTCTTGCTCAGTCCTTACACAGATTATAGTAGCCATCTTCTTTCTACGCTGTTTTATTCATACATGGACATAGATATATTTAAATGTGCACAACCATTAAATGCTAGCACAGTACATCTGTTTAATTACCAGAGAAAATTCTTGAAAATGTAACCACTTTGGGGTTTTATTATGTAACTCTTGACTGCCATCTTACTACTACATCAAATCTAGCCCCTTATCCCCAGCTTTTCATCTCTTTAATTTTCTTTTGAACCTGTACTGCTTACTTTAACTGTCGGTAAATCATCTCCCCTTTTTTTCATCTTCTCCCAGTCTTGGTTTTGGGCATCCATTCTCTTAGGTCCTTGTGTTTAGGTCAGTCTACTACATCTACTGGTAAACAGTTTATTTTCTTGTTTAAATTCTTACTTATAAGCAGTGAGCCCAGAAATCACTTGTCTTCTGGTTCAGAACAAAAAATGGCGTAGCATTCAACTGCTTACTGTTAAAGCTGTTAACTTTTTTCCCCGTCTGTACAGTTGTTACAGGACCAAGCACTATGACAGTAAAAAGCTTTTAGAGCTATAAAGCGTCAGGTAAATATATAGCACTGTGCTGTTGGCATGAGTTGGACTGCAAAAATTCCCACAGTTTGAAGTTGCACTTCTCAAACTCAGGCATATATAGTCCCATTTTGAAGGATGTGCAGTTAAACTGAACCACCATGTAATAAATGGATTATCTCTTGATGTAGTTCAGAACAGATCAAGTAGAGCTGCTATCCGAGTTACCCAAACAAAGTGAGTAGCTATTTGAAAAGGGCATGTGGTTTCCTTCTACAGCACAAAGCGCATCTTGGAGGTAAACTCCTATTAACTTGAAAAATCCTAAAGATCTACAAGCCCAGGGTAAGCAAAACGTTCAGATGCCTTAGAGCAGGGGTTCTCAAACTTTCCTTCACCATGGACACCCTTTAAATACCTTTTGTGGCTGCGGAACACCAAGACTTAATTCAAGATTTAAAGCATTAGACCACATCAGATCTGTTTTCTCCTGAAGGGTCTCCAAATTTGGAGAGAAGGGAAAATAAGTTAATCAGTGCACACACTCCTATTATCTTTATTGCAATGATTCCATGTGAATTTAAAATAATAGCATCAACACTTCTTGCTCAAATGGGCTATTTTATGATATTTTAATGTGTTAGTTCTGAATTTGATGCCAATTTTTACATTAAAAGTTGATGAAAAGTGTTTACAGTTCTTCTCACCTCCCCCCTTGTTTGTCTGTGTTCAGTCACCATATATTTTTGTTAACTGGTCCAGGGCCACCAGTTGGAGGAACCGACTTCAGCCCTGTTATGGCCCTAAAGAGGGTCATTGGGTTAAGAAAATGTCTTTAAGAGAAACACAACCTAGTTAAAGTGGGTCCCACCAACCATACTAGCACCAAATATACTAGCATGTCAGGGCAGGCATTTCGGGGGGCAGGGCTTGAGTATGAGAAGAGCATTGAGGGGAGGGAGTGGTGGGAAAAAGAAGCACAGTGCTTGCCGCAGGCCACACCAAATGTTTCCGGGCTGGATGTTCCCCACCCCTGCTTTAAGCCTTCGCGGACCCCCTGTGACGACATCGCGGTCTCCCAGGGGTCCACAGACTACAGGTTGAGAATCACTGCCTTAGAGCCTCTCTCAGCTCCTTCTGAGAATGTGTGATGAGAGACACTCTCTATACGTCATTTGAATTGAGAAGGGGGAAGAAGAAAATATATTACAGCATTTTAGGGGCAGTAGTTAAGCACCATGTATCATTTACACATTTGCACGTAGTGTCTTTTAAAAATATCTAGCTCTTCTTACCTTTAAAGATAAATGTATTCCTGTCTTCACATTTTAGCTGCACTTTAATGTACAGTGATTGACTGAAAAAGATCACTGAGAAGTAGGTACAACACATTTTTCACTTAAGTCCGCTGACTGTCAAATACAATAGCAGTGTGATGAGCTTTCCCGGAAAGCCGTATGACCATGTTTCCTGGGAGCACTGCCTTTGAGGTGTCTTTGTGGTCCCCCTGCCACTCTGTATATATTTAGTACTTTTGCACCAGCGTGTTCGAGCGGTGTGTCAGCCTCAGTAGGGGGATGTGTAAGCAGGGCGGTGTGATAACTTGCAAGTTGAGGTGTAAATGTATGGTTTGTTAAATGAACTGGTTCTCCGGCTTGTTAGAGCTTGGGCACCCTCTCTGCCTTTGTTATATTCTGTTGGTGAAAATGTGTTAGTTTTCAACTTCTTTTTAAGTTTATGTTTAAAAATGAGCTCTGTTAAGGCTGAAATTTCTAGAATTGAATAGTGAAATTAAAAAACCTTATAAACTGAGGCTATTGTCAGTATTACCCTTATATTTGGTTTAATTCTGTATTTGGTATGGGTTCTAGTAACAGTGCTCTGTGTGCACCAGTTTAGTCTGAACTCAGTGAAATACAAAGTGTGAGAGAAAAATTAAAACCAAAAATGTCAGGGGTTTAGATGTAAGTAAACCGTTCAGCTGCTGCTTCAAACGTAACCATCACTATTAAGTACTAGCACAGCAGAATTTTCTGGGCAGCTATTTGAAAGAAAGAAGGGGAGTGGCACCTGTTAGTGCATAGAAAGGCCTTCATCTAATTTTGGAGTATTTATATTGAGCAGTGTTAAGAGTAGCCAGACATAAGGCTACTGCATTCTCATTCTCCTCTTGTCCTTCTTTTAGCAGTCTGTTCTCTATCTCAGAAGTAGCTCCTGAGAAAGCATTTTAATCTTTTGTCCATTTCATAGTTCCAGATTTCAAGGCTGTTAGAGCTTTTAGTAGAGTAGTTGTTTATTTAGTTTCACGTTGCTAAACAGTCATTCAAATACTTATGACTTATTTCCAAACAGAAATCAGTGCTTTTTTTCTCTTCTTTCCTGGCTTACTTTATGTCCAGGCTTGCAGTTTGATCTGCAAGGTCAAAAAATATAGCAGTGAAAAAAAGTAATACAGATAATTTGCTTCATAAGCATATTTTGCTTCTGATCTTATGTCTTCAACTTGATGTTGATTTTGATAACGGGTGCGTTTGATCAATGCAGTCTTGATAAATAGCTCACATTCTTTATTGTGAAAGCACAAACTACTCTTGCACATACTTAAACAAGTTTTCTTAAATATTACAATCTTGAGCTTTCTCTAAGTCACGTATTTCTGTCAGATGGATTTCTTGTCAAAACCTTTTTTCATCTGTCAATGATTGCATCATATGAAACTTTCAATCCTTGAGCTCCAGGCATTATCCTCTGCATTCAGCATGCATGCTGGGTATGTTAACATGTGCAGCGGGCTTTGAGGTTAAGTTACATTTTCTGTTATTTTGATCATTTCAAATTGGATTGAGTTGAAATTGAGATACAATAATGACACAAGTTAACTGCAAAGTTATCATCAGTCTTACAGAAACTTAATATAGAGTTGCTAAATCCATGTGTAGATCTAGTGTGAATTAATGGATCCAAACCTAAAGCTCCCAGAGAGCCTGCTGGCACCAACTGGATTTTAATTACATCCCACACATTGGTTTAGTTATCCTTATAGCAGGTAAAAGGAGTGGTGCAAGTTAACTCTTCCGTATCAGAGAAGGAAAAAAGAGCATTGATCCTCTTTTCAGAGGAGGGGAAAAAAGAAGTTTTATAGCTTGATTTTTTATTTTTTTTTCCAGGGGGAGGGGAAGGTGGAAGAAGGTGTATAGATGATGGAGAAAGGGGGGCAACGAAAGGATATAAAGAGGCAAAATATGTAGATTATATGGAAAAGAGTAGAGTGAAGAAAGAAAAATTATGTTGGGAAAAATTAACTGGAACATGTAGACTATTTTGTAAGCAGAAAAAATTAAGATGGAAAGCATATAAAAGGTGAAGGAACATCAAAACACCGAATTCTGTGCAAAGGGAAAAAAAGTAAAATGAATGAAAGTGGAAGACATAATTTTACATTCAAGGGAGAGATAAGTGTATATGCTTATTTTAAGTAATTTCTGACTCATAACCAGCTGCAAATATTTGAGTTTGTACACAAGTAGTTAGATTTTGAATGGATGCAGAATTTGCTTAGCAGTGTTACCAAAATCACATCACAGTGATTAGCAGTGTTATGAAAATCACAGGTAAGGGTTATCAAGGTTTTATTTATGCAACCCTCATTTTTTTTTAATGTATTTTTTTAAAAAGTTCAAAGATATAGTAAATATAAGGTTTTTACGTCACTTAAGCTTGCTATTTTTCATACCAAAAAAACCCAAAGCCTAAAATTGAACACCATGAATCCCTTATTGGCATCCTAAATTAAGAGACTGATAAACAGATTCATTACGTCAATCTGAAAATTAATTGTAAGAAGTAACATTGTTGCCCTTAGGCATTTCTCCATGAAGGAAGCCAAGAAGGAAACCATAGTCTTCGGTAATACTTATAGACGCCAGTGGCTGGTCAGCCACTGATCCCTTGCCATGTCAACTGCAGAGGAAAACACTTGCATCCTTCTAGAGCCCTTTTTATGTCATTCAATTCTAATTTACCATCACCTATCATAGCTTTACCATGGACATTCTCAAATTGGCGTTGGAGGCTTGACATAAAACCACAAAGGGAACTAAATTCCAAGTTAAAGCTGAAACATCATTCTTAATTCACTCAGTTGTGTGGGGGTGCTGTGGAGCATGTTGGAACACCCAGCATTTGAAGCCCGGGCTGTACCCACACACAATAGAGCAAGTTAAGGATGGAATTTCAACCCAAGCCTTAACGTTAATGCAGCATAGCTCTTTGTGGTTTGATTTCTTCTTACATGGCATTGTTAAAGACAAAACAAGCCCAAGTCAATCGCAGAGTCATTTTAAATTATGCTTACAAGAATCTTGTCAAGCAATAGTAACAGATTATTCTCACCCATTGCCTCTCAGTAAATTTGAATTTTTGTATCCTGTTTGCTTTGAGTTTGCACTATTGGAAACTGCTGAGGTGTTGGATTACAGATACCTTAATATCTGAAGTCCAGCCTTAAATACATAATTGTTTCCTACCACATACCTGTCTTTACTTGAAACTCATTTTATGGAATAGAATTAAAGAAAAAAACTCTGCTTTTTGCCCTGTACATGCATTTTTATGAGCAAAATGAGCTTTGACAGTGTTTTTAGAAACAGCAGGAATGTCAGATCTTTTTATCTGAAGGACTCCTTGGATGACTCAGGAAAAAGTACTTGGAAATTAGTCAGGACTTAATTGAAGTGGGAAGGGTACTGAATTGTTGAGAGAGAGCTTTTTCCCCTGTGCATGCTTTAGAATGGTACTTCAAAAGAAGATCAATCTTAAGTGATTGAATCAGCCTTTTCTTCAAAACATAATTTTTATTCAGTCTTTGGTTAGGCATTTGGAATAGTGATTAGAATAGTTATTCAGTCATTTATCCCTTCTCAGAGCAAATGAGAGTTATGCTTTTAATCTTTTTTTCAAAAATCCATAGCTCTCTACTTTTCCCATATATTTCCATCCTCTACCAACTGTCTTTGGTGGGTCTGGCATCCCTGCCTGCTGAAGATATGGAGAGATATGTATTGGTGAAGAGAACAACAGTGAAGGAGGGGAATGCAGCTTTTAAAAGGGCACGTAAACTGCTGTTGTAGGCTTGTCTATGTTTTACACTTAGCCACATGACATGGCCTGTACCTGCTTCAGGATGCCCATGTCCCCTTTCCTGGCACAGTATATCTGCTTCTGCTCAGGAATAGGGAGTCTCTAAAGCCATAGTTTCAGGAATAACTTGATCACTGGCAATAGTAGTCCAGAAACAACAAACAGTTTGGTGGAAAGAAGTGACATAGTTAAAGCAGATGTTTCGAAATTATTATTTTGATTTGGAGAATAATCATAGTAAAGTGTTATGCTCATATTGTTTATTTAGGTTATGAGAGTGGTTTTGTGTGGTGAAATGGAGAACTGAGGCAATATGAGAGTTGTAGTTGGCAGTGTGGCTAATGAAAGTGTGATGACCAAAATATGCGAGAAAGATGTCACTCAAAGCTTAATTAAATGCTGGCAGTATGTTTAAGGAAGAAATTAAGAAGAGTAAGAATAAGATCATCAGTATTGATCTTTAAAGGGCAAAAATGCAGCTACATTCAATTTAATTGAAATTGCAGAAATAATTGTGTCGAGTATTTTAGTCAAATTTGAAGTTATATGGCTTACATCTGAGGAGTCATCACTTTTTGGATGTTGTTACAACTTGGTTGTGAATTCGTAGTCTCTGATGCCAAATGTAGCAGGTTCAAGTCCTTAATTGGTATTAATCCAACTGAACAGTATTATTGTTGGTTTTGGAAAACATTGTGAGAAAGATGGCAATTAAAAGGCCTGACATCATCATGACGTGCTATTTGAGTATGTGGCCACTGATGCTACCTACCTTCACTCTGGACAGTAAAAATCTCCACATTCCTTACACACTTTCTGGTCTGGCTGGAGTGTGTAACACCTCTGCCACCACCTCTTCTCCTCCCGAGATTCTACTCCCCAGTTACGTTTGCCCAGATTTTTGTTCTCTCATGCAATAAAATTGTGCAAACATGTTTGGTATGAAGGGAGATCAGCTTTTTTTGTGGTGCTCTATCCCTCCCTCCATCTTCTGAACTCTTCCCAGACAGCTAAAAAAAGTCCATGTAATTGCACTCCAGAACTGCCATTCCCACCACGCATTATAAAGGGAGCCTGGATTAACCATGATTAATGGAGTTGCTGGTGGTGTAGCTGTATGAAGCTCTAGTGGAGAGCGCAGTTTAGTCATCTTGGTAACTTCCCCATAGGCACTCATGGATTGCTGTTAGGTTCCCCTGAAGCTTTCTCTTCTCTGGTTTGAAAAAGCCCGGTTCGCTCAGGTTCTAGATGTTCTGTAATAAAAAGGATTTTAATAAAAACTTTCAGATTATTTTTTTCTTAGGTTTTGTGCAGATTACAGACCCATTTGGGGAAACTTCAGTCTTTATGCTCATAACTGTCGAGGGGGGTAAAATTTATTTAGCATTTCTGAAGTATTTTGATAGGTTTTTTATTTTGTTTGTACGGGTTTCTCTCCCACTGAGGTCTGCCTTGTGCTCCTCCATAAATTAAAGTGCAAAATAATGGGATATGAGATAATTACAAACATTTTGCTTTCATGTTATACCTCTGCACTCCTGATTGTTGCTCAGATTTTTTTTTTCCTTTAGCATTAACATACTTGGAGTATGCTAAAGAGACTCTTACAATAACTGTATTAAAAAATGGGGGGAAAGCAGAAATAAAAATACCTATCATCATAAAGATGGCCGGTCAGCTTTGTAGCTGGTATAAATTGTCTTACTGCCATTGGAGTGCAATGAATTTTCAGTCTGAGGGGCGTACGCTCTTCAGAAGTGGTAAGCAGTTACACGTGAGCAGCTGAGCTCTAGCATAGCTCATGCTGGTGTCCAGAGGGGTCAGAGTGCCTTTAGCAGATGCTGAGCTTGTCATACAGCGACAGGAAGTCAGGAATTTTGCAAAAGCTTTGAAAACAAAGTAGGAGATGGCACAGCTGATGCATTTTATCCCGTAAGGTTTGCTTATCTCGTTTGTGCTAGTACTTGAAGCTGACTTTCATAAGAAATGACCTGTGTTCCCAAGGCTGTTTTGTCAATCAGGGGTGCTAGTTTCATGAAAAGAAAGGGGCTTGATGAATCTGTAGTCACACATTATTGTAATTCTGATGGAAATAAATTATATTCCAAGTACAAGGCACTCATCAGAGTTAATATGTGAACTTGTACCTATCTATTTCAGTTAACATTGTGGGTTGCTGAAATTCAGTGCTTTGGTCTCAGTAACAAGTTTAGCTTTAGACAAATTCAGAGAAATCCTACAAGACTTAAGAAACTTGAAAATCCATTGGTTTGAAGACATAGGATTAGCTCTTGACTAAATGTTTTTATTTTGTATTTGTGCAGAAAGATTGTTTTTCATTTCATAATTTTAGTTAAAGGACAACTGTGAAGCAGGTTTTGTGGGTTTTTTTTTAATTTGCTGTTAGGCAAAAATTGCTCAAGTTATTATGAGAAGGAAGTGATTTTAATAAGAATGCTGCATGTTAATACCCATCAACTATGAACTATTCATTTGGTATCTGCAGTGTTTGCTGCATCAAAAGAAGTGTGACCAGCAAGTTGAGGGAGGTGATTCTCCCCCGCTGCTCTCAGAAGACCCCACCTGGAGCACTGTATTTAGCTCTGGGGCCCCCAAAATAAGAAGGACGTAGACCTGTTGGAGTGAGTCCAGAGGAGGACCACGGAGATGATCAGAGGGACGGAACACCTCCCTTGTGAGGACAGGCTGAGAGAGTTGGGGTTGTTCCTCCTGGAGAAGAGAAGGCTCTGGGCAGACCTTATAGCGGCCTTCCAGTACTTAAAGGGGGCCTACGGGAAAGATGGGGAGGGACTGTCTATCAGGGAGCGTAGTGATAGGATGAGGGGTAATGATTTTAAAACCAGAAGAGGTTAGATTTAGATTGGATATAAGGAAGAGATTCTTCACTGTGAGGGTGGTAAGACACTAGAACAAGTTGCCCAGAGAAGCTGTGGCTGCCCCCTCCCTGGCAGTGTTCAAGGCCAGGTTGGACGGGGCTTTGAGCAACCTGGTCTAGTGGAAGGTGTCCCTGCCCATGGCAGGGGGTTGGAACTAGATGATGTTTAAGGTCCCTTCCAACCCAAACCATTCTATGATTCTATGAATCTTGTTAACTAACCAATTACAGAGTCACTTGTCACCCAAAGTTTTAAAAAGAATAAAGCTAAAGTTCTCATTACAGATTTATTTTTAAACAGTGTTTTCCAGAATGTACAGATCTGAATCATAGAACAGCAGCAACGCAGCTTGTGTTGTAGGCCATGATGAAACTCGATACTATGTAAGAAGTTTAAAGCAGTGATATTGATAGAAAATGCTCATATCTGAAACAAACCAAACCTTGGCTTCAGATACACAGAAGTAGCCCTCATTTTCCTTGCATATCAGAATACAACTGTTTTAATTCTAAATTAGGAGTGCTTCGTTTTTTTTCTTCTTGTTAGTCCCCTCCCCCCTGCCTTCATTGGAACCCCAGGTTTGAGGGAAGCAAACACGCTACAAGGGGAACTAAAATTGACTATAACAAGGTGCTTATATCCTTCAGTCAAGTATTTTAACAAGTGTTTAATGCTAACACAGAGGTGCATGGTGTGAGATTAAATGGCAAGTTGCAGCCTTCTATTTAGAACTATAATACAATGTGTGATGGTAATTGTATCCAGGCTATGACTATAGTTTGCCTTGACATCCCCAAATTGTATGAACATACGGACCCCATATTCAGTTAGGGACCATGATGGGTAGAGAAAAAGGAAATCTAATGACACAAAGTTGAAATGCTCCATCCTCTTCTCTGATATCTCATTGTCTGCTTTCTTCAATGGACTGGTTATTGACCATGGCTTGAGGTCCACCCTCCTGTTCCCAGAGTGCTTGACTTCGAAGCAGTTGGTCATTACTCTCAGACCACACTGGGTCCCGTTATTTGGAGCCGCCTCTATCAATATCAGTCCCCCATCTCTTTCCTCTGCCTCGTAAGCCTGACACTAAACCTGATGTTTATTCTTTTAACTGCAGAGCCCTGTCTGAGAGCTAGAAGGTGTTGTCCCAAAGCAGCTTGCGTGTTCACTGTATCAGCTAGCTCCACTGCTACCTTTGCCACTTCATACCAAACTACTGGCATGTTGTCAGCTAGGTGGAAGAAATGTAACTGCTAGTGCTTGATTCTGCAAGTGTTCGAACTCAGTGGAGGAGGCTGAGTTATCAATTCCCTTCCTGGAGGAATAGCAAGTTAAAACTAAAGTGTCAGAAATCTGTTGACAGCTTTTAAGTGGTTCAGAGACTCCCATTCCCTTCGTGCTTGCCCACTCCCTAGATGTGTGCACGCAAACGCGCAGGTGCCTCATTAGCTGCTATGCTATTTGCAAATATCTGTGCATGTTCCCGGTTTTCCTAACAACCTTCCATGCAAGCTCCCATGTGTGTCGCTATAACCAGTGCTGACTTCAGCAAAACCAAGCAAAGTGTTCCCACTGGCCTCCCCCCTCCTCCATTCACATACTGTCTGCCTGTCTGTATCCCACAGTTCACCCCGTGAACACACTCAGCACAACAGACCCTGTGTTTTAACATTAACTGATGAGACCCTCACTGCACCTGTAGCTGGTCTGAGTGTAACCAGGAGCTGCTTACACTGCCCTGTCTCAGGAGTAACCCAATTTGCAAAATGCACCATATGCCACCACTATACTGGACTGGTCAAATGCTAAGCAGTCCATAGGAATGATCCAGAAACTGAAAACTGCATAAACGAATGGTGGTCATTTTCTGGAAGCTGTGCTGCAGCATCTCAGTAGGGCATGCCCTAGGCTGTACCCACTCATCTGCATCACACACCAAGTAATGCCACAGGCACTGACCTAGCTGCAGATCTATCTTGCTGTTTACTGAATTGTTTCAGGTATGTTCAAGTTGGAGTCTTGGTAATTAGCCTGGATTTTCTTCCTTTTCATTCGCTTTCTCACATCTTTGAACAGTCCTAAAATTGAGTGATGCTGCTGGTGGTAAATTTGTTCTGTGATTAATGTTCAAATACACATCATGTGTTCTGAATTTTAGAGTGTCCTGTTGTCACTTACTATCTCTGAAATCCTAAAATGTGAATGTCTCTGTTTCACTGTGTCTGTGTCCTCTCTTGCTGCCAGTAAGTGCTGTTACTACTCATCAGAGTGTTGTCAACTTGTATGAATTCAAATCAAGCGTGTCTCAATATTTTAGGGGCGGGGGGAGTTGGAAGCTTTTTGTTTGCTTGACTAGTTGAGTCTTTGGGTTTGGTGATACGATCTCTGACTCTCTTGTCAAGTGTTTTCATTGCTTTTCCCATTTTTCAGACTTCTCTGAAAGATAGGCACATACTTAAACTAGAACATCATTATTCTCCTATCTTACAAGTTGCTCCACAACTTGGTAATTTACTTTAGGAGTGGATCATTTGCATGGATGCAGAGCACATTTCAACCTTTGCGGAGCCAGTCACTAACCTGGAAAAATCCTATTTGTTCTTTGGTTGGCTTAGTTTTTTGTTGAGTTAGCGAGCTGAATTTGGCTCAGCAAGAGTCCAACAAGTAGCAGAGCTGGCAAACAAGGAGATGCAGGACCATATGGCCAAGAGCAGGGCAGTGGGAAGCAAGGGCAGCCTTCGCTGACAGCAAGCCATTAATTTGGCTCAGCTGTGTTGTTAAGGCATGCTCTCAGTGAAGCCAAAAAATACTTTGAATGTCATATAAGCATGTCATTCATTAAGACCATGACATAAAAGCTTTAATTCCTGGTAGTCTCTTGTTGTGGTTACCCACAAAATATTGAGGTTAATCAAGATTGGGTGTAAGATTCTTTGTAATCACAGAGTTGGTCTACAAATGCAACCATCTTTCTGCATGGATTTTTTTTTTTCTCTTTCAGAAGGAAGATGTCATTCATGCGGAAAGGGATGAAAGACTGTCTCTTCGGAAGCATCGCTTCATGCATTTTGCATCATTGGAATATGAAGGAGAATATTACATGACACCAAGAGATTTCTTGTTCTCAGTAATGTTTGATCAAGTTGAACGTAAGTTGTTTTCTCATCATTGTATTTGTGAAGGAAAAGAAACTTGCAGGTCCCCTTAAAGATGTAATTTACAAATCACTGAGATAAGATCCTTTATCTGACATAAATAAGCAGAAGCCAATTTATAAATGTTGTGCATATGGATTCTCACAGGCACCACCACCCTTTACACCAGTGAAGTGAGGCTGATGATTTAGAAATCTGGTGACTTGATGATGACATTACATCTCTGCATAATTTGCATGTCTGATCAGTATGTAGTTCCTTAATTACTTACATGCCACAGAAAATAGTAGGACTGTAATATAATAGTGTTCATACCATTCCTGGCCCCGTTATCTGTCTATCCACTTCCCCAGTAAGTACTCTGTGACCTTTTTTCTTAGAAGAGGCAGTGATGGGAGTGACTTGAATGAGTGTAATGAAGCATTGATCTCAGCTCTAGGTTTCTGTTTTCAAATCTCCTCTGGTTTGTTCAAAACCTAGTTAAGAACAAATCAAAATTTGAAAAAGCACTTTTAAAGGCATGCTTTCTGAGGAGAAGATAGGACCAGCGCACAAATAAAAAGTGCACAGGTGGTTGTCCTCCTTTATTCCTGGTTTTCTCGCCTCGTTAACTCTACCCCATTCCTTAAGCTTCTTTTATCCCTCTTTGTATCATCTTCTATAATTTTCATGTTACAGTAATTTTTTTTTTAATTCTATATGTTTTTTTCTCCAAGAATTTGGCTTTTACAGCTTTCCCAAGAATTTTTTGCTTTAGAAAGGTTAAGTTCTCCAAGTTTCAGAGGGAATTGTCACTCAGAGGACAAATACTCTGTTAGTATGTATGCTGAGGGAAAGAGAGGGAAATCCCAACTTTAATCATTGTTTGCTGCAGTCTGCATGTACTGACCAGGGAAGCACGTTGTCTAGCGAAAGCAATTTGTAGCCTGGGATGCTCTGCCCAGCTTGCAGCAAATGTCCGAGTGACTTGCGGGTATTTAACAGGAAATACAGAAGGGAATTCAGAGTAGGCTTGAGAAACAAGGAGGAAGAAGGAGACCTGAACACACTTTGATTAAAGCCTGTGGGAAATGTG
Source organism: Strix aluco (assembly GCF_031877795.1). Taxonomy (NCBI): domain Eukaryota; kingdom Metazoa; phylum Chordata; class Aves; order Strigiformes; family Strigidae; genus Strix; species Strix aluco. The sequence continues at coordinate 117,964,384 of NC_133932.1, forward strand.
GGGCAGAACAGAGTTTACTGAGCTGCAAGTGGTGAAAGAATAGGACACAAAAATCTCTAATAAAAGAAGTTTTTTTGTGTCTTCCAAAAATCTATAGGTGATAAGAATACATGGCTTCACTGCTGACACAACTTCTAATATTATCCGATGCTGCATATAAATCCTTAGAAGGATTTTACGACCTTGAGAGTCATGGAGACTCTCAAAATAACTTTTTTTAATATATGGCTAACAGGAAGAGTTCTTTCCCCTTAAAAACTTAGATCATTAAGTTAAAAACCTAGAAGAAATTTTCTTATGAGTTTTCCAGCCTGAAACACTGAAAGACAGCGAATACTGTAATTTTCAGTTTTGAAGGTATGGCTTTCAGACACTTGTCTGTGAAAGCAAGGTTAGAGAAATAAGTGTTTTTCAGTCATAGCAGTTCATACATATTAATTGGTTACTCCAACTATAATAGTACACGTGCAGATTTTTAATGAAGTGGTATGCGGGTAAGATTTATTTGTAATGCAGCCAAGTTAATTTCAGTTACTTTGCTAATATGAGTAAGAAACAGTGTTAAACAGAAAAGAAAAATAATGACAAGAAAAAACACGTGAACAAAAAAAAAGTCTTTCCACTAGTGCATATTTAGCATTTCAAATTGAGGTCAGGCTTACAACAATAGCATCGTAGACAATTCACAGAAAAATGTTAATACTTGAATCTAATGCTCCTAAACATTTTTTCTAAACATCGTTTGTGTGGGTTCTTTGGCCAGTAGCATAAACACAATGGTAAGAAATTCTCAAGTCATATTACTTGGGATTTTAGGTTTTCTTGTAACTGCAAACAGACATAGCATTTGTTAGCAGAGAAATGTGGGGTGTTAGGTATTTTAAAGGCAGTCATTTGTTCATTGTGTTTAGAAGAGTTTCATACAAGGAAAATAAACAGACCTATCCTAAGTGTCTGTCCAAGTATATTCAGAGTAGATCAAGATAGTGAACTTCATAGCAAAGCAGCAATTATTTTCTGAAACTTTCTGCTTATATCATAAAAGTAATTCCCTTTCACCCTGAACAGTGGTTTTAGAAAGAAAAACAGGCATGCGACCACTAATCCTAGAAAGCCCTTTGTTTACTGGTGTACTTGAGATGCAATTTTAATATGTGATACTGCATACAAATGGTGAGTCTTATAATGTTGAACTTAAAGATGTAATGATTTGGTTATTCTCTACCTATTTTTGATTAATCACTAATAAAAAAAAAAAAAAGACTCTTGGAAAAATTTGAAGCACCCTGGCAGTAACCATTCATCTTCATAAATATTTGCTTGGAGTTTGCCAATTGGTTGCTGTATATAATAATATGAAGGGCTTAAGGCTGCTCTAAAGTTTTGTTTCTGCTGTCTTTTTTTGCATAGATAATAGGCAGAAACATATGACCAGCCTCATGGGCAATTTAGCTGTGTACCCCAAGAAATATTGCTGAGGTTGATCACAACATTTTGTTGGTTTGTTCCTATTCAGAGATAAACACTCCCAAACAGGAAAAAGGCAAACAAAAAGAGGGGATGAAAAGTCGTTATGGATTGGAAAATAGGGGTCTTTGTCCAACAGTCTTGGGATTTTTTGCTCACTGGTGATTGTCATTGGAGAATTACTTTGAAATCTCCTGTTAGTTTTTAAGCACAATTAAATTCAGAAGAAAGTAAATGTGGTGTTCTGTAAACCAGATCAGTTATTGGTGCTAAGATCAAAAGTGCTGAGGTTAGAAAATACTAAAATATTTTAGCTATGTCCAGATTGTCGAGTGAATTCCTGTACACAGTTGGGTGGAATTCATTACTGAAGCAAAAATCTTAGGTGTGCCCTTTGACAAGGTTGCAAAACATGCAATAAATTATGATTTATTATAGAACACTTTCCCAGATAAGAAAACAGATGAACTATAGTGCAAATATATCAACTGTCATCCAACTTAAGTGATCTTGAACCCTGCTTGATAGACCTTAGTTCACTAGTTCTGCTCATTTGTTTCCTGGTGCATGGGTTTCTCTATCACTCATTTTCTTTAAGGTAGGCCAAAAATTGTGAAATCTTGGCATTCCTGTTGATTAAATTACACCTGCAAAGTTATTTACTGTCAGGGTGATAATGAAGAAAAATATTTACAGTCCTGCCATCTAAGGAGAATGAGCTGATAACAAATGCAGAGTTTCCTGACAGACTTATTAAATAAAGATCTTGATCCTTCTGTATATACTCAGGCCAGATTTAATGTATCGTAGCATCTTCATGTCCTGAACCACCCCTTTATCTGCGCTAAACAGATTTTCCTGTATTCTATGGTACCAGTGTACCAGAGGCAGTATTTTCACAGTAGAGTCCTATCTGTCAGTGAGTATTAGTGTGTTGTAAGTTTGCTGGGAGAGGTTGAGTTGATTAAGTTTTCTGTGAAAACATGGTTGGCACAAGGTTGTGATACGTCTGAAGGTTTGATATGATGTGTGGCTTCAGGTTGTCACAGCATCAAGGTGGTCATGAGTGTGAATGAATCTGAGGAAAGAATACAGTGCAAGGCTGCAACGGCGAGAGAATTGAGTTCTCCATTGTCCTTAGTCGAGATCAGTGCTGGTGCGGACAGTGGGGTTTGGAGAGCCAAGAGGGACCAGCCAGTAGATGGGTACTTCAGAACAGACTGAGTCAGTCTTCTCGTTTCTAGATCTTGAGTTTTTGCCTCCAGTGGGAGTTCAGATGCCTATACTTCAGTGTCTTCATTTTGACCTAAATTTCATATACGATAACTATTCAGACTGGTATGCGTCATGCATAAGTGTCAGATCTAAAACTAGGGTTCAGAGTCAAAGACTAAGATTTAAGCTTGTGTAAGTGGTGAAGCTCCATGCGGGAAGTGAGGATTGAAATGTTATATGGGGAGTCATTGGCACAATTGGGAACTGAATTCAATCCTGCTGAATTTCTAATGTATTAACAAAGAGATCATTTTCTCTCTATCTCTGCATTTAGTATTTTGTGGCGCTGATATGTTGTTGCTGCTCAAATCCTCCAAACACAGTAGAGAAATCTGCAAGCTGGGATATGCAGGACAGAGGTGATCCCTTGCCCAGTGCTAGATGGGAAGGTAAAGTGAAGCAAAGGCAAAGAAGCAACATGATTGTTTAAGATCACTCTATGAGTCTCGTCTGAGTTGTAGAAAAATGAAACATAATCAGCCATTTCTAGCCAAAGCTTCTTAGTCGTTGTTTAATCATTTCTCGAAGTGGGGTTGTGAGTGAAGCAAATTAATGTTCCTGTTGAGGGATCTGCACACATAAGCAAAGATAAGCAGATTGCTAAAAATTTCTGCTTCTGTAACCAGCCTATACTGTGAATTTTTCATCTTCAGCTATCCTTCATCACCCCAACAGCATTAGGAAATCCTACTGCAACCCTAAGGAAATCTTTAACATATTCTACACACTTGGCCTTTTACTTTCCCTTAAGTGTCCAAATACAACATTAAAATTTATATTCTGGATAAAATATTAGATAGTTTTGGATAAAATGTTGTACTTCAGCCAATTGTTGGTAAATAGATAAGCTAAATGAGATCTTTTCTTCTTTTCTCCTCAGCAACAGTTTGTTAACACTGGTAACTTAGTTACATAGGCTGTCTGATGTAACACTGATGATCTTCATGGGATTGGTTTATCTAAAAATTAATTTGAAGGGAAATAGTTCTTCAAAAACAGTAGAAGTACTGCAGAAATTCCTGTAATCCTGACAATGAGTATTTATATCTGGACATAAGCTTTCTTGTGAAATCAAAATAAACACTGATGTGTTTTCGTAGCTATTGCATCATGAGGTACTACGTAACAGAATCAGAGATGGGATTCTTGAGGGGAAATGGGGTCTTCCACCCCGCAGCAATCAAATCTGGTCTGTTGGTCAGGCAGGTACGGGCCACTGCATTGACTTACTTGTTTGCTCTCATTTTTCAGAAAAATTTGTTTGAAAAATAGATCCAAGAGGTTCTGCAATTAGAGCAGAGGTGTTAGACAAGAGCTGGCTTCCAGCACTGTAGCCCCTGCAGCTGCACCAGCAAGAAAGTGTGCATGGTCAGATGGGGGAGCAAGAGGAAGGATTGAGCAGTGGTGTTCGGAGGGAAGGGAACCATGGAGCAAAATCACTAAGAAGCAGCAGGTTTTAGTATATTATTGCACGGGGAGAAAGTATCCTTTTTTTTACGTGGTTCCATTTCCATGCCTTTGAAGCATGTTATGAGACAGTGCTGAAGGTACCAGGGATACATTCCTTTTCAGGTCAAATAGGAAAATATATTTTTGATCCTTAAAATTATACTGACATTGTATTAATTACATTTGTGGTTTTGTGGTTATGTCCGCATGAGAGAAGCGTAAGGTTATAATAAGCTCGTGGCTTTGTTGTGATTAATTCTTATTTTTTCCTTTGTGGCATTGCTGGCTGGAGAATGACACTGAATCTGCATTCTTATCTCGATTGACTGTAGTGCTTACTGATTAGGTAAAAAATTTGGCAAGTTGTTATGATTTGAAAATGCATGACTAGCTATTTAGCTTTCTGAAAAACAATTGTTAATGAGAAGATACATTGCAACTTCTCAATGAATGAAAGCAATTTTTCAAAACTCGACACAAACAGTACCAATAATAAAACTGGTCAGGCTTCAGCAGAGTTGCGAGCAAGAGGCAAGTGGTCTCAACACACATCTTGAAGGATTTAGTTATTTAAAGTGTGAAAGTTATTGGTTATTTAATGACATCTGAATGGAAAACAGATTCCTTGAAACGAATGAAAATATATTGTGTGCATACAGAATACTTGTAGTACAAGTAATGGAAAGATCTGGTTATTAATAACAGGAGTCTGCTTGTTGTATAAACATCAGCTGCCTTAGAATTTCAGAAGCCTTGCAACAGTTTCTGCTTTAGTCAAGCATTCCAGTTTTGTGACATGCTACCATGAAATTTAAAATACTTAACAGAGAAGTCACTTTTTTTTTACACATACGAGCAAATTTCACAAACTCATACAATCATTCATCTCTGAATATTTTTCCTATTTGTAAAGATTTTTTATTTTTGTAGAACACCACACACTATCAACTACATTTATAACATACTGTCGGCATACCACAGAAAATCTCTCTGGGATTTTTTCTGCCATGGGTTCTGAATACTTTTGACAAATTACTTCAGTATTTTTTTTTAAATAAATTCAGTGGAACTTAATCAGTTCTGAAGCATCCTGCTTAACTGACAATTAAGTCTTAACAGATGTAGCGTGAAAATCAGACTCAATGAATTTTTATCACTCTTAAATGTATTTTAATTTCTTGCAACATATGTCCTTAACACACACAGGTATTGGTTTGTACCTAAGAAGTACAATCTGTTTTTAAAATTCCTTGGGTTGCATTCAGATATTTAGAATTGATGGGGATCTGGCGGACCCTCAGTGGATGATAGCAGGTGCCAGGAGTGCAGGTCAGGCTCCTGCCAAACTCTAGCATGTGTTCTAACCTCACATTTTCAGTGGTTTGTAACTCTTTCAGTGCTGATGGTTCTGTGCTTTTCCTTAGGCCAACAGTGAATTTTTATTATATTAGTCATATGGTTTATTCTTTTTTGAGTAACCTTGATACAGACTGATATTTTTTTTCCCTGCATGTTCTCATAAGAAATGTTAATTATGAGGGTTTTTTAAACATCTAAGGCAGAACCACTGAGTATCAATCACTTTCCTTCTAGGCAATAGCAGCAGGCAAGGTGTGCAGCTTGCTTTGGTAGATGAGAGGAGCTGTCCTTACTTGCCAAACAGCTGGGGTCTCCAGGGAGACCTTGGAGAAGTTCCACTGCTCCCTCTTTGGAAAACACTGGCATCGATTTCCTATGGGAGAAACTACCTGGGTTATGCTCTCTTTTTTTACTCTCCAGCCCTGCACCTGCAGTAGGTTATAGCACAGATTGTGCTCAGTAGCCTTTCTCATCTACTGTGAAACAAAAGCAAATACTGAGCTCAAAGACTTTTTTCCATGTGTAAAACACACAGGTTTCTCTTGTTAGAGCCACCTGCTTACATGGCAGTGCCCTCTCTTGGGTTTACCAGCTTCGTTACTGCAGAGAATTACAGCCGAGAGCCAACTTTTAGTAATTAAATCAATCTTCCAACATTGTCCAGTCCATCAGAGATCTCTGGTCCTCACACCACCATCCATAATGCTGGAGGACACCTGGTCATTCTGATGGCTATGTCTTTAGTTAAATATCTTTCCTCTCAGACCTGGGAGAGGCTTGTGCACCTGAAAGCATAAGGATTTTTCAGCCATAGCTAACAAGAAGATACCATGTTTTCCAACAAATCCTTGGTTCTTAGCAGGTGAAAGGTAGTTCAGCATCATTACTAGGTCCAAGTATGTCCTAACTGGCCATTCTTGTTTTTTCTAGTTAGCTTATCAGTATATAGAAAATGCCAGTATCCTGGGTCTTTGTTCACCAAGAGCTGTGGTCCTACCTGGCTTAATGAAAATTAAAAATGGGCTCCTTCTATGGAATTTGAATATAAAACATGGCTAAGCCAGCTGCCATTTGACTTTATCCAGACTATTTCAGTTGTCTCTCAGAAGAGCTGATGTTTGACATCTTCAGGACAAAACAGCTCATTTTCCCAAGTCTCTTTTCTAGCCTTGAATTCATGTCCTTTGCACCAATACCTCTGATACTGCTGGGACAGTGGAGTCTTGCTGCTGCATTAGTATTGGCAAGCACTAAGTCAGTCACGTATCCCACTGGAGAAACTGCCAGTTCCAGAAAACAGATGACTTTTGTCTTTTTTTGTTCCTCTCAATGTTTTTTGTTTTTCCTGGGGAAGAGTGAGATGTGTTTGTTCTTAACTGTGGACTGGATCCAAACAGTTGTGAGTCTGACAGAGCAGATTCTTATAATAGAGAATACTAAAATTAGTCATTTTGTCTCATGTGGATGGACATCTGCTTTTCCATTGGGACTGTATTTATTTACTGTGTCTGACAACTTCTGAACAGCCACCCACACCCTGACATAGCAATTATTTCTTCTCCATGGATTTTTTGGTGATAGAGAATGTGAGAGCTTGCTTCTGTTTTGCTGTCACTTTCTTGGGAGAAAATATAAAACCTAATGTTCAAAAATTTCATCTGCTTCTCTGGCTTTGTTCAAATTGGCAAGAGAGAACAACTGTTTAGTAGAAAAGAGCAGCGTTTTTTGTGATGTGTATGGTGGTAAAGGCAGTCTCTGCTGTTGAAAAAGTAAGGGGCTTTTAAACCAGTATGTTCAATTTAGAAGTACAGTGGGCAACATAAAATGACTTTCACTGAAAGAAAGCCATCTATTGTTTGCTTTTCATTTGCACCCACTTCGAGAATTGTAAAAAGCCTACTTAAAATTTGATTCAAATTTCAATTCACTCTCTTTCCTCTGCAACTAAAATAAATGCTCATTTCAGGAGGACAGTCCCTATTCTTTATGTCCAGTACTGCTGTAAGAAAGAAAAAGGATATCTGCATAGTCATACCATTCCAAGAACACTTGTATTTATTACCACAGCTTACCTGAGTTAACGTGTAATATCAGGTAATGTGTTTTTAAGGATTTGCATATTCTATTAGGGTGATACATAATGGCTTAGCACTTGTTTCTAGCATTTCATGGCTAATTATGTCAACATTTGTCATATATATTCTAAAAGTCAGCTATTATTTTAGCAGTTTAAAAACTTAACATACAGACCTTTTATAGATTTTTCATGCTCAGTTTAAAATTATTTGTAGCCACTGCTTATATTGGAAAAAGTGACACAGCATCCCCTCTGTTGCTTGAAAACTCTTATGATATCCAACCTAAAATTAATCACTGTCTCTTTAAACCCACTTGCCCTTGTGCCAACATTTTCCCATTACCTAAAATAGGGATTTTTTTTTTCTTTTGAATCTTAACACCATGATGCATTATAGATAATAATATTACCACTCAGTGCTGGTCTTGTTAGGTTAAGCAAACCCAGGCTTATTTTTATCTCCTCTGCCTGGGTGTGGCTTCTGTTCCATGGCTTCATGTAGGTAGCTTTATTCCATGCTTTTCTGAATTTGATTTCTTTTTATAAAGCCAACTTAATTCCCTGGCTCATAGCGCAATCCACTAGCAATCACTGTGGCCTAAGAGATGGAAGAAGGGTTGAAGTCAGGAACTTTTTAAATGCTGTTACTGAAACATCTGAATTGTCAAACTGCAGCTTCAGTCAAGGAGAAAAACGGTACAAAGCCATGCTCACTGGAGTGAAACACTTAAACTTGTTTAGCCTGTGCTTTACTCACAGTTGCTACATGCAGAAGAGCTTTCAGCACCATAGGTGCTTTGGTCCTCATTTGTAGCTCCATGTGTCTGCTAGGCTGAGGGTAGTACAGTAGAGAAAATTATTGTCTGTGTTCTTAGGTGAAGAAAGTTTTAATATAATCATGGAATTGTGATTAAGACAGAGATCTGGCAAAGAACATCCAAAGGGAGGTTAAGGGCTTGAGGCCCCTAGGTAATGTATATGCCTTTGCACAGGAACAGGAAAAATGGTTCATTTTTTCAGTCCAAGATTGCTCTTGGAGGAGCAATTAGTTTTGTCAGAGAAGCTGAGTACAGCAGGAAGGAGGCAAAGCAAGGATAATTAGAGGCAGTGGACACAGAAGCCCAGTATGCTGAAGGCTGCTACAAGTTAAATGAGAAGATGTTAGTGGGAATTTTGATATAACATATATTTATGCTTTTAGATTTATCTCCTCCTTTATCTTTACTGAACAAATATTTCTGTTATATTTCTGTTTTGACAGACCTAACGCAGTGTTTCCACTGGTGCTTAATAGTACCAGAATTATTTAGAAAATCTGAATATAAAATGAAAGGCAGGGTGAAGTCAAATGTCTTTTTGAGGTTTGCTTCATCAGGTGATTTGAATCCAGGGGAGAAAGCTTTTTTCCCTGGGGAAATAAGGCAATTATATAAAAGAATAACTTCATTTTTTTGAAAGAGGCTATTGATCTTTTTGTCTAGGTTTATTTTTTCTTTCTGCCAAACTTCTCTTTAGAAGGTGAGGAGTTTGAAGTCATAGGGGTAAGAGGTAGCTTATCTTTGCTTCTCTTATTCAGTCTCCAAAGTTCCCCCCTTAGAGCAGAGGAGGTCTTCTAGATGGTGCACGAGATTTTCTTTTCTGCTAATAAGGAAGGCTGATGGACACCATGTCAGTAATTTACTATTAAACGTACTATTGGCAGCATTTTTTTTTTTTTAACTTGCAAATTAACCAAACGCCTTTGGCCACTGCAATAAGGCATGATTAACATCTGGTTTTAAGCTCTTCTATGATTTCTCATTACTTTAGTTCTCACTGATTTTTTAGGGGAGTTCTCAGACTTTTCATGATCCTGTTCTTCTTTCCATTAGCACCTTATCTTCTGAATAAAGACAACATTTCAAATTAGGTTTATGTAACTTTCTTCATTCTGGTACTCAGAAACTAGCTAAAACTAGATTGCTTCAGTAGTCTTTTTGTGTGGAAAAAATAGGACAAACCCTTCTTAGCTTAAAATACAGGAGCATTCTGTTATCACTTAGATACCCTTGGAGCCCCTGCTGTAGGAAAACGTCCCAAACATCTGTTAATTGCTATGTGACAGATGTTAATGATGTATAAACAAGTCAGACTCAGCAGGGGCTGTTACTGGTTTGCTCAGAGCTTCTGTATGTGCTAATAACAGAATGAGCTAATCTTAGAAGTAGAAAGAAACTCCTGGCTAATTTAAAGTTAAAAGCGAGAATGACGTGGACCATCAACTGAAGGAGAGCAAGTCAGCCACTGAAAGGAACTCCGATTAAGCATGAGAAGAAAGAAAGAAAGAGAAAGAAAAAGAAAGAAAGAAAAGCTAGAGATTGCAATAATGCCTGAACCTGGAGAGTTATGGAAATAATGAAGTAGGGCTGTGCAGGATCAGTAAAATGCCCAAAGCGGTAGGCAGAATCTTCTGTAGGAAAATTCCCAAACATGGTCATTAGAATGTCCTTATCTTCTCACAGTGGCAGTTGGAAAAAGTAATGTCATCACTGGGGTCATCTGTATTAAAATGGCCTTCCTAAAATTTTTGTGTAAGGTTGCACTTCAGAGCCTTATAAAGGGAAAAGGTTCCTTCTGGAAATTTTGACATGACAGGATCAGCTTAATTCAGCTCTGAATAGCAATTCCCTTTATCACTAGTTATCCTTGTAATCTGCAGGAATCTATAATATCTGAAGTTAAGTGCTACAGTACTGCACCTATGCCAAAAGTCTCTTCCCCTAATATAGCACTCTTATTCTTTTTTTTTCTTATGCTGATTCACTAATCACTAATGGGAATTAGTTGCAATTGCTACAGTTCTGCTGAAAAAGAAAGTGATGCATTAGGTTCTACTAGAATAGACATCCGGTAATTCCGTTCATCCTTTTGATAAAACTAATTGCAAAATGGATCTGTTTCTTTGTTGAGTGTTTATTCACCCTTTTCTTTCAATGGATGGTGTCAGGAGAGTTTGGGAGGATGAACAGATGAATAATATCACCAACTGGAAAAAAAAAAATTATCTTGAGTAAAACCATAGAATATTAACAAGTGGATCCAAAACAATCTTATGCACTTTCTTTTGTTTAGATTTGTCATATGTTTTAGAAGTTACACTTACCCACGTTCAACACAGGTGGTATTTTCCAAATTTCTAGTAAAGAAGGTGATTTCATCCCTTTTTGTCTTCTTATACAAATGTATTTGTTGTTTCTTCAAGAAAAGTCTCCTTCAAAGCAGAGGTGAATAGGAGCTGCAGCTGTAATGAGCCCAAGTCACCCCGTACAGTAACTGAACATCTAGTGGGTGTTCACTTAATCCTTTCATTTTTAAGCAGAATTTATATCGGTTATAATTTACAAATTAACTGTTCTGTAAACTCAATAGCAATGCCCTCAAACATCTAATCACTGTAAATTGCATGTTCATGAATAGGACATGTTCTCGAAGATAAGCATAATAAGGTTCTGAATTTTTTTGGCATTTACTGTGCTCTGGACAGCAAGACAAAATGTCCCAGGCTTTGAGCTTAGACACAGAACTCTCATTAATACAATTACTAACACAGAATTGTTTCCTTTGAATAAAATGCCCAAATTCACTGTTAAACCCAGTACTTAGTGCTCTCGTGTCTTGACAAATAAGGCAAAAATGCTGTTTCTTCCTTCATAGAATGGTTTGGGTTGAAAGGGACCATAAAGATCATCTAGTTCCAACCCCCTGCCATGGGCAGGGACACCTTCCACTAGACCAGGTTGCTCAAAGCCCCGTCCAACCTGGCCTTGAACACTGCCAGGGAGGGGGCAGCCACAGCTTCTCTGGGCAACTTGTTCTAGTGTCTTACCACCCTCACAGTGAAGAATCTCTTCCTTATATCCAATCTAAATCTAACCTCTTCTGGTTTTAAAATCATTACCCCTCATTCTATCACTACGCTCCCTGATAGACAGTCCCTCCCCATCTTTCCCGTAGGCCCCCTTTAAGTACTGGAAGGCCACTATAAGGTGTCTCTGGAGACTCCTCTAGGCTGAACAACCCCCAACTCTCTCAGCCTGTCCTCACAGGGAAGGTGCTCCATCCCCCTGATCATCTTTGTGGCCTCCTCTGTACCCGCTTGAGCAGGGGATGCACTGTGGATGCAATCTTCAACTGCATAGGAATATTGTTGCCTTTGATATAAGCAAAGGGGGAAAATCCTAAAACTCCATATGAAACCTACCAACTCTTACTTGTATTTGGTGTTAGTGTAGGCTACAAAAGCACCTAAACTGATACTTTCCTATTGTGAAGTTGTTCAGATGACTGTATTAAATTAGAGAGACATCTTGTATTCATAGCCCTTCTAGAAACAAATGTGTACAAGCGTATTCAAAACCCAACAGGACATGGTCTTGGGCAACCTGCACTGACTGACCCTGCTTTGAGCTTTTTCCAGTTGTCACTATGAGAAAATAAGGCCATTCTAATTACCACGATGATCTCCAGAGCTCCCTTCCAAATTAAGATGTTCTGTGTATGAGGCAATTTCCCTCAACCACGGGGGAGCCACACTTCATGGGTCTTCCCGCAGGCTTCTCTGAAACTCCCAAGACCATCTTTTGCAATCACCAAGAAGGTGCTGTTTGTGCTGTGTTCTCTAGAATTGTTTCTACTGGGATGGAAATAAGAACGATAAGATGTTGGAAAGGATGTGTTTAGTCTGTGGAGGATGTAGGGTGGCCCTAAAGGAGTCGAATTCCAGACTTTCGATGGAAGGACAAGGCACTAGGAGAATGAAACAGGGGCAGCGATTACCACCATCATTAAAATAGCGCAGCAATAGAAATTGGGCACCCTGCTGATGAGATATCCAGATTTCACAATAGCAGTGCAGAAGGTCGTTAGCCATCTCTCTCTTTTCTTTTTTTTTCTTTTTTTTTTTTTTTTTTTTAATCTTCCAGAAGTCTGACTAGGGTTTGCTGGGATATGATGAAAGTTTCCCAAACTGATACTTCTACCAAAATTCCATTGTACTTTTCCAATCAGCTGTCACCTCTTGGAACATTTTTTGTGATATTTCTATGAACTTTTACTGTATGTTGCTGTAGTGCAAGTAAATTAGTCTTTAAAAGAAAAATACTGTTTGAACAAAAAAGAAAGCACTAATGATGGTGTAAATAATTTTGATATGTGATAGGGTGAAACAGGAAAAAAAGTGAGCTACTATATAAACTGAATCTAAATAGCTTTTTATATTTACAGGACTCTTGAGAATCCACTCAATTTATGTGAAATGTCAGTGCTTCTGGTTACTTACCCACTGCAGTAATTTAAATTGGCTTGATGCACTAATATGTCAGTTATTTACTGCTTGGACACAAGTGCTGTAAATGCCCTGCATCTGAACAGAATTATGGTAACAGCACTGCATTTTTCTTGCTGATACTGTGAATAACTTCAAGTTTTTCACAAAGTATTTCCAGTTTTAATTTTTAAATTATATCAAGTGATTACATTTTATTTTTTCTCTTCCACTGGGAATAAACAATATCAATAGTACCCTGAAGTTTGTACTTGGATGAATAAGTTTAAGAAAAAGCAAACTATTCATAAAAAAAGCAGTTGAAATAATATCACTATTGTCTTCTGAACCCAAACTACAGTTTAGAATTAATACATGCTTGCACATTTGAAAAATAGTTATAATGCATGAGCAAAAGTCTACTGGGAGCAATAGGACAAAGTAGGTGACCCACATGGTCGTGTGACCCACATGGTCGCTTCTGGCCTCATTATCTGTAATTCTTGCAAGTTGGAGTGTTCGTTACATATCAAAGTGCCATAAATAAACCATACAATTACTTTGTATAGTTTGACAGAGTTTGATATGATATGCAGTTCCTGCTTAGGGGATAAATTGCATCAAAGCAAGAAGGTGAAAAAGATAGTCTTCTCTGACACATGCCCTCTTTTTCCGTATTCCAGGGTGGGTAAGGTAGTTTTATTCTAGTGATAAATTCCCACACAAAGAATGAATTCTTCACCTGGCACCTCAGTTACGTTTGCCAGGAATTGAATCCAATTTGTAATAATTAACAGTCTTTAATATTCTTGTTCTTAGTCTTTAACTGCATTTTTTTTTTAACATTTTGTGAGATGCATGTGAAAAGTAACAGTTTGTCGTGGTAGAGAAGATCTCCAGATATATGGTAGAATACAAATTGTAAAGGAAGTGGCTGAATGAGATTCAATAGGGATAGTTGCTACAGTGGTGATGGTGGCTTTATATTGAGCACATGAACTTAAGTCTTACACAGCGAGTAAGAATCAATTTCTGGTGCTGTTAAGGTTTTGACCTTTTCTTCTTTCATTTTGGTAGTGGGATGATTAATTTGCACAGATTTTCATTCTGAATCCAAATTAATCTCTGCTTACAATTAAGATGCAATTTGCTCAAGTTGTGCATGCAGTTAGATTTTTAACTGTGTCATTTCATTGTTGTTCTTATCCTACTTTATTTTTCTTCTTATTTTTGTCATGCTTATCTTCTCTAGTTGTAAAGTAGATTACAGAGCCCTTAAGCCATGGATCATGACTTCTAACACTGTCTAGTAAAGCAACAGAATTAAACCTCTAGTGCTACAAGGCTATCATAATAGTTTATCTTCATCTGTTGTTAGTACCTTAACCTAACATGTGCTCCAGCACTATAGTATTTAAAAAACTAGTCTTTGTTAGCAAGAGGAGGTGACGACATAAAGCATAACGATGCTACAGTAATCATCTCTTCTTTATTTCAGGGTAGGACCAACTTCATTAATTGGGTTTTGAAGGCTTAGTCTAGCTTATGCTGTTCTCTTTGCTAGATGAGACTGACTACCATCTCAAGCCTAATACTAGGAATTTTTCTTGAGTTCAGGCTCTGTCTGGCTGCTCTTTGTGGAAGGAAGGTCCATGGTTTTGTGCAGATTCAGGAAATGCCATTCATCCCAAAAGTCTGAACTGCATAATGTTCCTGTAGATTGGCAGGAGTCATTCCCCACCCCTCTGATCTCAGAAACATGTGTTATGGATACAGCTTCTTCCAGGTAATTTTAATTGGCCTTTGTAATACTTTATTGCTCCAGTTATGCAGCCACTCTGCCACTTGAACCATAGTACACTTTGCCCTTGTATCTGATTAAGTTCTTAAAACAGAGAATACATGCCCTTAGCACTGCTAACATCAGGCTGAGCAACAGGAGGTTGGAAGAAGCAGATTACAGATACAACAAATACAAAAAGCAGTCATGGTGCGAGTTATCTGGCTGTGTGAAAAAGGGTTCATCTACTCAATTTAGATGTATAAAAGCTGAATGTCAGGTCAGAGCAAGTGATTGTAGCATTTCTTTAAAGTCAATGGAAGGAAACAGGTAAGTCCAAGGCCTGTATTAGACACCTATCTCAACCTGGAATAAATTTCTCTTTTGCTGTGTGTGTTTCTCTCCCTTGACTGTAAAGGGAGCCTGGGGTCATTAGTCAGGATGAGGTTTGTAGACAGAGATAATATCTTTTATTAGACCAGCTGCTGTAAGTTGGAAAAATTAGACAAGCTTTTGGGCATATGAGCTCTTCTTCAGATCTGAAATAGGAGCAGCAGATTTCAAAGTTAATTATAAACCCTTCTCTACGTATGTCCTTACACCATCATAGTTACAGCAAAGCACCATAGAGATCACTAACTCAGATTTAGGCATCTAATTTTTAGACCTCTAAATGAAGCCAGAGGAACCAAGCGTGAGGTGCTTATTTGGAAGTTTGAGGACTTGCATTTCACATGACACATTTTTCCTCTGGATGCTCCCTCCAGTCCTGATCTCAGAACCAGCCCAGAGGGCTGGCAGCCTCTGCTGCTGGGGAGATGCTCATCTGCGATTGTGCTCTCTGCTTGGCTTCTTGCTGCTTGTGTGTTACATGTGAAGTCTTAATTCGCATCCCATGCTCCTTTTGCAGCCAAGGGCTGCTGTTAACAGGCCTGTTAGACTTATCTGCTGGTTTGGAAGAAATAACTTTCTGTATGCTATATGTTCATTGCAGTGCAAGTCTTGTGGTAAGCTTGGAAGTTTGAACCTATTCTCAGCTTTTCCTATCTGCAGTTTGGGTTAGTTATTAAAAGAGAGCCCATCTGGGAGCAAGTCACTTTCCCTGGATAATACCTAAGGAAAAGTTGTTCCCCTGCTCTCCCTGCCATCCCTACAGACTCTTGCTACAGTCCCAGTGAGGACTGAGCTGCTCACGTGCTCTGTAGTGAGCACCACAAAATCTGTTTTTACCTGGATGACTGTGGTTATTTTGGAAGTCCTGGCACTGCTGATGACTTGGTGCCACGGTCTCTTTAACAGGTTTTGAAAACTGGCTTATCTTAATTTTTCAGTCTGTTTCAGTTTCCTAAAAGATTGTGTCATCCTTTGATGTTTTCTCCCTGCATCAGCATCCCACCCATTTTACCCCGGGCTGCCTTACTCACAGAGAAACCTTCTGGTATTGAGTGGCTCTGATGTGACTGCTCTTCTGAAATGGAGATTTGCCAGCACTGGCCTCGGCCCAGCACTGTATATTTCTTGTTTCCTCAGAGGAATGATTGCTCTAAATAAAGAAGGACAGATGCAAAGCTTGTTTTGTAAAGCATATCAAAAGCTTCTATTACTGCAAATTGCCTTTTCCACTGGGCATACTTGAATTTTAATTCAGGTGGTTCAATTCACTAATTCATGTGATTGAAATGACTTTTATCAATTATCTTTCAATGGAGCAGTGCACTAGTTCAGTAAAAGCTTTCTAGCTGAAGTGTATTCTTAATTCATTTAAATAGCATGCTCATTTATTATTCAGATACTGGTTTGCCAGGAGCTATCATAGGAATCTGACCACTTGGTTTGTTATGTTTTTCAAAAAGCCTTAATTTTTTTTTGCTATCCTTGATTTATCTCCAATATCACCAATATTTCAAAAGGAGGCCTTAAAGAACTAATTACTGGCTTGAATTTTTGCCTTTTACATTACTGGTTTCATTATCAGTAAGTACTTT
Source organism: Strix aluco (assembly GCF_031877795.1). Lineage (NCBI taxonomy): Eukaryota > Metazoa > Chordata > Aves > Strigiformes > Strigidae > Strix > Strix aluco. The sequence continues at coordinate 117,981,078 of NC_133932.1, forward strand.
ATAAATGCATAGAAGAGCTTTAAAGAGCTGAGAATGTAAATAAGGCAGATAAACAAAGGACACCTTGTTGAGATAAGGTACTTGTCCAGTATCATAAAAATATCTGAGAGAGAGCTGCATATGAAATACAAGCTATTGAATTTCAATGATCTTCCATTTTGGGCTAATTTAAACAAAAATTTTAACGGGATCTCCTCAAGAAAATCAACATACACGATTCTTATCTAACCCAGCTTGCCGGGGCACAGGGACAGGATTCTCAGAGTTCAGCTTGTGTGAAAGCTGGCAGCCAGCTAAAACAGAGAAATACAAATTCTTGGTCCCATGGCAGGCAAGGCTTGCAGGGTGGACTCTTCTATAAAGGCTACAGCATAAGCTGTGCACAGTGGGTTTGGTTTTTAAAATGCCCCGATCCTCAGATTACGACTGCGCTGAAATCTTATCCAGTTTAAAAGGTTTGTTTCGCTCATCATTTTGCAGACTCAGAGTTTGTTTGAATTGTGACATACTTAATGCTATTATCTTAATTTTTCATGAAAAAACAAATGGTTTCCTAGTACTCCAGTATGACTTTGAACTTGTCAAGCTTCAGCAAAGATAGCAATGATTACCATCTAAAATTAAAAAACTGGGAGAACAATTTTTTTGGTTTTACTTGTTTATCACTGTGTCTGTCTGAAATGGAGCTAAAAAGACATCCTGGTCAAACTATCTCAGTGACATTGATGATAAAAGGGACAGGAGTTGTCTTCCTAGGAAAAGATACCTATTTTATACTGTTCTCATTTGAAGTTAAGGCTGTGGAGAAAGATTGATTCAAAAATTAATTTTCATTTCCATATTGCAAAAGTGGAACAATCTTGCAGACATGTAAAATTATGTTTTCATGCAGATAGTAGTAACTTCCCTACTTTTGCTTTGGCATTTGATTGTTGTTATAACGGTTGATCTTAGTGATTTTGTTTATTCTTTGGCTCTGAAGGTCTTTTGTCAGATCTAAGCCTTTCCTTAGCTGTACAGGTGTAAATGGGTGGTACTGAGTGCAAGTGGGTACTTGTTTAATTCAGCCCTTTCCTAATGTTAATCCTAACATTGATGTCAGGTCTATTCTACATCTTAGTGTAAAAAACTGATAGACGATGGAAACACTTCTATTGTAAGAAATGTATGTGACAAAATACCCAGATTTGCCGAGGGCAAATTAAAGCTGACATAGCTGCTTTTGGCAGTGTTTTCTTAATTACAGTTGTCAGCTAACTTTCTTGGCTAAAAGCACAGAATTTGTGTGCTTCTAAGTAGACTCAGTATTCATTCAACTTAAAAAGCTAAAATGGCTTTTTGTCCATGAAAGGTGTGTCTGTACTTCATTGTTGTTTCATGGATCCGCTATAGATGATGAAAATTAGATTACAGCATCTGTAAAATATGTGGAGACCCTTGAAAATACTCACTGTCCTTTAAGGCAGAATTCTATCACAGTTTTGGCAGGTCTGTAAGAAAAAAAAAAAAAAAGACTTGTTTTTCTTCTCATTCATTCAAGCTCAAAACAATAAAAATTCCAAGTTTCTTTCTCTGATACCAAAGCAAGACACTATGACAAACAAGTTTTCTAATATGTCATTAATTTACCCATTAGTAAGAATCTATCAAGGTAAAAGAATAAACTATGGAAAAGTGCATCTTTTCCTCCTTAGATCTTTTACTTATTAGATTAAATAGTTCCTAATAATTATAACCATTGCTTGTATTCCTCAGAGAGAGACTTAGATCTTGATATATTTGTAGTCATGTGTCAGGAATGACAGCACCAAGATATAATTGATAGAAAGGAAGAGGCTTTTTTTTCAGTGTCTGGACTGGGTAAGAAAACTGTTGATACCTTTGCAGTGCAATTTCTGCAAAGAGGAGTTATACCTTCTTTTCCTAATTATTGTAGACAAAGCCTTAAAAGACATGGTTCCTCAGAGTGTTGCATGTTTGATACGGTAGTGTGTGATATTAACAGAGCTTTCTTTGTTGGTGTTTAAAGGGATCTCATTGTTAGGAAGTGAATAAATGGAGAGAATAAGCACCAAGAGCTAAATTAGTGTTCAAGGAATATTATGAGTGCTACAATGAAAGTAGCTAATGTTTCCAAGTGAAAACAGATTTCAGTCTTCACAGATGATTTTATATGGTGACAGTACCAACAGAATATAACTGGGTTTAATTCTTAGAAAATATTCAAATAATTATTGGAGGAAACTCATTCTACAGTTTAAATTATTACATCATTATAAGATCATATTTTAATACTCTACACAAACAGCAATATGAAAAATAACACTAGTGTCCCAAATGTCAGGTTTTTTTCCAAAAAATTCCTGGCCTACTGGTACATGTGCTTGCTGACATCTGTATGCCATTTTCATTTGACTAGGTTATTGAATCTTTTGATTTTGAAGCTCATTTGAGAGGAGCACCATTAAAAGTCTCTACATTTATTACTCTACTGTATGTACTACTTAGAAAAGTAGAAATGTCTTCATTTATATCTCAATCTGTCCCTTTCCCTCCTGCCTTTTTTCCTCTTTTATTGTAGCAGCTGCCCCTTGTGCAGTCAGTCGTAGCAGGGACCAACTCACCCACCTCATTCTGCCCCTCTCCACGTGCTGGGGTGATGTGACTGTCCTCTTCCTCTTCTGCTGCTCAGCAAAGGTGTCCTCTCCTCCCACAGTCCCTTCACCCGTGCCAGGATTCCCCAGTCAAGGGTAGCATGAGCACCTCTGTATCATCGTTGTTACTGTCTTTTCATCTCTGAAGGAGGTCAGTCAGCATGTCAACATCTTAAACATCCTCTGGAGGGTGGCCACAGCTGAATGCAAGAGTGCTGCAGCCGTTTGTATGAGCTCTAGGCAGTTGCAGTTGTGACTGCTAGCTGGTGAAAAGAGAATCCATACGTCTACAACAGATTTTCCTTCTCCTTCTTAATTTTTATCAGGGTAGAGTAATTCTCATAAAACTGGGTAGCTGAAGTATTTCAGAGTTACTGTGCTGAATACAACACGGAGAATCACAGACTTAACCAAGTGTAGAGCCTCACAAACTTGGCCAACTAGTGTCTCAACTGTAGCTCCCAGTGCTTACTCCTTACCTTCCATCAATCATTCATGCCTTTGCTGTTCCAGCTCACAGTTTGTCTCCCTTTATCATCCTGCTGGATGCTGGCAAAAGGTGCCTGCAGTGGCACGTCCTATCCCAGATGTGATGCTCTTGGGGCCACCAGGAGAATGGAGTGAGTGGAGCTGCTGTTAACCAAATAAGGCTGTATGGCCGGCTTCAATACAGACAACCAGTACAAAGATCACTCACAGTGAAAAACATTGCAGGGTGGTTTTCCCTTTTTTCTTTCAGTTACTGTTTTTTGCAGACCTACAGCCTGACTCATTCCCTCCTATGTGGGTCTCTCAGAGCCGAAAGAGCTGCTGTAGTTTAATTCCACGTTGCAATGTGCTGTACAGAGGCGGTGACATTTCAAAGCTAAGATCTGAATCACTTAATTTGCTAAATAGCCATTCATTAAAATGCTCTGCAGCCGTGAACAGTGTTAAACTGTGGTGTTACATCGCACTGCTCAGGACTCAACCTTACTGGATGTAGTGATTTTTGCTTGTTCTCTCAGACTGTTATTAGTCTGACTTCTTTTATCTCAAATGAGGCAAAGTAGAAGATTTCATACTTCCTAGGAGCTAGAAGGTATCTATCTGTGTAGCTTTATGTATGTGTGTAAATACATGTACACGCACTGCACAAAAATGTATTCATCCACAGTAACAGGTGGTGCTGGCAACACCTGTTGCTGGGGTCACTCAACACTCCAGTATTAAACCTCTAATTTTAGTTGCTTATAACTTTTGTCAAACTTAAACATTTGGGATGCAATGTTATGTGCCAGGTGTCTGCCTTAGGCTGATTTGGGGGAGGGAGATGGGGAGAGGAATTTATCAGCAAAACTGTTACTGCCAGTTCAGGGAGCAGAGGCCAGGGCACTGGTTTGCCTGTGCTGAAAAATGAACTATTGCTGCTTGAGATGTTCCAGCAGCTTTCCTCATCCAAAGCCAAAAGTTGCCAGTGGAGACCCCCTGCAGCTGGGCATGTCTCTTGCCAACATTATGGAAATTTGCTGTTTTACTGAGAATGCACCTCTGTCTGGCTAAATTATGGGCCTGTGAAAGTGCTTGGTAGAAGTTTGTTGACAGCTGTCCACCAGGCCACCTCCATCATGTCCGTTTCCAAACAGCAGTGCTGCGCTGGTGACCCTTTGGATGCAAGATGCCCGTGAAGCAGCAGAGCAAGCCTTGGAGTCTGAGCATGGAGCAAAGCAGGCTGCTGCTAGCAGGGGCACCAGTCCTCAGAGCAAATGCAAGCAGCTTGGCTTGTGCTTACACAGTGTGAATAAATAGGAGGAAATGGCCAGCTGGAATCCAGAGGAACTGGTAATGAAGAAAGGGAGCGATGGGCTGAGAGTGGTAAGAGTGAGGGACACAGGGTTTTAAGAACTGTGTGAGGAGAAATGATGAGGAGACAAACCGGTGTGATAGGGCAGAGACTGAGAAGGGATGGAGCAGAGCTCCTGCCAGTCCATGACTGCAGAATTTCTGTGGTCCATGCATAATCAGCTGAAACGTTCCATTGATAATACATCACAGCTCCTCAAACGAGTGATTTACACAGGAATACAACCTATTTTACTCCTACCAGTGGCTCCCCTATTTGAGTGTATAGACTTGAACCTACTAATAAACACTTGAAAGTTTGTATGGTTTCAGCTGATGCTGTTTCAGGAGGCAGAGTTGTTCGTTTTACTTGTTCTTAATAGAAACATTAACGTTTTCATTCTTTTTTCTTTTTTAGTGTTTCTTAGCTTTTGTATATTCAACCTGCCCTTGAAGGATTATTATGTGTATATGCAAATCCCTTCGTTTCTTACCGTATAATCTTGCTTTGGAGTCTGTACTATATTTGCAGCTCACAGTACACAAAATCACACTAGTAAGTCAGTCAGATACCAAAGTGGTCTGTGGTTTCATCTAGGTTGCAAGAACATTTGAACAGACTCCTCATATTATTTTTAAAAGTTGTCCTTTCTTGATCATTGTGGGAATTAGAAACAAACTGGCTGTTGCAAAATACTCTGTTTCATATTACTTAGCATTTTCCCATAAAAATCTGAAGAAATGCCACAGAACCTGACCAAAGTTTAAATTCAGTTTGTTATTGAATGACGATGGGTTTTTTTGTTATAGGTAAAGCCTCAGCCAAGAAACTGACAAAAAAGGTAAGCAAAATGATCATTTCCTTCTTAAAAAGAACTTTCATTCTTCCTGTTACCCAACTGAATAGACTTCTCTTTCAAAACTGGCTTCATGTTTTCTTGTTTGTATCTTTAAAGGAGGTAGATGCTGCACTGCTATGTGTTGCCAAAGCTAAACCAGGACCAACCTTTTTTAGAGAGCTTGGTGATAAAGGTAACAAGCACTTTTGATACTGAAAAATACATCTTTTTATCTCATTATATGGTACGAATTGAATGTATTTTTAAGAAGGTTTCATGAATTTGACTTCATCATTTAAGAAGGTTTCATGAATTTGACTTCATCCCCATCTAGCCTGTAGCTGCCTCCTTGGCAAATCTCTTGGTTATGCAAGAGAGAGTAAAAAGGCAGGGCTGGGAATTGAAAGCCTTCTGAGGTGCAGGAGGAGACATGAAGTAAATCAGAAAGCCTGCTTGGAGAAGAGAGAGGGGCTAAAGGGATGACTAGCACAAAATGGACTTTTAAGACTTGTTGTTAATAAGCTGCTGTTTCACTATATAACTTAAATGCATGGAAACTAAAAATAAAATTTGTATCTAGTTATGTAAAGTGGCATCCGTGATTCCAAGAGCAGTTGAACTTATTTCTCCATCTTCAGGAGCTTGGTGGTCCCTCACAGCACTGATGTGCTTCAGTTTCTTTTCAGCCAGCATTTCCACCTTATATCAAACCACATAAAGAGAAGACTCTGAGAACAGGTTATTGTTTGTATAACAACAGAAAATTAAAGAACACCAAATAAACATGTCATTAGCATAAATTAATTGAAGGGAGAAAACAAACAAGAGGATCAGGGAAACCAAATAGATGAGTAATTAACTATTTCACCATAACAAAGACTGAAATTCCCAAACTAATGAGAAAGACTGACAGCATCTATTCACAAACTTTCTGTATCGTAGAGTTCAGCCTGAATCCCTTATCCCGTGGATGTTTCTGGAAAATAAAGCTGCCTTTGCACTGCTGCAGTTCCTTGGCAGGCATGAGCCACAGTCTCCATACACAGCAGATCCCTGGGCATGGCTGGCAGTTTATGCCAAGAGAGCAGCCCTCAATCTCAGCCTGCAGCGTTTTGCCTGCCCTTCAGCCTCACGGCCTTGTCTGCGTGCAGTTCATTTCTTGCATCCTTTTGCAGATGTGGAGGGATCTTCAGCTGGGTGCCTTGCTTGTCAGTCCACTCCTGCAAGCCCCAGCATACCCCAGCAGCCCTGAAACATCTCTGAACAAACTTAACAATTTTTTCCTATCCTAGGGAAGGCTGCATTTTGTATTGAATAGTCATTCCCTGCCTTTTCCAAATACTGATCATCATGTGCTTTCCCAGAACTGGGTTTAAGGGATTCCCAGTCTTTAATTCTTGGGTATTCTTTCTTTACCCCTGCTTTTTTAGAGCCTTTCTTTTTCTAGTGGTTGCCACTGCAGATCCCCAAAACACTCTCTCTGGGAAACCAGGGATACACCAACTGGAAGTGAAAACACAGCAAATGAGTGCAGCTTCCTTTCATTGCACCTCTCCCAGCTGACTGCTCAGCAAAAGTGGGCTCGGTGATACATTCAGCCTCACATCTTCTGCATTCTGGACATGACATTGATCTCCCCTTGCTTAGGACTCTGGGTCCAGATTCTCTGTCCTTCAAAGGTCAGATAGAAGTTTGAGATGATGCAGGAACGTTCAGTACAGTCATCCATATGTCTCCACAGCATATGGAGTTTTTACAGTTTTTGGTTGTGATGCCTATTCAGTGACTTTGATGCTTTTGCTTTGAGATGTGTTATTATTACATTTTAAAAATGTAAATATTTGTGTATTAAATACTGCTTTTACCAGAATAATGCTGCTTATTTTAACTACCTTCAAATTGTTATTTAAATATCAAGTGGAGGGAAAACTGTCATCAGTCCAGTTTGTAAAATGCAACGCTAGGGAATTCTGCCTTCTAGTGGCCAGTTTGAAAATTCATGTCATATTTTGGGTGTACACTTACGATTTATTCAGCAATAAGAATATTGTACTGTCAGCATTTGCTATAAAGTTTGAGGGTAGAGGTTTCCAGGGAGGGATAGGGAAGGTTCGTGTAGTGTTAGAAAATGACAGATTTTGACACTGCTAACCGCAGATACTTGGCTGCAAGTATGCTGAGTCATTCAACAGTATGTGAAGCTTTTATCTTTTAAATTTTGCTTGGACATGAATATAATCTTCTACACGTTTTGGGGTGATTTTTTAAGAATTTGTTGCATTGCATCTTTTAATTTTAGTAACTTTGTAGTGATTACTGTAGAATAAAAAGAAGATTACCAAAATATTTAATTTACTTTATGGATAGGGTAAATTGGCCATTCACTACAAGTAGTAAAAGGACAATAAAATTAAAAGAAGAATTTTTATGGAAATGAGTCCACAAGTTTAAAAAATCTTATCTCAGTTTGTTTTAGTATAATCAGTCTGCCAGAAAATGACAGGCAGGCTGTGGATTTGCTTTAAAGCACTGAGAAGGTTTTCTACATATTTTTATTATATTTACCTTTTTACCTATTTCACTATAGTGGCTTTTCAATCAGCTTATGATAAGATGATGAAAACAGAGTCTGTGTCTCGCCCCTGCCATTTCTTGCAAGGCTTTTCTCTCCAGCCCTCTGCAACTGGAGTGAGTAGAGCCATCATGCTTCTCCCTTGAGCATTCAATAAGGAGGGTGTTGTCTTTAAATTGGTCGTTTATTTATATCCTACCATCTCCATATAAATTTTGCAAATTCTTTCTGCAAAATATAAGGTACAATGTTCCCTGTCTACCCATATAGTTAAGACTCCAGGCACTCAGCATTTTGTTATCTTATTACAACTTTTTTTTCTTTGACTTCTATGACAAACATAATCCACCATGTTAATATCCTTTCAAATGCTTTGATAAATATGTTTTTCTTACATGACTCCTTTGAGTGTGTCATCTCTTCTTTTGTATCCCAACACTGGGCTCTCCTTGTTCTGTTTTATGTAGCATAAGCTGCTTGTCTTCACCTTCCAGGTCTTCCCTAGACTGTCCCTGTGCAGCACATCTCAAGACAGCCAAGACGCAGACTCCCACTTCTCTTTCGCCAGTGATGTTGGCCTTCATTGCTTTCTGGTTAAATTTTCAGGCAGGGATCTTTATGCTGATATCGTTGCAGTCCATGACCAGGAAGTGTTTTCTAGATAGACTTCAAAAGTTACCTCCTTGTCTTCCTTTATATTCGTCCTTTAAACATTTTTTTGCTGTGTCACACAAAACAAAATTAGGGAGCAGGAATCTTCATCACTGTCCACCACACTATTTGCTTGATTTCTTTTCCTCTCCTATTTGTTTCTCTCAATTTTTTAATTTTGTCTTATACTTAGGCGCATAAGCTAAAAAATGGGGTAAGAGTTCTCTCTCTGTTTGGTTTTGAATTTGTAGAAATCCTGGGCACTTTGTCTAGGAACACAATTCCAAGTTTTACAGCAATGCAAATAATAATTTACATTCTTGCAATGGCATTAACCCTAAAACTCGTGAGCAAAACTAAATCTTTGAGATTAAAGTATTTTTTATTTCCACAGTGTATGACTGTAGTCCTGTGCTGATTTACACATGATGCATGCTGGATAATAGGGTGAATAGCCCTATTTTGATGGAGAGGAAAGCTGAGATACGGAACCAGAGTGAACTGGCATTAGACCTGTCTTTGGCTAGGATTTGTTCTCAGATTTTCAGACTCACATTCAGCAATTCAGTATTTCTAAACTCTGGTACTTAAAACTTAAAGTGTTAAGTCACTATCTGAGGTCAAATACAAATGCTGTTGGCTCTGCATAGTAATTTATCAGAAGTTAATTGTTTATCACTGAAGCTTAAGTGGATTCCTTATCTATCAATTAACTAAATAAATTATTAAAAATAGTTTATCTTTGCACAGATAGGCATGTTTGAATTTCATTATTTTAAGCAGCTTCAGCATTATACAATGTTTAATTCACATGTTAAAAGTAGCTCGGTTATTTTGAAAAGTGATTTATAAAAAAGCCCTTTACATTTTTTTCCCCAAACAGTATTGCAAGGCAGATGGTTCAGATTCTGTTGTTTAACCACCCTCGTTATGTGCTCTCTATCTTTAGCTTGTATGCTCTATTTTGACGCTATCACATCCTTGTGTTTGTTCAGGCTTTTCACTTAAGGCGGTATTTCAAAGGAAAACACTGGAATTTTCCTTCAAAAGGGGGGAAAATACTTTCACCTTGTAGAAAGGACATGTTCCTATTTAAATAAAAAAAAGAAGCCTCCTCTTGGCACGCAGCCCAGCAGTACTATCAGCACAATCTAGCAGCTTGGCAGCTTTGCGTGTTGCCATGTTCCCCTTGAGAATTAGAGGGAAGCTATTCTCCGCCTTCACGAGCCTGCCAAAGGATGGAGGACTTTGATCCTTCAGGGAAACGTTAGAGTAGTTCTCCTCCCAGGTACTAAATGTGACAAAGCGCATTTAATTTATTTGCCTTTTATATAAACATTGAATGTTTTCAGTGAGAATCTAAAGATTTAGTGTAGGCCTTTTATTAATACCAAATAAACCTTACTTTCTTGATTAGACATGAACATTGATGAGTCTCTGGATAGGGAATTTTGCCTTCAGAGCACTAAAAACAGAAGTAAAAACTTTATTAAATAATAACATGGCTTACTTTCATAACCTATTTAATATGATGTTAAACTACATTTTTTATATTTATAAGATTTGATCTTTCAAGTCTTGCTATAAGTTTGAGGGGTTTTTTGCAAGTCATTTTTTAACTCTTTATTTCAGGGTTGATATCTTATGCAGAGTACCTATTTTTGCTGACAATCCTTACAAGTAAGTATTATATATTTAAAATACATGTGCGTAAATACCCAGCTACTAACAGCTTTCCAGGAACTTTTTCTGATATTTTTTAACTTCTAAATTTCTACATTATAGTAAAATATAAAGAACTATTGTATATAGAGTGATAAGGCATTAATATAAATGGATGTAACTTTAATTGATTGCAGCTAGTTTCGTCATTGGTACATAACAGTACTTCAAAAATCATGATAATCCCTGTACCATGGGATCAGAAGAGTCTTTCAAGAGACTTTGAGAGAGGGGACACATTGGTTACAGGACCACATAATAAGAGGAAGAAGAACAGTGGGGGAAGATAAATAATTTGTCTTCTGTATAATAGTTTTAGTCATTATGGACAATGAGACATTAACATTCTAGCTCATGCAGTGGTTTAATAAGATGTTGTGGTGTGTGAAAAGTTGTTGCCTATTATTCGTGTGTTCAGATATGCAATGAATGATACACATAAAAGTATCTTTTTGACTTTTTAATCTTTTTTTTCTCCTCTGTTCCTTTTTACTTTATTTCCTCCAAGTATTTTGCATGTATTTCTGCGCCTTCCTTTGTCTCCTTGTTTTTTCTCTGACATGTTTTTTAAAAAATTTTTTGTTTGGTACCTGCTTTATTTGCAAACAGCAGACATTTACTATCGTGCATAAAAGTGAGCTTGGATTTTCTGGGTTACTTACTCTGTGCCATGCTTGCCACCTCCCTGTGCTGTTCTGATGAAGTGTAGGTGATGCTGGAAAATACCAAGGTTTGAGATAAGATGTGTACAATGAGCATTACGCAGTGAGACCCATAGACTAGTAGTGAAGTAGTCCACATGCATGTCCATGTAATAGTCCACATGCAGTCTTGTCTGACTGACTTCTACAGGTCAGCAAGGGACAAAATCAGGCATACTAGATCTCATGGTATCAGTGGGTGGGGAAAGGAAAGAAGAAAGCAGTCATTCTTATCCCAATGGACTGTAGATGCTTGAGCCTCATCACTTCTGTGGCTACAAGATCCATGTCAGGGGCTTAAACAAACAGACAAATTTTCCTTGCTCTAGAAATCCACCCTCTCGTGGTGTAGCACGAACAAATAATGTTGGTCTCCAGAGAGTGGAGAGAATTTGTCCAGCTTTCACAGGTAATGACCATCGGTACGCACCTCTTGCACAGTTTAGGTAGCCTTTTTGCAATTTACATAATTTCTCAGCAGAACTGCATTAGTTCCTGTTACGTGGCATGAAGGGTGATCTCTTAGGAAACTTCATCTAGTACAGAGTATTAAAGATTATATGTGCATTAAGATAACCTATTTAACATAAAAATATACTGTTTCATCAGTAGTGACTGTCTAGTGCTACACGCAACTTGAACGTGAGTTATACCGTGTGTTCAAGTGTTTTTTAAAATCAGAATATGAGTCTAGCCCAGTTAAAAAAGCTGATTTTAAAATATTTGTTGCAACTCAAAAAGAGGGATTTTTTTAAAAAAAGGACAACACAACAGCCACATTATAACTTCAGAATAATACCTTAAAGTTCCAGAAAAAAGTGCCAGCGATTCTATTTCTTTAAAAACCTATGGCAGCTGAAAGTAAATTCATGCTGATTTATTGGCTGAAACAATTAGAAAATTGAAGCAGTATCAGAGCAAGTTGTGCCACTTCTCCAAACAGTCAAGTAACATTATTTTTCGCAGAATTTAAATAGGAATGTATTGAACTGCAAAAACAAAGGTAGCTTTTGATGCAGGATAAAAATGAAGTGCTAATGTTGCTGCTTTGGTTACACAGAGCACTATCATATGATCAGTTTGAGAGCAAGCACCAACAAGTGTTAGTGCCTCTATCTTTGCCTAAAAAGTATCCCATGTCAGTCAGCCCCTGGTTACACAACCTGTCTCTCACTAATGAGAATTAATGTGAGATTTCTTAAAATACCCGTTTATATTTAAATGACTTCTTCTAAGTCACCAACAGAGCAGTAGGGAAACAGGAAAAGAGTCACCAGGTTTCCGGAGTCCTGGTTCCAGGACACTGCTGGCCAGACCATGCTGCCTGTTATACAAAAGCACTGTCTGTAACAACACTGAACTTGAAAATATAATTTTGCAGCAGACAAACGTTTTATTTTGCTCCTGTCATCCCCTTTCCTCTTTTCTGTGTGCCTTGTATCATCACTATCTTTTTTCTTCCAGTGCTGTATTGAATTTAATTTCCAGCAACTGGTTAATGGAGCTTCTGGTAAAGCCTTGCGTGGTGAAGGAGCCCAGGAACTGAAGTTGTCACCTTTACTCAAAGCTTCATTTCTTAGCCAGTCACAGAAGTTGACAGCTTGGTCAACATAGGAATAGTTGAAGGGGAAGCACCTAAGTCTAACGTGCACTCACAGCCAAGATGAAGCTCTTCTGTTCAGATTTTGGAATTTTGCCTGATTCTAATTAAATACAAATATATCTGAGGTAGTCTTTGAACTATGCTTATTTTACGAACACATACCTTTGGGGTTACATCATATCAGATAAGTATGTCATCTCTGAACAGTATAAGCAGCTTTAAGTCCTATATTTTCAGTAACAGCTCTCTTATCTGAAAATTGCAACACAGATGGTATGAATTACTATTAAATACATCAATTACTTTTATTCTCTAAGTATGTTATAGGATAGGTTCTTCTTGCTTTTGTGCTAGTAACACAAATTTAGCATGTGGCATTTCTATGGAAAGAAAGCCAGTTCTGATTATTACAGCCCAGTTGCTGGGGAAGGGCTCTGCTGTGCAGGTTGCAACAGTATTTATAAAATATCCCTGCATCACAGGGTTGCTCCACAGAGAACGTTAGCTGGCTGATGAAGATGTAGTTATTTCTAAAATGTAAAACCAGTACTTTCTTTAACCATCTTGTTATCACCTAAAAGGAACGGGTTATTTCTTTAACTTATTCCCTTTGCAGAAAGATTCTCTAAAAAAAAAAAAAAAAAGGCAAGACTTAAAACTTTACAGGATGGAGCTGGAAGAATATATTTCCAAAAGAAAAACTCTGGCGGCATTAGATTTTTTAGAGATACTGCTTCATTGCCCTCGTGAGTCCAACATTGTTCTTGGAAACATGAATGTGTTCTAGAGACGATAAGTCCATGGCTTTCATATTAATGCCTGACTTGACTGGGTTGTGGAATTAATTCACCTGCTCCAGAAATTACTGGGATAAGTGCTTGCTACTGCAGTGAACTGTAACTACATTTTAGCAGCATGCTGCTCCTGTGTGGGCTTGCTAATGAGCGAGGCCACCTCCTGTAAGCAAAGTAAAATCAGGAAATTGTGGGAAGGAGCTCAAAACACACCATGTTTTTATAGCGCCTGCAAGATTCAAAACTCATTACATTTCTGTGTTGAAAAGAAACATCCACTCGGTGAAGGAAATGCAGGGTAAAATTGTATAAAATTCCTGAAAAATTCAGCTTGATGGGAGTCATACAAAACATGCTTTTGTCCGGAAAGGCCAGAAAGAGTGGTTTATTACATCTTGGTAACATTTGAGTACATTGTTTAGGGAGGAAGGAGAAGGGAAGAAAAAAAGCCCTGGGGCTAACACAGCAGGAGCAGGAGCCGAGAGCTGGCCACGATTACAAGATCAGTCTGTTTGCTAGGGAAGACTAGGGAAGACTGCAAATACTGGCATACAGTAATGCATGGAAGAAGTACCTGAGGAGTACACTAGCTCTTTCATGCAGTTCAGGAATAATTACTGGTTTCTCAAGGCACTTTCCAGTCTTCTCACCTGAAAAGGAGCTCTAATAAACAAGGCAGATCTAGACTCAGTAGTGACATGGGATTATGGAGACATCTATAGAGAATGCCCAAGACCAGGACAGTAAGACATACAACATTTTCAGTCACTGGAATCAGATGGACATTCGTGGCTGTACTTAGGCACTGCTGGTATTTCTTGCTTTGCCATTGCATTAATTATCCCTTGAAATGGTAGTAAAAAGGTGTTTAAAAAGTTTGCTTATATTGGAGGAGGTACATATGGTTTACTGGAAATATCATGTACATACATAACAATGGAGAACTGAACCATAAGCAATATTCCTTTTGCATTAAATATTTAAGTACTAGTGTAAGTGTGTGTGTATTTACAATAAAGTTCTTTCACAATTTGTTGCAGAACCCCAGACTGGATTTCAGATTGCCTTTAAAATGTTGGATACAGATGGCAATGAACAAGTTGAAAAGAAAGAATTCTTTAAGGTATGTGTATTTATACGCATATTAATTTTAAAGCATTTAAATAGTTCCATGGGTTATATTTGCTAAATGAAGATTCATTAAAATCTTCAAGCCTGTTTTTCAGTCCAATTTATGATCACATACTTACTAAAATACTTTATATGAAAGGAACACATACCAAAGCATTGCTGTAGAAGTACTTATCATATTTGAATCCACTTTTATAAATGTTACCTTTAACTTGTGTCTAAAAAATCTGTTACTGGGAAAGTAGGAGTTGGTGTGCATCCCTTAATCCCATGAGATAATTTAAATAATCATCTGGAAAAGTCTTCTGTATTCTAAATATTTTTAGTAACTTTTTAAATTCACCACCCTCTCTTGGTTTTTATTAATTTTACTTGGTGTTGCAGAGATTTTTTACCAATTCACACTTTGGAGAGTAGCAACAGTTTTTCCCATATTTTATATAAAATCTGGGGGAGAAAGGCAAGTGCTTAGAAAATGGAGAAAGTCGTGTTCTGATGTTTTAAAGAAGAATAGGCTTAATTATATACCTTATTCAACTTTTAAGTATTTAACAGGAGACTGTCTTGTCTCTTGTCTCTTGTCAAAAGTCAAATGCAAAATTAACAAACATAATTTTGAATAGACTCCTCAGCTTAATTCAAATCCTTTGTTCGTATTGGAGCTGACTAGAAAGACAATTTTATAAACTGAAATGGCTACTACAATGCAAATTATATTCTGTCACTAGGATAAAGTTAAAAGATGATCATTAATGCAACAACTCTAGAGAACCATAGAATCTAATTTATAAAGATGCACCTGTTGATAGAGAAATTACCAAAAATCTAAGTGTACTTTCATAGTGTGTGTTTTGCATGGATACCTGTTTTTTCAGTGAATTGTCTCTTAGCAAGATTACAACTGATTAGTCATACTTAAATATATCCTAAAACACTGTAAAAATACTTTTAGACTTAGTAGCACTATTTGAAAACAATACTTGAAATAAGACCATTTCCCAAGACAGTGCTCTCAGAAGCCCCTAACTGAGCCTGCAGATACCCTACACCCATTTGTTGCTACACAGAATTTTTTAAGCTTGAAGAATTTGCTAAAAATTCTTCAAATGTTAATTATTCTGCCGATTAAAAAGAAATCAAATTCTAACTAAAGCCTTTGTTTTTAACCTACTAAACCTGGTGTAATCCTAGTGAATTGTTATCAGAGTAGCAGTGCCCTGGTCGCTGAAATATGTCTGTTATGGCCGTATTGTTCATCTACAAAACAGTATGCTACAGGGCAAAGTAAGTTCATGAACACAAATGGGCATGTTCAGCCTGTAGTGCCTCTGCACCAGAATGCTGAGTTAGCAGTACTTCCTTTAAATAGGTATTGTGTCAGTTAAATAAGGAGATTCGTGCAGAAATACAGCACAACTCTTGGAGAGATGTACAGTATGTCATATATTTAATATCCATTACCCATTTCAGGTAATTCTAATTGAGTCAGCCAATATAAACAACAGAAAGTCATCAAAAGTAGAGGTGAAAACATCATATAAATCATTAAAAATAATTTGATTTCTGTAGAGGCAATCAAATTAAAGGAACATTATTCCAGTTAGATAGATTGTTACTTTGCATTTCCTTTATGGACTGTATTGATAAATTAATATGGAGTGGTAAAACCATATAAACTGCTATATCAACTCACAAGAATCATTAAATTCAAAGAAGTCCCACAGGATCCAAACTAGTCAAAAGATGAGTTTTCTCACATGACTGTTTAGTTAACATTTATAAGCGGTGACTATTTTAAAGCAAAACTTGATTTTTATAGGTTAGGTTTAAAAATAAAATTTTGGAATGTAAGAATCTGGAAAAATGTGTGTGTGTTAATCTTTGTATACTCTAGTTCTGTATGCCTCATAGAAGGCTTCTGTATATCGAATAAATAAGTAAATTGTGTGGCTAATCTGTCATCTGTCTTGTCCAGTTGGCATCTCAGGAAAATAAGTCTGAACTATTCTATAGTTATTTCCACGCTATATTTGACAATAAAATCAGGAAACGTATGTGAGGAAAAGGCAGTGGAAAAGCATAGCGAAGAAGTAGTAATTTGTAGGCAGTTCCTGTAAGCAGGTTGCGATGGGAAAAGACATTTCAGTGCTACTTCATTCTCTTGCTTTGTCACTTCTCCCTACTTGCCATCCATTATCTACTGATTAGACATCTGTGTATGTCTGTGTTATCTATTGATCTAGACTGTAAATTCTTCGAGGTAAGAACTTTCCCTTTTTGTTTGCAAAATGTCCATCATTCTTTGAATTGTGTATATCTCAACTCTCAGATGTTACTGGATAAACAGGCACAAGAGGTGTGAATCATTGAGGAAAGGGAGAAGGGTGACAAGCAGACTCTACAACTCGAGTCCTTAATGCCTGCAGCACATGATGGAGATAGGCTGTTCAGACCGATATGGATCAGACACCAAAGGAGTGTGAGATGCAGGATTTCCCAGCAGATTCAGTGCCCTTTGCTAACGTTCATGAATGTTCAGGAAAGGAGATGTTGAATGCACTTCCATGTTTTCAGCGAGATAGTTTGTCTTGTCCTCCATAGCCTTTCCATTTCTGAGCACATTTTCCTCCTTTCCAGTGGGAGTTAAAAGTCTGTCCCTGGGAAGGACTCTTGTTCTCTCTCCACACTACTTCTTTCTATTGAAGCCAGTCTATTTTTAATTTCTGCTTTATCCATGTTTCAGTGATAAACATTCACAATACAAGAAACATTTCAGTATTAGGGCCCAGAATTACAGCAATCTGTGTTTTGAGGTGGGCACCTGCAAGGATTTGTTGCTTTGCCCTGTAACTCCAGAGTGAGGAAGACATGGTAGAAATTTAATCAGCCCCTGACCAGTGCAAAGAATTGTTTCTCAGAGCCATGTTGTTTGCATCTTTGTGAGGACTTCTGTGAAGTCCACACTTCCAAGACATTCACATGAGGCTTGGTGAGGGGGATTTCCAGACGTGCACATAATAACCCATGCACATTAATTTGAGACCTCCCATCAAGAATAAGGCTACCAAAGATCCCAAAATCCCCAGAAAGTGAGGAATTTCCCTAACTCTCTCCTGACTAAAGATTTCTAAGTAAAATTAATGACAGTTCAAAACTATTGGGAATGGAGGTAGGGTAACTCCGATGGCACATGCAAGAGATGTGTGATTTAGACTTTCTAAATAGACTGTCTTTATACACTTGTTCTGGACAGCAGCTACCACGAAACTCTTGTAGAGGTTCATCTAGGGCTGAATGAACCAGCACCCCACACTGTCAGCAGTTGTGGTGGTTTGGCACACAGAACACTTCTGCAGTCCTAGAGGATCCACCAGCACTAATCTCTCTCAACCAACCAGAAGATGCAAAAATCACCTTTTTTTTCCTTTTTTTTTTTAAGACTCACATAGCCTTTCTGACAGCTCTTGTCTTCTTCATAAAAGATTACTTCTTAGTGTGTCTTTACTAAAGAGGCATCAGTTGTGCGTAGTAGGTCTCATTATCTTTGAATTAGCCTTTTGTATCTTCCAGTGATGAACAGATATAAATATTAAATACAGATAAATGTTACATGGCGCAGTTGAGTATTAGAGTCCATTTCTCAAGGGCAGAATTCTTTTCCCTCTGTGAGTAGTTGTTGCATTGTGCTGGAAAAAATCTTCAAACTACTGGAAGTAGTTTCAAGCACTATAAAGATTTACATACAGTATATGGAGACAATAAACTAAATCTTCCAGAACACTTGTGAAAAAAAGTTATACTGTGTGTCTGTACTCTTCAGTAGTCTCTGCAGATTTTTTTAAGAGTCATTTAAAAATAAAATCCAAAAGAAAAAAAACATATTTTGTCTTGTTTGGAAAGTATTTGCAGTTGTATTTCTTGTCTGTGAGCGAAAGATGGATTTATCAGGTAAGAAAAAATGTAAATTTTCAGTGAGAGTATGGATGAACAGTTGTGTTTTTATCCAGAGCTTTCTATTGCTGTTTTGCTATGAAGAAATTCATGCTTTTACTGTACTAGTCAATTGTTTTGTAAGTGATCAAAAATAAAAAGAATTTGAGAAACTTGGAAAAACTAGTACTGTTTAATCGCATTGTTTTACAGTATTTATTTTGATACATACTATCAAGGCATGCCATTCAAAAATAATAATAGAAAGTAGCTATCCTGAGGAACTCAAAAACCGAGGCTATAAAAAAACCAGAACAGGTGAATTAGAATTTGAAGGCCAAGGGAAGACTTTGATAACATGAACAGTTAGCAGGTTTTTTCCTACGCACTACTTACAAGCCCATGTTGCTTCTCCAAACAACGTAACAAAAAAAGGAAAAAAATAAAGTAAGAAGAGATTTGAAAACCCCACAAAGTAATGGCTATGCAAATTTGATCATGGATTTTTTTCCCAGTTTTAATGGGCAGGGTGAGGAATCACTCAAAAATGTTTGAGAAGCAAACCAGCGGCTTCAAAAACCCTGGGCTTTAAAAGCATCTTTCCTAAAGTCTCCAAATCCAGAGTGGTCGGTGTAAATCCATATCTATACCTGAAATGTAATAAGTCCCTTGTTCTTTCATTTTTGCTGTCCTTTTGAGGATTCATGCAAAGGTCTGTGAAAGGTAGGTATACTTTGTGCTATGTTAAGTCACTCATTCTTACGGCAGTGTTGACCTCCCAAGCTAAACTACAGTCAAAACAACCTTGCAG
This sequence comes from Strix aluco, assembly GCF_031877795.1. Lineage (NCBI taxonomy): Eukaryota > Metazoa > Chordata > Aves > Strigiformes > Strigidae > Strix > Strix aluco. Next base: position 118,000,307 of record NC_133932.1, read on the forward strand.
CTAAGCAGTCTTGAGCATCTGAGATGGTGCAAATCAATGCACTTTCTGTATTACCTTAAAGCTCTACCTGGGGCAGTGGATGTTATTTTTTTAAATGTGGGTCATTTCTGTACTTCTTAAAATCTTCTTTGCTAACATATTCAAGATTCATTTATTTGTGGGCTGGAGGGGAAATTGAAATCACATGATGCTTAATGCCAATTCTGAAAATACATTTGCTTATTTAATTAAATTATTCTTTGTTGTTAGTTGTATAGTACCTAGTTAGGACAGGGGTGTTTTTCATGTCTGTAGCAGAACTATGTAAAGCTGTCTGGGAGGACAGCATGAAAATTGCAGGATAATTTTTATTTCCCAAAATGACTCTTGATGTTATACTGCTGAGTTTTAAAATCTTATGAAGTGAATGCTAAGCTTCTAGTGCAAGAAAATCCCCACTAAAAATAGAGTAAGCACTGGGTTGCAAGAGATAGATTCATATGCTCTGCTTGGCTATATTAAACACAGTAGATAAGACATTCCTGGGAAAAAGTGTATCTGAATAGCAAAATATCCTTAAGCATGCAAATATTTTGTCATGACTAGAGAACCTTGCAGAAACGTAATGACTTTATAATTAAGAAGTGAAATTAATGCAAGTTTCTGAAAAAGGAGACTCTCGTAGACCAAATTTGTAATTTTCTTGTGTTTTTTTCATGTTTTAACAAATACAGCTACAGAGGATCATTGGGAAGGAAGATGATTTAAAAACATCTGGAGAAGAAACAGTATTTCAGGTATGAAATAGAGATACATTTTTCTTTACAAAAGCATAGCCATATTTGCCATGAACTTTGTTATTTTTTCAGAGTTTTTGATAAGTATATAAGCATCAGTATTAGTGCTTTAATTAGATGAAAGTGTATGGTTTGTCAACTACTTTCTAACTGGGGAAGAAAAATGTCACTTCTGAATCTCCTTATGAAATGTATGCAATTAATGTATTTCATTACTGTGTAGTCACTCTTGTTACTTAGTTTCTGTAAGTCTCTGTTTCAAAGTAACTCTCTTCTATTTATGAGAAACTCAGAAAAAACTCTGTATTGCCATATGAGAAAAGATGGCTTTCCAATCAGAAATCGGTATCTTAAACTTACCTAAATGCTGCTTTTGCAGTAATATCAGCTTATTCTGAGTTAGTTTGAAATGTAATTACTATCATTGAGGTGACAAAGACAAGGATTACTTTAGTTACGTCCACTTCCGGAAAAAAATGATGTAGATGCAGACCAGAAGAAACAATCTTAGAGTATGATCTTCCAGCTGGGTTAGAAGTTTCACTGGATTGAAGGCTGTTAGCAAATGGCAAATACATCTCGTCAATGAAAGGGGCAGGTAAATTCCTGCTCTCCTCTGGCTGTTTTCCCCTGAATCCTGACAGTGTTACCTGCCTTCTTCCCAGGTAGAGTCTTTGACAGCTGCCATCTCTTCTTCAGTCTGTAGTCAGCACAGAGACAAGATACTCTGTAGCCTGGATGAGATTGAATGAGACTGTAAACAGAGAGGGGGAAGTCCTGAGCATGCTGAAAACACCTCAGAAGAAGCTGATGAATCAGGGCGAAGGAGGGGGAGAGTACAGATGGATCATCTCCATCTATTACTATAACGTGCTGCTTAGATCAGCAGCACTACATTTGTTGCATGCTTAAATTGGATGGTGTAGTTGAAGGATATTTTCCTCACCACAAACTTGCTTTCAGTTGTAAACTGAAAATGGGTAATTAGGCATGAGGCAGTGACTGCTCATGTTGGTAGCATTCAATAAGAAATTTATACAGGGCTCTGCTTTATAAACCTATCATGCATCAGCAGTTTCTACAAAGAGTTGGTCCAGCTCATGTTCTTTTTCACCTGCCTGGGGAAAAAATGGAAGTGACAGTATTGCTAACGCTTTTAATATTTACTAGGCATAAACAAAAATTGTCTTCTGATGTATAAAGGTTTTGCTCCCTCAATACGCATCCAGGGTTCAGTTAAAAATTGTTTGACTGACTAATAACTATCTCCTTTCTTGAATCTTTTCATCAGTCACCAGATTAAAATAGCTAGGATTAATAGAGTTGTCTGCTCCTCAAAACCTATTTCAATTGAGACTTAACTGCCATGACAGTGAGAGAAAAACGATCTTTATTCTGCATGAATGCACAGTTATAGTATAAAATTTCCAGAGAAACTTTGACGCAATTGGACAGATTTAGTTATAAACACATAAGCTTATTGGGAGCTAATTAAATACCTGAGCCTCAATGTCTTTATTTTGTTTTTTGTCTTGCTTCAAATTTTGTCTTCAGAATTCTTCATTGAGAAAAATCTGAAATTATTGTAACCAGAAAATATTAGGCAGTTTCTTAGCAGATTATATATGGAATTATAGTACGTTCAAAGGAAGAATTAAATAGCTTTGGGAAGTACAGCTGTCTTGAAATTCTTATGGTCTCTATACTTGTGTTTGGCAAAGTCCAAATTACCACTTTTCTTCTAATTTTTATTTTCTTTCCTGTCTCAGCCTTTCACAGAAGTTGATTAGAAGCAGTGAATCTGACTATACAGTGTAGTCAGTGCATGTGTTTTTACCCTTTATTTTTAATAATTATGGCAGTCATAGTATGACTTTCAAGCAAAGCAGATAAAGCATAAAAATACAGTTTTTAAATTTGACTGTTCTTTGAAAGCTGAGATACTGCAACAGAAGTTTGGTGTTTGGGATAGCTCTTTATTTCTACAACACTTTCACAACTTGCATATGAGTTTGCTGCTTTTTCAAAGTAATCCTAGTCTGATACCAGATGGAAAATGTCACTGACTTATGAAAATAAGGTTTAAATAGTAGTCTGCAGCATTATTTAAGCAGCAGATGTAGCCAGGTGTGTTCTCTGTACAGTGTGTAGACAGAGGTCCCAGTTATTCGTTCAATGTATAGAGATATCCCTTAATACATATTGAGATACTGTATTGGGAAAAGAAAAAGCAGTTCATTTGCTGTGCTCCCAGGGTGCTTGTATCTCTGCCTCTTTTACTGAGATTTTGGCTTGCACATCTAAAATTCAAAATTTCACCACTTAGTAATGGCCCTTGAGTGGGATTGCAGTGGACTTGGTTACCCAGAGAAATATATTTCAACTGAAGAATTTTCTTTTTCCAATATTATAATTGATGCTGGAAGAAAAGCCGAAAAATCTGCCTAGCCTTAACCAGCCCAGTCTTTTGGAGTTCCGTGCTGACTTTTGCAGAGCAGACAATCTGATTTACTCATAGCACAGGCGTGCACACAGTGAAGGAGAGATGCAGGTAGGCTTACAAGACCGGCAACCAAGTTCTTTCTAACTAGACTGGAGAAAATGGTGCAGAAGTCAGCAGAGGCAGTGACTGTCTCAGCTCACCCATCTTCCCATAGGCCAAAGGAAATGCGGCATCTGGCTTCCTAGCAGAACTGTTCTGCTTCATATGAGACATCCAGCTGAGCATTTGACCATGCTTCATGGAAGAGGAGAGGCAAACCCTTTGCCTGGAAGTGGTATAGAGTGTTATAGGAAAGTGCATAAGCTAGAAGAATTTGGTGTGTTTTGAAAAAGGTGTTGCTCGGTGAACAGCACCAGTTGCTTTTGTGTTACTGCCCTGAGTTCCTTGGAAGGATACATAGCGTTCTGGTAGTGCAAACGATGCTAATGGTTGCAGATACCTATCCAGTCATCTACATCAGGGACTTTCCTCTTGGGCCCTTCAATTTAGATTAATGAGTTACAAGTAGTTTCAATATCTCTGATTTAATATGCTTTGAGTAATGGCTAAACTTAGAAATATTTTTAGCTATTGTTAGAAAAGGAATGACAATACAGAATGTTCTACATTTGTTCTTAAAATGGAATTCATGTTGCGAAATATGTTCATTGTCTCATTTCCAAATGATTAAACATATGCTTCTGCATTCCACAATGAACACATTTTCATACAAAGTATCTCATTTACATGTGCTTTTTTAAACATTTAACTAATACCTGGGGACACAGCTATTAATCTCTTTTAAACAGAAAATTTTCGAACTAAAATTGAGCCTGACTCTAAGCAGTATACTTTTTTTTTTGGTCCTAAGAGAGGTGAATGATAATCATTCACACATCACCACTTAGATGGTCGGCACAAGGTTGGACTTTCAAACATTGCAGCATTGCGATGAATCTCCTCAGCCACAGAGACTGTGCAGGCTATCGTAACCTACCCATCTGCTCCCTAGAGTTTTTAATTAAAGTTTTCTGCCCATAGCTTCAAAGTCTGCAAAGCCCTGAGCCCAGAATAATTAAAGACTGCCTAAACTGAAGGGAGAAATATGGTGGTTTAGAGCTACGCTCTTCTAGTGCATTAACACTCTGTAACAGGGGTGCAGCACATCAAATTTTGCAAGAATATGGTCCAAGGCTAAAATTAATATCCCTCTCCAAAAGAGTGTGTCATTAATCTTGTCACCTCTCAGTTCAGATGGAATGCACATTTTTTCTTGACCTGTCTTCTGCAACATAAATGTGTGTGTTTTGTATCACCAGATTAACATTAAATTGTGTTGAAAAGCTTTTAGATACTGTAAACCAAGGAGCACTGCAGTGTTCCTGCATGCTTTGAAGGAAGCTCTCCTGACAGGTAAACCCCATAAAGAACCAAGCCATGTGGCATCAAAATATTAGGGTATTAAAAAATTGCTGGGTCATTGTTTACCTCACAGACAAGGAAATTATTTTTCCATGTGATCTGATGACATTATTAGCCTCAAGAGAGACAAAGAAACATGCTTTCTGACATCTTTCTAGGTACCTATTCTGCAAGTACATTGAATTTTGTGTGGATAGCGAAAGTCTCTCCCATGAGGAATTCATCTGGAAGCCCATTGTGGTCACAGTAGCTTTGCTTTCCATTGCACAGATGTGTGAGGCAAGGCTACCCCTTTAGTCTGTGCTATTTAACCTACTCTGAAGCGCTTTAAATTATATAGAGAAGCCAGATAGCAGTGTGGTCTCCAGACAGGCCAGGGAAGACACACAGTTTGGCCTTGCATTAACAGCTCTAGTCTTTGATACAAAACAGTAAGAATCTGGTCATAATCTCTGAAAGCTGTCTAGTGCATTTGCTTGTAAAATTAATTGGAATAAACTGGAAATGGCGCACATAAGCATGCTCAGTTGGCATTTTGTGATAACTGCAACTTGGGGTGGCAGCCTGAACGTGAACTACCTGGGGAGATGTGTTCAAACAGCGAGGTGGGGGAATTGGTCACAGTCCATCTGAGTTGGTTTTAGTGCTGAGAGCAAGGAGATTTACACATGCTGAGGATGGGTGTGCTCGGCCTTGGAGGCCAAGTCCACATTAATCAAGAGTGTGCTTCAAAGAACATCATACCTCCTGAGGGGGGTCTTCGTTACGGATTCTCTACTTTTGGTGGAAATTAATATTTTTAAAGTATGGCATAACGGGGAGGCAGGCCTGAATTCTTGTGAGGGGCCATCCCCAACTGTGTACAGAAGCTGCTTCCCTCAGCTGCCAGCAGTGCACTGGTCATGCAGCCTCAGGCTTCTCAGTGCAACAGTGCCATTCCCCAACTGCTTGATGCAGTCAACCTGCTGGCGGCAAGACAAGTTTCAACGTGTTCCTGGTTTTGGCATAAAGTATCTCCTGTAATGTCTACTACCAAATTAACTTTAGCCATTTGGCTGGAAACTGTTTTTTCTGTATCTCCTCATGAACTGATGCAGAACTGTGAGTGACGCAGTGAGAGCTGAGGACATCCATAAAGTTACATTTTCTTCCTTGCTAAAGGCACTAACAGTACAGCACAGTGATTCCATGGCTTTAGTTGTCATTAAAAAACAACTAATCCCTTGGTAATGGGAATTATGGATGTTGTTGAATGCTGGATATAAGCTGCTTATTGTTTTGGAAATGCTCCATCAGACTTTTTCTCAGATACTGTCTGTTACACTCTGTAGAAAAAAATGTGCATCTTTTAGCCTTTCTGTATCAGATCTGATGCATTCTTGAATTCTACCTAGTAAGAAAGTGCCTTGCAAAATATTAAAAACTTTAGTATGGATTTACATAATTATTAAAGCTGATTCATCACAGAATGTGGGCCCCACTTGAGGCTGCCTGGGCTTTGCAAAAAAAGACTGCTTTTGGATATCTGGATCTCCCGGTCTCACTAGCTTGCCTGTTTACAGTTCTTTTGACTGGCTATACCTGGTAGGATTAATTTCATAATTGATACATCTTTTAAACCTTCTTTCCAGAACTGAGTTGTAGGATATATCCCGACATCTTGGAGAGTCTCAAAGTGACAGAAGGCTCGATGCTCTTGAGCAGTCTTTGAGGCTAGGCTGCTTAGATTGAAGTCTAGATTGCCTTCAGGGATAGAAGCCTGACATGATGAACTGACTCACATAGCAGCAGAAAAACAAAGATCATTTCAGGGAAGTGGACTCAGAAATATTTGCAAAGATTTAGTCTTACCTTTGGAAAGATTTGGGACATCACTAGTAGACAGAAACTAAGACATTGTTCTCCTTGACACTCTTCTTTTTTCTGACCCCATTCTTCATCTATTCACTCTCCTTCTATCTTAACAAAAAAAAAAATTCAATCCAAAATATGCATTATTTTTACAATTTCTATTGAAACAAGACATTGCACAGCAAATACCATCTCCCAGGAAGCAAGTTAGAGAACAAGGAATGTATTACAGATTTTAATCATGATGAATGCTTTCCAGTCATGCCTCAGGCAAATTTTGCAAGGAAAGGTGGTAAGAATCTAGAGACAGTAAGTCTATTAACACTGCAGATGAGTTTTGAAAATCAGTTAGGTACATTATTCCGAAAATCCTGTCTCGTTGTGTGATAAGTTTCTTCTCAGTGGCACTTGTTGCTGCTTGCTGCAGTATCAGGTCCTAAATGTCAAAAACTCGGTGGGGAGCTACAGGACTAGGTAGGTCTGTGCCCGTGACTCAGTGCAGTATCAGGCTTCTATGTTAACAGTCTGTGTAATGTAATAAGGAAATAAATGTTGTGTTATCTGATCTTACTTAAAAAGGAATAATTGCCTAATTCAGCAGTTCATGGTGCTTTTGAAAAGTGTATGAGGTGTTAACATTACTCTAGGAAAATATGCCTGTGTTTGTAATATGTACACACATGTTATTAGTTCCTGTAGACTTGTGTGGCATCAGAGCTTGGTCTTTGGGATTCTTTGTCTGAATCAATGGACCCTTGGAACATCTCTGAGTTCCCCACTTGAGATACATGTCCCTGCCCCATCCCATGCTTGTATCAAGCTGAGACTCAGAACATCACTCCTTTCTCCACTCTGTGCCTCAGCTTTCTGTGAAGCGCACAGCCCAAATGGGTGCTATGGTGCACCCTCCCAGGGCTGAAGCTACCAGAATACAAACTTTCACTCAATTTAGATAGTAGCTCTGTGACTCAAAGCTACCAAAAGTCTGGTCCTTTTTACAGCTCCAGGATTAGGTTACCATTTCATTGTCATTGCCAAGAGACACATTCCAAATGTGAGTTATTCTTTTACCTAAGCTCAGGAGGGTGAGGTGTTGGAAATATTAATAGAGCTCTCATTATCTTCTAACAAAGATTTGTCATGTCAGTACTAATTTATACAGTTCAGCAGCAAAAGCTTCTAATGATTCTGTGGACAAAAAGGAATTATGTACTAACATGTACTTTAATTTAATAGCATTAACTCTAGGAAAAGCAATTTTTTAAAAAATTTTACCCTTAAGCTGTAGTCTCTGTGGTCTCCTATTGCATATTCTGTTTTAAAGAAATGTACTGTTTTGTAGTTTTAAAATACATTTAGCTCTCACTAACATAGTGTTTGGACATCTGCCAGTTCCACTTTGGAATTTCGACTGATAAAGAGGGTAGCCAACAAGTAGGTGCATATTTGTTATAAATCCAGGGATAGGCTTTGTCATCTCAGATAAGATGAGATAGGTACTGTTTGTATGTCTTCTTCTAGCTTATAACTAGAGAAACATGAATAGAAGAAAAAAACTTCTTCTGTTGCAGACTGGTTTTAAAAGGTTATTTTAAACCTTGTTTTTCAGTTTGTTTTCGATACAACACTGATTTTAACATGGAGTAATTAAATTGGAAGCATTAAATTGTGTAATCATGAGTTCAGTTTTTAAAATTACATCAGCAAAATCATTTCTTGCATTTTTTAAGTCTCCTTTAAATATGTAAGCAAAAAACACAAAAAGCAGATTAGTATCTCACTGAAGTGAGAAATATGTGGATTCTTCTCTGTTTCTTCTTAGAAAACTTTGCATTCTGACATAAATAGTTTGGGTTTGAATTTCAAATAAGCATACATGAATTATTTGACTTTTGGCTTTCAGAAAAGCGTATACCAATGTTTATGCATCAGTCTTCACAGTAATCTGAAGTGTTTAAACTTTAGAAGGCTGGATCTTGTGGGTATTTAAATATTCTTTGCCTGCAGTTAAATGATAAAAGTTCAATAAGTACAGGTTGCGTATGACTTGAAAAGTGTTTTTTTCTAGGTTCACTCATGAATAACTTGTATCACTGTCATTTAGTGCATTGTAGGTTGCAGTAGAAAGGAGGAATGTTACCTCTTTAACTATAAAATAATTGTGTCACATATGCAATAAGCATGAAACACACAGTGGACTAATGGGACTTGTTATTGATGATGCTGAAAGCTAAATAACCATTAGTATTAAATCTTATGAATAGACTCTTGTCTTTCATCTTACCTCTTCAACCAGATAAAAGACAGAGGGGCTATTTAGATGTCATAAGAATAGTTTGTTGAAATCCCTCCGGACTTACAAAAAAAAAAGAAAATCTCTCTTCATGTTGCTTAGTGTTTTGTTGCGTTCAAAGAAATGCCAGTATGCTAGTGCTGAAAGAAGAATAGAACAGAAATCCAGCATTATGTGTGTTTTTAGGCTTGTTAAAGATGCTGTTGAGTTCAAATAATGTGCATCCTTTTTCTGTAGAAATCTCTTAATCAGATTTTAAAAATACACAGAAAAGTCACTAACAGTGAAAATTTGCAAGAAGTCTTGAAGATAATATTATAATAGAGCACTAGGAATGTTTGTATTTTTCTACTTTTGTTTATTAGACTATCATGAATGCTTTTAAATGGCTGTAACAAATCAGAAATACCTGACTCGAAACTTTTTTACAAAGATGTTAACTTCATGTAAAGCCTCTATTCACCTAAGCATAAAGGTTTTTAAAGATTTAACTATCAATCTTCTCAGTTCTAATAATAAAATACATGGAAAGGTGGTTGTAAATTGTACTCATCTTTCATACAGAATATTCAGAAGCAGAACATATAATAGCCAGTTAATGTGGAAGAATTGTTCAGCTCTGAGATCCTGTGTTTGGGAACTGTAATTAAATTGCAAATAAGTCTTGTGAAATTCTAGTTCAAATAAATATCTCTAGATTTGTGGTGAATAGATATTAATAATCATACAATAATAACTAATCATACCAGTTTTTGTTTTATAGGGAGCAGAACTGGAAAGCTGTGCTGTTAATACCATGTTGCTGGTACATTTCTTTGGAAAAGAAGGAAAGGAAAAACTTCGCTACTCTGAGTTTTTCAGGTATTTTTGTGGCTCGGCAAGCCTAACGGCAACCAGTCCTGTTCCTACCCCCTCTACTTTGCACCAGCACTGGCATTAATCTGACCTCACACTGAGCTGATTCAGAAAGTTAAGCAGGTAATGAAGCAGGAGATTATTCATGATTTTGCATTATTAAATTTCTAGTTTAGCTCCTGGAGTCTGCTGTCTGCAGAAAGAGTTGAGCACCATGATAACTCCAAAGCAGCAGTGGGTCTGGAGGCTATGAGGGTTGAGACTACCATTCTTGGTAGCTGTGTGATGGCATACCTTAAGACAATATGATTAATGAGTATTTTTCTTGATCAAATCACCAAAAACATGACTACTGATCAATTAAAAAAGCTTTTCTGAGCTGAGGCAACCCCCTCCCCATTACAACTGTCATGGTAGGCTACAGTCAACTTCTCTGCTTGCTTCAAATTCCAGGTTCTGTTTGAAACTTCCCCTGTGCCTTTTCCTTTACCCTTTGAACTCCTTTTGCAATGGGACTGTGCAGATACTTTGTGGTGTTTGCGTCAACTGAGAATTGAGCCAGATGGTAAACACCACATCAGACTGAAACTGCAGTGGCCATTACTCCTGGAAACATAGCACGGTATACCCATCTATTTCACTGTAAGCTTTGCAAAATCAGAAGTTAATACAAAGTTCTAAGACTGGTGTAGGTAATCGTTCAGTTTATATGTCATATACACGTCAGAAAGATGGTGTAATCCTTGTCTACATCAGAGTATGAAGCTCTGCTATGGTTGCTTTTGACTTGAAAACCCAACCAGGCATCAGCTGTTAGTGTTTTAACTGGATGAGATTCTTTCTTCCAATGTTTATTTGAATCAGTAATGACCACCACCTACACAGCATCACAACTTAACTGATTAAAACAGTTTCTGTTACTTGAGAGATCAGTTTCTCCTGTTAGTATGAACTCCAGACACATCTTGCTCTGTGAACTTGGGCCCAGAATCCAAATGCACAGTCTTTCTTTGAGACAAATGGAAGTTAAGTTCCTAAATACTTGTGTGAATCTTGTCTTCTAGCACAATGGGATGAGAAGAGAAGACGTAGAAAGATTAATCTTTCTACAAAAATTATCAGTCATTTACAACCGGAAAAATAAATTAGGATAATGTGGTTTACTTCAGTTTATGTTTGGAAGCAGAGAATCTTCGTCAGCCCTCTTAAAAATGAATGTTGTTCCAATCGACAGAGGTCTGGGAAAAGCCAGAGTAGAAAAGGAGGAGAGGCAATTGTTCTGACACTAAAAGGTGTTCAGCTGCACTGGCTCCGGCATACAGTGGTCTTCAAATAAACAACCTTTCTCTTTTGAAGACCTTGCCTCAGTTGGAATCTAAGTGAGTAAAATAAGTTTAAGATGCCTCCAGCTTTCTTTTCTGTAAATACCATAGATCCTCTCAATGAAACAAAAGGCAGAGAGCACTAGTAAAAGGTTGTATTTGTATATACAGTGTAAACTGAAAAGTCTCAGGTTTTAGATAAAATCCTACATTGACCCACTGAGGCATGACATTGATGAAACTATGTACCTAGTACATTCAGAACGCATAGGTTAAAGACCTTTGCCTACCACACAGATAGAGGCCTGTAATCAAAATCAAACTCCCACATCTTGCTCTTAAAATTTGTGGGATAAGTGTAAGGTTTAATGCAGGTAATTTTTCAACAGTGGCAGTTACGTTTCGTAGAGCTGGAATGTGGCTCTTTATCACTGTGTAGACACTCTATCTCAGTTGCAACATGACAGTGAAGTTTGTTTAACACGCAGAAAGGTGAATAAAAGGATCACTGTCTTTTCAACCTCTGCAAAGATATCACCTTTCACATGATTTTATTTGCAAGTAAATCAAGCACATCATTTCTGGGTTTCTATTGTTCAGAGAAAATGTGATTTCTATCTGATGGCCCCTCATAACATTTTACCTTACGCGGGAAGCTATTGTTGGCTGTTTGATCAAAGTGCCACACTGTTTTTACAAGAGATGACTGATGAGCTGTACAGACATGGATCATTGTCAAAAGCAGAAAATAATGGTGGTAAATGCTTTTATCATTTTCCAAGTTGTTGCCTAGAAAGCTTTTCCATTGATCAGTGTAGTACCTAGTAGAAAGTAGGGGTGATTAGGTTCGATTAGGACACACTAAAACTTGTCACATTAGTTAAATACACAGATATTGCAGTGCTGTAGGGTCCTTGAAACTAAAAAAAAAAAAAAAAAAAAAAAAAGGCAGGAATGCTTTCTTTGTGAAATTTCACCGTACTTACATGGGAATTCAGAAAGCTGAGACTAGTGCTCTCACCTCATTACTTACATATATTTTCCTCATGCTTCCTCTTTTTCAGTTTGGCTGACATTAAAAAATCCTTTTGTAAGTGTGCAACCATCTGTATCTACATGTACACCAGTGATGTCCAACCCTTTTAGCCCACAGTCCAAACATTTAAAAGATGTCAGACAGCCACAGTCAATATATCAGGGCAATTAATTTGCCCTGTTCTCCTTTCTTTGCATTCAGATGGCACACAGAAAATGGGAACAGTCTACATCTCTTCAGGCAATGTGGAGCTGATGTAAGCCAGCTCTTGTGCCTCCCCTCCTACCACCCCGAACACCAGAGACGCACTGATATAGGGAGGGAAAATGGTTAAGTATGCTGTGCTCTCTCTGTTTCCAGCTGGTGCATGGTTCTTGGGAAATCATAGGTAGGTGATACACACAAGGACAATCCTCAGTGTGGTTTTTACCAGACATAAAGAATGAGACCATGAAACAGAGTTATCAGATCACTTTTCAACCTTTCTTGGGCTGTTGGGCGCATGGAAGTAAAGAAGTAACCTTTTCATAGCTATTTTGTGACGCCAGTCAAGCTCTTTTCTCACTGTCATACAGAACATAATCAAAGTATCAACCAAAGCTGCTCCTTTTCATTTCTCTGCTGAGCAGCAGTGGAGAGGCTCCCACTTAATTCTACAGCTTCTCCAGGGACTTCTTGGAAGTAGTGGAAGCAACCAAGGAAGCACAGCACCGTATGTCTTTCCCATAGTAACAAGGTGATTTCAGAGATCTTAAGGTAGGACTCAAGGAACACATGTTCAGCTCCAGTTTGCTAAATGATTTCTTGCCAGTTGTATTGTCCATAACATAAGGACAATATGGTAATTATTATTAACAATCCACAACTTCAAAAGCCACAGCTTGTCTCCCTGGCAAAAGTTAGGAAATTTAAATCTAAGTTATTCTGGAGTATGTTTATGTACATCACTAGTAACGGTGTTGCCTCCTAGTCAAATGCAGCCTGAATCATTATTCTCCTGTATCAGTTTAAGAAAATATGAAACAATATGCAGCAAGCCTAAAATCATGTAAAGAAGGGTAGATTTAATACAAGAAGCTGTAACCAGATGAGACTTGACTTTCTTCTTGGAAGACATGAACAAGTTTCTGTTTCAGATGGCCACCACTCAGTTTTACACTTCAGTAACAGTGTTGTCTTCTAATACCAGGGCCCATCTTATAGAATGTCAGATTTCAAACATAAAGCCAGAAGTTCTCCAGGATTTCAGGCTTTTTATTCTTTTGCATGGGTTTCCCCTGTGTTTTGAGGCATAAATAATTCTTGGTATTTTCCTTACAAAAAATGTTTCACTTGTTCTTTAATTTTCAGCTATATTGTATGTGCTATTTTTTATTCTGAGTAGAAAACTATGTAGTTTTCTAGGTATAGCAAGTATTTCTTCTTGACAGCCACTGGTTTTTTTCCCTGAAAAAAGTCCCTTACTGATCTTGTTTAAGTATGTCTAATCCCAAATAAAAGAGGAGACAGTAATTCACTCCCTAAACAGTTTACGACTGCTATGATTTTTTTTTCTGTAATCTGTCCCTAAGCAATCTTAAATCTCTCACAATCTCCTTGAAGGAAAAAAAAAGAAAAAGTACAGAGAGTACGGGAAGAATATTCAAAAAACTTTCTGATTGTTGTATTTTTTTCCTGGGATGACTTACAAAAAAGTACTTCCTGGTATGGTTAAACAATGGGCATCTTTTAATCATATGAGGAAAATTAACATTTCAAATCCAGTTTATGGCATTTTTTTAATCTGATTTGTTGCTTCCAAACTTCTCATCAGTTAATAGAATTTTGTACCAGAAATATTCTTTAATCATGGTTTCTTTTTTATTTCCTGCTTTAGCTTAAAGGTCACAAATTATATAACCATACACAAAATGTGCCTTTTCCCTACCTGTCATGTTTCTTTCCTTCAGTATTTTGAATTCCATGGTACATTACACTTGAAACCTTTCATTTAAGAAACCAGAATGATCTGGTCTGAACCACATTGCTAGTGCTGACATTTGTCTGGTGCTGTTCTGTGTTTGTGCCAATGCCTGGATGCAGAATCTCTTTCAGTTAGCATCGTCATCCAGTGGTGCTTTTGCTGTGACAATAGCTTGTACATTTTCAGTGATTTTCATCTAGGGATTTGGAACTGCTTTGCAGGTATAGAATATGGTTGCCTTCTTATTTGTCTCTGTACCTACACATGTGTCTATGTGTTTGTATATGTATGTAGAGCCCTAATACACATAGAGATTACATCTTGTGCAACCAGGATCAAACAGTGAGGAAGTGGAGATGGGAACAAAATCTGGCTTCATGATTGTGTATTCCTATCGTAACTGGATCTGAATATTTCCCAAATATTTAATAATGATGTTGAGAAGAATCTCTGTTTCTTCCTTTCCTATATACTTAGCAAAAGAATAGCTTGATTAGTTTCTACAGAATGCTTATAAATGAAAGTGAGTAGGGTTTTTTTGTTTGGTTTGGAAACATTGAGGACAGTAAATCAAAGAAGGTTTTGCCTGTAGTTCTGAAAATGGTGAGATTGATTAACTGTCTTACTGCTTGCAAAACTGAATTTACAAGCATAGATCTAAATGTTCTCTAAAGGTCAATGTTCAAGCCCTTATTAGATTTTCTATATTCTGTTTTGAAAGTCAGATTGCAAAAAGGCGACCTTGCAGCTGGTTTGCAACATTCTTTTGGTGCAGAGAGGGTTATTAAGTCTTCAAAAGGACTTCAGTGTCCAAAGAGGAGCTGAAGCAGAGTACAAATGCCGGGGTGGTATATTCACCACTATCTTTGTTGTTAATTTTCCTTCCTATAAATCAGTGCGACAAGAACTGGTCAGTTCTCTATTAGAGTGTTAAAGTTTTGCACAGACTTTCAGTTCAGGTCAAGAGGTATAGGAAGGAAAACTTTCCCTAACCTTTCCTTTTGCGTTTCATTCTGTTTCTTTGTGTGCCATAAGGAATACAACGCTAGCACTTCATTGCAGTATTTCAGGTCGGAGGGGGAATAGCTGCATTCCTGAGGTCTCCCCACTTTTATTACATTTTCACTTCTATTAAAACTGAGTTGCCAGAAAGTCTTGAGAGACTCCCTCTTTCTATAATAGAGCACATTACAAAATGAGGGATAAATCCTGATAAGGTTTCTGGATGCTGTTGTAACACGATAACGAATTTGGCCATTGGCCTTCAACGTGGGTGTTTTAGAGAGTGTGGATAAACCAGACTATCTTAAAGAAGGTACTGCCTGTACCCAGCCTTTTCTCCATCTTATAAATTTGTGATTTACCTTTCCTTTTTGTTATTTGGAAAATTAAGGTTTGCTTTTATTTTCAAGCTACTGTAGCATAAGATTGTTCCCAGTCTAATTATTTTTGAATTGTAGAGCACACCTACAATCAGAGTCCCATTCCCGTAGTTGAATTCTGGCTCCCTTCAAAGTCCCCAGCCAAATTCCCACTGACTTCGAGAGAGCAGGAATTTCATTCTATTCTTGTTTTTCCTAATGTCTGGAGAATTTTTTTAAGGAATTTGCAGCTGAAACTCATCACACGGAGATCCAGAAGATACAAAAGCAAGTATCCCTAGCGGTGTCTTGGCATTTAAGTATCAAGTTTTACTTCCTAACCAGAAAGTTATTTTTAATAAGTTTTAATAACTTTCACTTAAAAAAAAAACTCATTAGGATTTTTAACTCTCACATCTGGGAATAAGAGTGACCTAGAATGCTGATGTGATGATTCATAGTATTTTAATTTTTGTAATATGGGAGGCTATCACATATAAATTTTAAATTGCATATTTCAGCTGCTGCTCCAAGTAGCATTTGGTATGGCAGGAAATCTTCCCACTCTGGCTTGCCAGGAGCAAGCCTACAAGTTGAAATGAAATATCTGTTAATTTTTCTTGTACCTAAATAAGTAATTCCCACTCCCCTCTCTAATCTGCATAGCGCAGCAAGATGCATGACTCTTGTGCCACAGGAAGGGTGTGGTGTTATTGCCCCAAAGCAACTGGAGAGGGCAAGAACCCAAGCCTGAGAAAAGGCAATGGAAAACCCACAGTGGGACTGGGGAAATTTCACTTCATTTGCTGTCCAACTAGAAGAAGGTGCAGAGGCAAGAACACATCAAAAATGCCACAGTCAAACCCTTCACTTTCCTCTTTGGCTTTGCTGCACCTTTCAGCTGGCTGATGTGTGCAGCTAGGTGGGGCACCCACTCTTTCCTCAGCATGTAGAAATGCTTGGTCGTTCAGCTGTCCTGCCTTTATTGGGTATGGCTAGAAGGCAGGTCACTGAGGGTTTTCTGCTTAAGGAAATGTGATATTTAGAATAAGATGGATGAATATGTAGTTTGTCATCAGCTGTGGCTACTGACCAGTAAAGCAAATGACTGAGAGTTAGCTCCCCAAGATAAATAACTCATACTTTCAATAACAGACCTTAAGTCTGTTGCAAAATGTGGCCACCTTTCATAGATTAAAGCCAAGAAAATAAAACACATGGTGTCTTGTTTCCCTACATCCATGTTTTAGGCATATTTCTGTAAGTGGCCTCATTTTCAGCAGCTTGTTCTCCCCCAGACCAGACATTACATGGGTTGGAAACAACAGTCAGAGATGCAGTTACTGTTCTGCATGGTCTCTGCTGTGACTTCCAGCCAAGCACAAGCCGCACATCCCAGATACCATCTACTCCTTGCCTTTGGCCACTCCCAAAATGCAGCCAAGTGGCCCTAGTCAGTCTCTACTGGACTGGCTCCATATGCCTGGTGCATGTGCCATCCTCTCCCCCTACAGATAGACATCACTTCCCAGGATCCAGGGAGACTCTTGTGGGGTTGTGGCAGGACGGTTTCTGCCAGCCCACGCTGGCCAGTCTCCCCTGCACGTGCTGACTGCTGGGGTGGCCAGAGCCAGCAGTCATCTCATGAGTTACAAGGACGGGAGCTGTGTCTGAAAACTGAACAGTGTTTTGCAAGCTGTGCAAGTCAGCTCTCACTGGTCTGTAAGACAAGGGCCTTCCCCTTCATGGTGGTGACACAAACAGGTCCTTTGGTGTTTCATTCTCATGTGAGAGGAAGAGTCAGGGGACTTGAAAGTGAGCCAGGTCTCAAGGTAGACTGTGGAGGAAGATACCTCAGTGTTTGACTATACTGTGGAAGCCTTGTAACCCCTTTACTGGGCCAGAAAAATGCCCATATAAAATGTGGGAGCATATCATACCCCTCCTCAGTATTACCCTAATAAAACTCTAGCCTGAAACCTAAAATCATGTCCACTGTCAGGCTTTCATCTACCTGCATGTCCTGAGCTGTGAAGCATTTGTTGGCCCTTTATTTGCATGTGCAGCTCTAATTATTAGAGGAAAAAATTCAAGAGAGCACTTATGCTGTAACAGCAATCTTCAGCTAACCCCTTACAGACTTCACAGACCTTCGAGCTACTAATTGTCCAAGTGATCTCATTAAAGAACTAAAGATAGCTGTGCGGACTAAAATGCTGTAATTTCAGGGGAAAGAATTCAAACCCAGTGAGGCCATGCAAACACTGATGAGCAAATGAGCCTCTACTGGTATTTGCTACATAGACCTTAGCTGTCCTCTTCTCCAACTAATTGCTTTGTCCCAATATAGGAGTATTTCATTCTCTCCTGTCAATAATTTTTGCAACTCCATAATGCAGCGTTCTTTTGAAGTACTAAAGGGATTCTGGCAAGCATCACTGTGTTTTTAACCTTTATTTATATTTAAAAATTATCACTTGTTTTTGGATTGCCCCATTTCTGAAATGGAAATTACCAAATGGATCGCACAGTATTGTCTTCTACATTCTCAAAATTAATATTAGCCAGAAGAAATTATAATGGCCATGTAGACCAAACTGGGGGAACAAAGCTACAACTCTCCTCACAGTTCTAAGCTGTGTACCTGCAGGTTGTTACTTGCCTCTCATGCTACTTTATTTTTTTTCTTCCTGAAAGAATGAGTGTCTCCTAAAAACCTTGATGTTCACCCCTTCCTTTTTCAGACAGTTCTCTTCTTACCTTCCCAAACACCTGCAACATCATTTTCTGTGCTCTTCCGAACTCTGTATGTGTCAATTGTAATCCTCTCTAATCCATCCTGTAGTGAGTGCAGAACTGATTTGCCAAACTTCTCTTTGCAGTTACGATCTTTGAGGCTTTTAGTCATCATTTTCTGCAGTCATGATTTCAAGTTTCCTCTTTTGTTTCACCGTTGTGATTATTAGAGCCTCATCTTTCTAGGTACTTTCCAACCTTGTCATTCCTCTTATTAGTATGAAATTTCATAAATCATGTCAGGCCTTTAGTTACCATGTCCTTTTTCATTCATTAATTATAATACTGCCTTACCAATTATTTTATCTCATTATCTGCACATTTTTAACATTAGTAAAAACTAGATGCCAAGTGTATCTGTAAATTATCTTAGCAGCAGCCATCTATGCAGACTTAGAGAGCACCCTACTGGTGTCATTATTGAAATGCAGCAGCAGAAACAAATCTACATGCACAGGTAAAATTAAACCAGTGATATTTTAAACAGTGATGTTGACAGTATCTGTGATTAAGAGTTAGTGTCTACTGCATTTAGTAACTAAGGTAGTGGTAGTGATACAGTGATGCAAGTATCAACTGTTGGATAATATCTGTTTACACTTAGATTCATGGAAAATCTGCAAACAGAAGTCCAAGAAATGGAATTCATAAAGTTTTCAAAGGGTTTGAACGTCATGAGAAAAGAAGACTTTGCAGAATGGTTACTGTACTTCACTGATGAGGAAAACAATGAAATTTACTGGCAGAATGTGAAAGACAGATTTGAGGCAGGAGAGGTTGGTACATAGAGCATGCTTTGTTTTGCTTCCTCATTTGTGTGTACAGGTTTTCATTTGAATACGAGTATCTAATAATGTAACTAGTTTCCAAGTTAATTATTGCAGCCCTTGAATTTTATGCAAATAAGAACAATGGTAATTTGCCAACTGAGAAATACAAATATTGATGATGAGTAGGCAATCACACGTAAACCCTAGGTCCCACCAGATTTAATAAAATAGATTTCCTGGGGTTTGAATGTATTACTCATTATGTATCATCTGAACTCTGTGGTACTCTAGAATATCAGTTTGGAAGAATTCAAGACTTTTTGCAAGTTTACAAACAACCTGGAAGACTTTTCTATTGCCATGCAGATGTTTACTGTAGCAAATCGTCCTGTTAAACGGGGTAAGTCCTGCACACCTTTTGCATGTAGTTTTTAAAAAAGAAAAAATGCATTTTTTGTTACGGCATTAATGTAAATAAGTTATCCAGAAGTATCCCAAAGTAGCACTGTGAAGTCCAAAAAATAGTATAGTGCTCTTTATTCTGAATTAATTCTATTTAATAAAAAAATAATAATACGAAGTTCCCAAAATGTTTTGATTTGTAAGTTCTAATGTTCTTTCATATGCTGGACCACTGACAGCAGCCTAAACCATAGAATCATAGAATGGTTGGGGTTGGAAGGGACCTTAAACATCATCTAGTTCCAACCCCCTGCCATGGGCAGGGACACCTTCCACTACACCAGGTTGCTCAAAGCCCCGTCCAACCTGGCCTTGAACACTTCCAGGGAGGGGGCAGCCACAGCTTCTCTGGGCAACTTGTTCTAGTGTCTTACCACCCTCATTGTAAAAAGTTTCTTCCTCATGTTCAGTCTAAATCTACTCTCAGTTTGAAACCATTTCACCTTGTCCTGTCACTACAGTCCTTGGTAAAAAGTCTCTCTCTCTGTCTTTCTTAGTCCCCTTAATGAAAGGCTGCAATAAGGTCTCCCTGGAGCCTTCTCTTCTCCAGGCTGAATAACTCCCAACTCTCTTGGCCTTCCTTCACTGGAGAGGTGTTCCATCCCTCTGATCATCTTTGTGGCCTCCTCTGGATCCGCTCCAACAGGCCCATGTCCTTCTTATGTTGGGGACCTCGGAGCTGAGCACAGTACTGCAGGTGGGGTCTCACCAGAGCAGAGTAGAGGGGGACGATCACCTCTCTCAACCTGCTGGCCACACTGCTCTTGATGCAGCCCAGGATACAGTTGGCCTTCTGGACTGCGAGCGCACATTGCAGGGTCATGTCCAGCTTTTCGTCCACCAGTACCCCCAAGTCCTTCTCCACAGGCCCTCTCTCAGTCCAATCTAAATTCTAGATTAGGAAGGATTTATTGAAACAATGCATGCTTTAGTAGCAGTTCATGATAACAGTGCTTTTTCCTTATAGTGAAACTAGTTTTCTGAGGAAACTAAACAATAGAAATCTCTTCTTTGGCAGGGTCTCCAACATCTTGCTGTGTTTTATTCCTCCATACTGCCTTCTCCATCTGCTTATGTAGTGTTATGCGATCGTGACTATGAAAAAAAACAATGTAGTGAAGTTTTTTTTGAAATAAAGATTTTGAGGAGGGAATTTGTTTCCTTCCCATATAGCAGAAATAGGAGCAATGCAACAAAAGTTTTATGGACATAAAAAAGCTTTTTGTAATAATCCTGAGGTTGTTACTTACTTGTTATACTTGAAGGACAGCTCTCATAACTTATTTGAAAAGAGCAACATAAAAAGTTCCTAAGGAAATTTGATGACACAGTAACATTCATTGAAATAAATATTTGATGGGCTCATGTGAAAAAGGTGAGACAGATGTGGGAAGACAGGAAGATAATTCAGTATTCTTGAGAGAAATATTTGGATGGGGTTTGAACCAAAGAAGGCCAAAACTGGGGGAGTTACAACTTGTGACTTTCATCACTAGTTAGTCCAGCCTTCAGGAAGAGTTTCATTTCCACAGCCTTTCTGGGCAGCTGTTCTAGTGCTTAACCACTCTGCTCGTCAAAACTTGTCTTCTGTATCAAACCCTTGCTGCAACTTACAATGAGGTAAAACACATTTACCTCTATGCACCTTTGAGAAAAACATGGCGCTCTCTTCTCTGTATCACCTTTTAGGCAGTTGAAGGCTGCAGCAAGATACCCCTTTACGCTTCTGTTCTCCCCAGCTCCCTCAGCTTCTCTTCCATCATGTGCTCAGTTCCCAGCTGAGTTCATGCCCCTCCTCTGTCTGGTTTGACATCTTTCTTCTCAGGGGGGAGATAGATTTTATTTGCACAAGGGATACAAAGAGTAGAGAGGTAAGAGGATGATTAATGGTGAAATAATAGTCATAAGTAAGATATGAGAGTTTAGCTCACTTCTCTATTAAGTATCCCATTTTGTAGTGCCAGAGGATGATGAGGCCAACAGTTGGTGTTGACTCTGGTAATGTTTCCCTGTAAAAATTTATTCCTAACCAACAGGCAGTTGTGACTCTGTTTATGCACTGAACCATACTGTGATTGAAAACAGTCAGCTCCTGAGGTAACTCACAGATGTTACATGTATACATGTCTGATCCTTTAATTTCTTTGTTTCACTGTTTGCATGTGTGTATTCACACACATATGAGTATTTATCTAAAAATAAGACAGTTCTTTAGTCCTTCCTTTTATTCTAATTATTTTTTCCTTCTAAGTTAGCAGCTTATCTTTCTCTCTGATAAGGTGGCCCTTCCTGGTTTGAAGATTATTATGCTCCACCATTTTAGAAGATCTTTCTCCTTTTCTTCATATTCTGTTCAAAAAAGTGCAGTGCCATCTCTGGATTTATATTTAGCTTCAAGAGCTGAAACAGTTAACATCTTTTTTAAGACAAACTTAAGACTTTATTATAAGCATCCCATATTTCATGTCCTTTCCAAATTGTGGTATATCCTTTTACAGAAGGATTTTCCACTTAATTATATTTAAACCAACTGTAAATTAATCAACTCCATTTATACAGGAATTGTTCAAAGAGGCAAAGATGAGAACCAAGTCAGGAGTGCCCCTTCCTCTATTAAGCTTCAGAATTAATATTTATAGCGCTATTTATAAACAGCACTTGTTTATGAAAGCAGAACCACGTTATTACTATATTTATACAGTAATATGTAGTATATAGTAATAACTATATTTACTTCGACAACTTGCTGTAATAATCTACAATACTGCTATACTTCAGTAACCTCCAGTCCCTTCTTGAAATTCACACTTCCATGATGACTTCAGAAATGCATCCAATTCATGTGTTGTGATTGTGCTTGCTGTAATAAACAATAATCGTTTCACTGTTACTATCTGCTGTTTTATGGCAACCCCACACATTTCCTCATCTTCCTTGAGTCAAAACTCCAAATTCTTTACACTACAAGACCAAAAGTGGGGATAGTAGGTATTACTGTAATGCACATGGTAGTGTAAAGAAAGCAAACCAAAAGCTGAAGAGGAAAGTAGATCTCCAGAGAGGTATGACAGCTTTTTCTGCCATAAATCCTCATAAACTCTTCAATCATAACTTAAGAGAAGGTAGCCTACTTCATTAAAAAACAGAACTACAGGTATATAAATCCATGTGCTGTAAACAGTGTGTTGAGTATTTGATGGTCTGTGTTTCTACAGAGTTGCTGAGGGGATTGTTGATTGAGGTGGAGCGTATCATAAAATACTGTTCTCTGATAAGAAGAGTATTCTTGCAGAATGAATGGGCATGAAACTGGTGCAAGATAAAATGGTAGTATTTTTTATGAGACCATAATGAGGCAAACACTTATCATCCATACGCACAGGTGTCAGCCAAAAGTACGTAAGTTTTCAGCATGCAGCTACTTCTAGCAAAAATCATCCCTTTTGCTGCTGCTTGAGAAGTAGTGCATTTCAAAAGTTTGTCATACAATTAATAAAGCTAGTGTTATGAAAGATGAAGCAAGCTCAAGAATGCATGAACTTAGGTCTCCTAATAGTTTACCAGTTCACACGTCCCAAATTCTCATTAGGATACCCATGAGACATTGTAAATTGTACAGAATCCTACTATTTATGTGCTTTCCATTTTCTTTACAAGTTCACAGTCACCAACGATGTAATATTATCTATTACTAGCTGAGTTCAAGAGAGCAGTGAAGGTAGCAACAGGACAGGATCTCTCGGATAATGTTTTGGATACCATCTTCAAGATTTTTGATCTAGATGGAGACGACTGCCTCAGCCACGGCGAGTTTCTTGGAGTCCTGAGGAACCGAATTCATCGAGGTTTGAGGGTAACAATCTGACATCATTGTTTTTAAATACCAGATGACTGCTACAACTATCTTGTTAACACTTGTAGAAACACAAGTAGAGATAGTGAATAGAAAGAAGTTATATTTTAAACTGAATACTCCTGGGAGGAGTGCTGCCACCAAGAACTTGTTATTATGCATGTGAACTATGGAAGCAGCAGTGCTGCATTACGTATTATATTTACACACTCTGTGAATAAGAGCCTTTTTTGTGTAAATGCTAAACATACTTTAACTTTATTAACAGGTACCGCAACAGCAAGGCATTCAAGGTTACTGGAAGTGTGTGAAAAGAGAAAGCATTAAAGGAGCCAAAGAAGTGTGGAAGCAAGCTGGGAAAAGTCCTTTTTAAAGCAGTCCATTGTTTTTTTTTTCTTTAAGTGTTGTTATTTAGGGGAGTTTGTCTGTGCTGTTTACATAATGGCTGAATCAAAAATACTCTTTGTTACTATAGTTAAACTTTCATTAACCCAGTTTCTAATGCAATAATTTTGTATCGTTCTAGTATGATCAGTTTGGTTTACAGAACTGTTACCACTTTTGACCTCCATATGGAAATACTCTTGTTCTAGGGAATAGTGTTGTTTACTCCTCTGTGGAGTCTGATCCTGCGCTGTAGCATACAGGATATGCAGGATTTAATAGTGGCCACTGGCAGGAACATCACAGCAATATTGTACCCTGTTGGAAGAGTAGACATCATCTCAGTTAGCCACTGACATAGCAGTTGTGTTTCTCTGGCAAGGACAGAGGTCCAAAAGGCGAATCACTTGCACAATCCATGCAAATCAAGTTATCCTAAATCAAAAAAGAAAATTCATATGGTTCATGCCCTCATTACTGTGAACTGCTCATGTGCTAGTTCGTGATGGATGATTCCACCAGATCCTGTGTGAATATCTGGTTTGTCTACCTTCATGATGATAATATTAAACTGGAAATACAAGACTGTTGATACAGGCTTTAAAAGTTGTACATTGATCTATGAATGTGCATTGAGTCTCTCAGACCTCTTCAACAAATACTATAAATGCAAAGCAAAAATCCTCATTCTGTTATAAACAGTGGTAGTTACAATTTGAGTCATAACTACTTTGCTTTAATTGTATTGCAGAAGGTGAATGTGTAACAAATAGTTGCTTTATCTTACTAAAGGTTGTGATGGGGAATGCTGCAGTATCTCAGGAATTCAAGTTTATAATAAGCAAGTGTTGGGGGAATAATAAGTCCAATGAAAAAGTAAATACAAATATTTATTACTCCAAAATCCAAAGTTAGACATAGGATCTTAAACAGTAAAACAAGGAATAGATTTTAAAAAAGACCCATTTAGCAATTGTAGATGAACATTTTTTAGCTATAACAGAGTGTGCATCTATGTACTCACAGCTGTGCACGTTACACATTTTTTCTTTCTTACTACCTTAGAAGCCAGTAGTCTCAGGTCCAGAAGATTCTTCCTGGTTGGCCACTATACATAGGAGAGACTTATCCTGTAAAGCTTTCAAGGTTCTTCCTCTTTCCCCCTCTAAGATATCTGACTTGTCTTTGCTGGGGTGAAAGCTTAACCTTTCAAGACAGGTTTGTGATAACAGACTCAAAAGATGGAATAGGGAAATGTCTCAAGAAAAACAAACAAGAAATCTCACCACTCTGTGAGGAAGTATCCATCCCTTTTAAGCATGACACTAGCTGTGTTATTCTCAAAGTTGTATATAAGCTCAACAAGAGATGTTTTGTTGTAATTTCTTTGGGTTTTGGTGGGGGGAGTCTTGAGAAGAGCAGAACCTTCCATGATAGATAGACATCAGAGCAGCCCTCACTCCGAGGAGAGACAGGAGAGACTGCATTAGGAAACCATAAAGATCCCACCTAAGGAGTACTGAGATTACAGAGAAAGTATTTGGTATGTCAGTAGCCATCAGGCATGCTTGTGCTGAGGAGTCCTCCTACCCGAGCCTCAGCGCAGTGGTCTCTCCTAGGGAAATAGAGTGGGAAGCTAGCAAAGCAGCTCTTCTCTCTACAGCCTTCACTCAGAGCTTTAATTTAAATTGTGTTAAAGAGAAAATGCTTGTATTCTTGTCATCTGTGGACACGTACCCAGGGTCACCCACAAGAACAAGAGCATCCCTGTGTGGGGACCTGAGACTGTCTAGAAGTTCAGGCACCAGTGACCATCAAGGATCTCTTTTCCCCCAGGAAACAATCCAAATGAAATGCAATGCAGTAAATGCCTCGGCCTCCCCCCTCCATCTGAACTCATGCACTGCGCTGTGGGCAACAAGAAATTAGATAGCGGTTTACTTTGTGCATTTGGAAGTCGCTTGCTGCTTCTGGGGATGGGAGCTATGACTAAGAGAGAGCTCACAGGAGCAAAGGTGGGGCAGTGGGACTGGCATCCCAGCACCGCAGCCAGCTTCACATCACCAAAGAAAAGGACACAATCGAGCAAAGCACTTCTGTGTCACAAAAGTGTGTGTTCACCCAAAGTGTGCTTTGTTCCAGCTCTGGAACAAAGGCTTTAATGCAAGTCTGCCTTTTACTTGTTGCTGTTAATATTTTGGCAAATCATGTTTACTTTGGAATGGAGATTATTATTTAACATTTTATTCTGTGTAATGTTAATAGGTTTATGATAGTTTTTATTGCTTTTGTGGTTTCTTTTGTTTACTAATTACTTGCTTCCTACAAGCTGTTTGGTTTTCTTTTGGAAAAATCAATTCATTTAGCTTTAATGCATCTAGAAGTTTAATTCCTCGTTGCTCATTTGTATCTGGGTTTGTGCAATCAGCAGTATCTGCTTTCGGCAGTAAGTTACTAAAAACAGGATTTCAAGTTTTACTTTTTAATAAAAGCTCTGGTGTCAAGTTCAGGGGAAAAAGGAAAACGGATATGCTTATTTTTAAATTAACTTTGTGTCTGTAGTAAAAAAAGAAATTAAATGATTAATTAGGAATTAAAATAAAGAGTTATGAACCATTTTCAGAAGAAGTTATCCTGAAAGTACATCCAGGAAGGAACTCCTTTGAAGGCCAGGGAAGACTTGGCCGTCAGGCTTGAAGGATCAGACTCTGTGTTTAATTTGTAGTCTATTTTTATTTGTCTTAAGTAAAGGCTTTACAAAACAGTCTTAAAATAATTTCTCATATTTAGTATCTTAGATTGAAAGAGCTGTTTATGTAACTGTTTACATGGGCCTTGTCTTTTAAGGAATCCATCATAGTTTTAGCATTAGATGTTTTAGTTCCTTTTAGTAACTGTATGATATTTGCAACCTGTCTACTAGCATTACTCATCACCATTTAGTTAAAAGTTCATGCTAGCTGCCAATCTATCAGTTAAACTTACCAGTTATTATTTTTTTAATGTTAGAAACTCTTCCTCTGAACAGAAATATATAGAAAAACTAAATAAAATTAATTTTTTAAAAAATCTCCAACATTGCATCTGAATGTTATGTGGAATAAAGGTGAATACATTACAAATTGCAGAAGTCTCAAATTGATTTAATATTTCAAAAAGATACGCAAGGGTGAGTACAAGTCATTACAGCATACAACTCATTTACAGAATTTTAGTTGTATCCCCATAACAATACTTTTTACATTTCTCTGTTTAAGAACATTTACTCTTCATTTCTAAAAGAACCAAAGGCAAGAATGCAGGGTGACATACTAGAACTAAGAGAAACTCATTGATTCTTTCTAGAAATTAATTTTGGTGTCTCAATTTATGCAAGCCTCTTTCTAAAAGCAAAACTCCCTCTCGAGTCAAACCAAGTTGGTAAGTTTTAACAAAATATGCAACAATGAGGAGTACATATTCTGTGTATAAGAACTGAAAAATAAAAGGTTTATCACGATGTTATATGGCTGCATCAAAAGCAACTCTCTGATTTACTCCATCTCCTCCAGTGTATTGTCTCCTTTCAGGGTTCAGACAGGTTGCCACTGATTGTGCCTGGAAATGTGGCAGCGTCCGATCTGAACTTGGGTATCATCAGGATGTGCTGGCTTGTCTGTTGAACCAGATATTATTAAAAAAGTGAACGGTATGTTCATTCCTAATTTCAAGCTTTCGGTGGAGAATATGTAAGGTTTATGTAATTTTAGGAATTAAAAATGTTTTGTCTGTGGACTCCAGGGTGTCTCAGAGCTTGTGGAATTTTGGGTGTAGATATCAGACCATGTCTTGACTCTGAAGAGTTCACAGATTACACTTGAGTTATCTAGAAAGCAGAGATGAGACAATAAAATAAAGAAGCCAGGCCATAAATTGTGGTTTCATGGCACTTCACACATCCAGTAAGTATAACAGAAAAGGATCGCTGCCCAATAAAGGACTGGAGTAGGAAAAAACCCAGGTATTTAGAGGAAGTATTTTAAAATTCAGGCATATTAATCATACTTTGATTTAATGTCAGGGTTTAACCCCAGCCAGCGACTAAGCACCACGCAGCTACCTGCTCACTCCTCCCCTCTCCCAGTGGGATGGGGAGGAGAATTGGGAAAAAAAGTAAAACTTGTGGGTTGAGATAAGAAGTTTAATAAATAAAATAAAATATAGTATAATAATAACAATAACAAAATAATAATTGTAATGAAAAGGAATATAATAAAAAAAAGAGAAAGAAAACCCAAGAAAAGACAAATGATTCACAGTGCAGTTGCTCACCACCTGCTGACCAATACCTCAGCAGTGATCTGCTGCCCTGCCAACTCCCCCCAGTTTATATACTGGGCATGACATTTTGTGGTATGGAATATGGTTGGGATATCGCTTTGGTAGTTCAGGTCAGCTATCCTCCCAGCTCCCTCCCAGCTTCTTGTGCACCTGCTTGCTGGCAGAACATGGGAAACTGAAAAGTCCTTGGCTTAGGATAAGCGCTACTTAGCAGCAAGTAAAACATCTGTGTTACCAACATTATTTTCACACTGTACCAGCTACTAGGAAGAAAATGAGTTCTGTCCCAGCTGAAACCAGGACACTTAAGCGTAGAAATGGATCAATAAATGTACACAGGAGTTTAAAAACGCAGTTTTCTTCTCATGCAAGAGTTCTCATGGGAGAGCCCAAGAATGTCTCATGCCTTCAGATTTAATCTTTCCTATAAAACAGTCACAGCTGGGTCAGAAAACTACTCCAATGCAGAAAAAAACTTAAGTCATGAACAGAAAATGCATGTCCAAATGATGTTGTGGTCATTATTAGTGAGATCCAAGCTGACCGAGCAACAGCTCCTGTAATGCAGCTGGTCACAAGGGAAGCATGAAGATGAAAGCGGTGGATGTAGACACACTGTTACCCCCAGCTGACCACACAAACTCAGAGAGAAACTGAAGATGTCGCCCAAGAAGTGAAAAGCCCTGTTCAGGACAGGAAACCTGACAGGCTTGAGCATGAACAAAATTAATTGGCAAACAAGTGCACGTCCCTTCACTCTCCTGCTATTTGAAGGTTTCCTGCTAGCTTTGTTGATTAAGCAATTCCTAGTTGGTTCAATAATATAAAAATTATGCAACATACCTGGAGATAGATTTCCCATTAGGCTGGTATTGGCTTAGTTAATAACGTTCTCAGTTCATTAACCGGAGTGCCCTAGCGCAGAGCTCAGCTCCCTGTCCTCAGCAGCCATGCTGCTGCTCCGGCACACCGGCCTCCCCAGGGAAGCTGCTTAACAGTGCACCCACTCGCATGGTTTTAGAAAGAATGCCTTGTGCCCTGAAAAGCAAAAGCCATGCTTTTCCACGCCCGCATACCCGATGTGAAGCTTGTCCTTTCCTCTTCTGCCCTGGCTAAAAGCAGCCAGGCCAGCCTTTCCACGCTCAGCGAGTGGTGGAAGTAACACAGCAGGCAACAGGCTGTGGGAGCACGGATGCTGCACCCTGCAAAACATGGGGTTTATGTTGGCCCCATTTCAGACACACAGATTTGAAAAGCTGGGAGGAGGGATGCTCTGTGGTTAATGCAGAGAAATGTGTGGGGGTTTTTGTCATGTGCTTTCAGACACCAGCTAGCTGCTCTGAAACACCCTCTGGAGGACCTGGCCTTTCCCCGTGAACTGCAAAGGGTGCACAGCAGATGAGCTTCACTGGATTAAACTTGTACTTTGTGAAAGCCGCCGTTCATCGTCTTTAATGGCCCCTGAATGCAAGTACTTGCATTTTTTGTTAAACTGATGTGCTATTGCATGTGAAGGATGAAAACTCTTAGGAGCTGTTTTAAAATTTCTATGAATTTGGACCGAGAAGAAGTAGACTCTGGAATCAGACCCATCCAATGAGCAGTTTCCTGGAGCAAGGCTACAGGGTTGTTGTACTGCAACTGTATGCCTCAGGTCTGCTGCTTTAGGGAAAATTTGTCAGTTTTAATACTACCCCATGGAGCAACTGGTAGCTCTAAATGACCCCCCAAAAACCCAATGGTTTTTAAGACTTGCCAATAAGGTGTTTTAAAATTAAAAATTAAAATTTTTTCAGGATACAGATTTTTTCAAATTATGTGGCATCTTACTGTGTTTTAATCTACTTTGAAATTGATACTATTAGAATAAGTGAACATTACTAAAAACATTGTGTGCATCTCTTAAATAATGCACAGAAGGTAACTCCTAGAGCAACAGTAGCTGAGTCACAGGACAGAGAATTACATTCAATGTTGAAAAGATATCAAAATGTGATGCTTTGCCACTAATCTTTAGAAAAAGTGATTTCAAAAGAAAAGGAGACTAATTAAATGATAGGTCCTAAAGTTAAAAGAAACAAAGCTCTTTTAAATGCTATTGGAAGAAATGATAATTTAGGGGACAGGAATATCACGAACAAAATGACACTAGGAAAGCAAGGAATAAATCAATATGGCTGAAATTAAATTTTTCAAGATGCTGTTTGAGCAAAAGCACATCTTCATGCTTTAGAAATTTGACCTAACACAAACAAGGGCAACTAATCACTCACAGTTGGTGTGTACAAGATTACATGAGCTGAACTGGAATGTGAAGAGCAAATACTTACACAATCTCAGTTGGTTTTATGTGTATATCAAAAACATGAAGCCTCCAAAAATTGATTTGTCTGATATTACCAGGAGCAAATAATAAGATTCCTAATGAGACAAGTTATCATTTTGCATCAGTCTCCATCTAAGAGGCTGTTGGGATGCTTCTGCCTGGGGATTTCATTTTCCCAGGATTTAAGATGAGCTACTCTGAGAGGAAAAAAAATACAGATGCAAAATGGAGAGTAAATTGTTGTAGATGATGAGGTCTAAATAGTACAAACAGAAATTCTGAAAAACTGGAGTGTTTGCAGTGTTTTGCTCTAAGACACCTTTCCAAAAGCACAGCAAATGTTGGTAGCTGTATTTTTGATTTTAAAAAAAGTTGAAGGGGATGATACAGTAATTCACAGTGCAGTAAATTTTGCCACCTGTTCCTGCAAACCTGCACAAACTATATGTTGCAAATAGACCAACAAACATCTGGAAGACTGTGCAAATAGACCCTAACTGGTGCTGAGGCTGCAAGGGGAAATGTTTCACCTCTCTCATGCAGCTCCTTCTGTGGCTAAAGCAGGTGGGCAGCCAGTAATGGAGGTGTGAAATGTGAAAATGGACAAGGGACACTTTTTTTTTGCTATTTGACACTTATGGGATCAGATGTGAGTGAGGTGAGCAGCCATTCCCTCAACATAGCATTCTCAGTTGCTGTTGGGCTTCCCAGAGTCTGCTCCAAGTATCATCACTTGTCCCTCCGCACACCTGAGGCACTGGACTTTGCATGAGCTGCAGTGCAGCCATGTGAAGCTAAACAGGCACTTGGTGATCTCTAGCAGAGCTTCCTTTCATCCTGCTTGGCTTCTATTCAAGAAGCTGCTTTCTTCTCAAGTGGTCCTTGTAGACACGTCCTGGATGGCTTTGAGAAGTGGAAGATGGTAGTTCCTGCCAGCTGTGCCAAAGGGCTCCTCATGCAGTGTAACTCCTCAGTGGGGGGACTCTCTGGGGATGAATAGTTCCCTTCTACCACCTCACAACCTTGATGCTGTCCATGTTTAATCAGTTCCTGTCAGTATGGAAACACTGCACCGAAATTTTACTGGACAATAGCTGGTCAAAAACCATCCGTCCTGTCCTAGGTTTATGCAGGTGTCACTGGCTTTCTGTCCTACCCAAGGCATCTGTCTGACCCAGAACAGAAATACTGGCCATGGCACGGCTTCCAGCTTGGCTGGCGTCAGACTCTTTCCAAACCACACACAGTGGCTGTTCCTGCAGCTCAGTACTGACATGTGCTAAAAGGGGGTCGTGTCAACACACATGTGGCCCCACTAATGCTCCCACAGGTGAAGCTGGAGCCAGCCTCAGCAAGGAAGACTGGGGCAGGGAGAGACATGTTGGACCTCACATCTTCCCTAGCACGGTGAATTGTTTGCTAGTTAAGCCTATTTTTATTCATGGCTGTGCTTCTTAGGCTTCAGGTTAGGAATTGTGCTTATTGTGAAGGGTCAGGGGATTTTGTTATGAAAGTTGGTGGGAGCGGGGATGGGAGGAGGGTCAGTGCACAGTAACAGCCAGCCACACACAGTACAAGCTTGGTAAAAGCTGTTTGTAGCTTTACTTCCCAGGTCCAGCTTCCTTCCCTTTAGATTGCAGGCTTGAGAGTACAATGTTTATTTACTGAATACACTACTAAGAAACTAAGAGCAATTAAATAGTTACAAACATACACAACTCTAAAACTAATTATAATTCTTAAAACTTGCAGATTACACCCAGGGTGCAAGCCTCCCCTCTTCACCCAGTTGTTTGGGCAGTGCCAATGGGGAGTCCAGCAGGGCTGTCCAAGGGGGCTCCCCCCATGTCTGGGTGGGTTTGGGTCTGCAGGTCAGCATCCCTGCAGCGTGGAGGCATCCTGTCAGAAGATTTCCACTTGTCAGAAGATTTCCACCTGTCAGAAGATTGTCCACTGATTTTACCTTTCCCCATTTTCTCTGTTCCTGGACCCAGTTTTTCACTGCCCTTGTACCATCCTTTCTCCACCCAACTCCTCCCAAATAAACATTCTGCTGGTGTTACCCTCCCACACTACCACTAGCAGTGAGGAAACACACATACAACACAAATGATTACCAAATATCACTGGAGTTCCCATTCTGTCTCCTTCCCAGGGTCACATGGTGATACCCATTGTGCTCCACAGGGTTCAGCAGGTGGTGCAAACCATACATGCCATGAAGTTGTTCACTTCCAACAGCAGCTGGTTAGACGTAAAGTCTTACTATATGCACATGTTCTCCTTGTAAATCAGGTTCCTGCAGTTCTGTACTCGAGACTTTCAGTAGGCCAATGCAAGGTTTACATCCCACTGTTCATGCTCCTCCTTCAATACGTCCGTCCCCAAGCCACCGTCCTGTCGTTGAAGATCCATCCTGTTCCCAAGACAAAATTTGGCACCACTCCTCTGGTGCACTCCTGACTCTGCTGTATTGCCCATGAGAAAGGAATTAACCCCTTACAAAAAGCATCTAACCACTGGTTCACTGTTTCAGTTGCCAGCAGTTGTGCTTGGTACAGTAAATAGCCAGAGATACTGTTCAACTCAACACCTCAGAGGTATTTCCTGTTATATCAGCAGTCTGTTTTGCCACATGCCACTTTTTGGCTATCCCAGATGGTTTTTGTCACTGCACAGATAACCATCCCAAGTTTGTTTCTGGATTACTTTGTATGGGATTCAAAATTCATCTCTCCACCCCCTTCTTCCTTAGTTGAGAGCATTTCAATATCAAGTTAATTTAGGATTGTTAAATGTCAGATGTGCCCATACCTTCTGTATTGTTTCCATGATGTTTGCCAGGCAGCCAGCATGCCAGGCAAGCTTTGTCAGGCAGGCAGTACAGAAGAGGCACACTCTGAATGTGTTCCAGAATAATTAACTTCTGACATTCCGTATTTCATTCTATATTCCTGACATTTCCTATTTCATTCCATATATTACAGGATTAATACCAGGCTTTGTTTGGATATCCTCAGTGTCCCAAACTAACCTGCAGCATATATAGCCTGATATAACTGCATCCCTCTGGTATTCCTTTGGTTGCAAAAGTACCATGCAGACTCCATGCAACTTCTGCACCTGCCCCATATTGTGCTCCAATACAAAAAACAAATCCGTTTCATTTTTGCTCATTTACACCCCTTTGAAAGTAAAATCAGTTACTTCTAAAAGGACTATTAACAAATACTCATTACTTGGACACAAGTTCCCACTGTCTGAAGGCTAAATGTTAAAACTCCCTTGAGAACTTGAGGGAAAGCACATGCCAGCAGCTGTTGCATGTTTTTACACCTTTAACAAACAGAATGAAGATTAGAGGAGTTGTAATACTTTAACAATATCCCTGATGTTCTAACCAGCACATCAGCCCAAGATTTTCCTAGTTCATGTTAAATCCAAACTCCTCTATCCTTGTTAGTATTTCTCTAGAGTGACTAGGCCCCATAACCAAGATGCTGTCCATGTAACCAGTCACTCCTCCCATGCCTTCCAGTTCTCTGTTAGCAACAGGCCAGACCAAGCTGTTTCACCAGCTCTCTCCCTCTCCTGTAATCCCTTTCCTTAACAGCCCTTGCAATACTGCACACAATTTTGCAAACCCCCTTCCTCACTGCCCTGATCCAGCTCCCATGTTCTAGCATGCCCATACACTTAAAAGTTGATCCCAATCTGAGCTCCATCTTCCTGTAGTCCCTGGGCACATCTCCCTGCTCCACAGCTATTCTGTATATGGCAAGATCAGAGGTCCCCGCTTCCTTCCTCTACTCTGATGCCCAGATGAACACACACACGCACATTTCCACACAGAGAGGCTGCTGCCACTTGGGCATCTGTCCAGGGCGTCCCCTCCCTATTAGGTGTTAGAGGCTCACAGACTTCTGAATTCCAGATCACTCGTTTTAGTCTTTTATCCCTCTTCTCATCAGCAGGTAAGGCCACAATGATTGCCCCTGCTTTCTGCCAAGGCAAGCCCATCGCTGTTGCCAACCACTTAAGTCTCTTCACACTCAAAAGGACTATGCGGGCCCA
Organism: Strix aluco; assembly: GCF_031877795.1. NCBI lineage: Eukaryota > Metazoa > Chordata > Aves > Strigiformes > Strigidae > Strix > Strix aluco. Next base: position 118,034,653 of record NC_133932.1, read on the forward strand.
GAATCCAGGTTCTGCCCACACCCGCCATCCCCCCTTGCTGTTTTTTCACAGAATCACAGAATCATTCAGGTTGGAAAAGGCCCTTGGGATCATCGAGTCCAACCATCAGCCCTACTCTACAAAGTTCTCCCCTACACCATATCCCCCAGCATCTCATCTAAACGACCCTTAAGCACATCCAGGGATGGTGACTCCACCACCTCCCTGGGCAGCCTATTCCACTGTCTGACCATTCTTTCTGTGAAAAATATTTTCCTAATGTCCAGTCTAAACCTCCCCTGTTGCAGTTTAAAGCCATTCCCTCTTGTTCTGTCACTAATCACCTGTGAGAAGAGACCAGCACCAACCTCTCTGCAATGTCCTTTCAGGTAGGTTAGAGAGTGATGAGGTCTCCCCTCAGCCTTCTCTTCTCCAAAGCCTTCTCCTTCCGGGGCCTCCTCTCCCCGTGCCGCGTTTCTGGGCTCTTAAAGCCTGACCCCTCGCCCTGTGGGTTCTCCTTCCCGGCGGCTCCCGGGGCCGCAGGGGCCTGCCCGCCACCGCAGCCCCCGGCCCCGCCGCGCACGTCCCGCCTCAGGGGGGCGGCCCCGCCGGCCCCTCCCGCCGCCGCCAGGTGGCGCCGGAGCGCCGCGAGAGCCGCCGGGGCCGCCCCAGGCCGAGGGACGCGCCGCCAGCACAAGCACCTTCTGGTTTTGAAGAGAAATGGGGATTTTGTCATGCCCCGGGGCCCTTCCAACCCCGGGACCCTACCGACAGTAATGCTATGCTAAAAATTTCACACATGACAAACGTCCACGTTCAAGAGGATCAGCCCCGCAAAGCAGCGCCCGTGGCGATGCCTCTCCGGAAGGTGCTGCCCGCAGTTGTCAGGCATTACCTGAAGTTCAGAAAACAGCACAGTATGTTATTTATAAATAAATACTGCTTGCAACATCCAACAAGCTGTTTGAACCCTGTAAGGGCATGGACTTGGCGAGCAGGAGGCGGCAGCAGCCCGGCAGGTCTCCGGGTATGGCTGCCTAGACCCATCCCGGCGCCGTTGTGCCCAAACCGACCCGCCCGCCCGGTCAGGACCGCAAAAGAACAACGCTGAGGTTTAGGACGAGTTTTTATGGCTGGAGGAGGATCCCACCCAGAAACAGCCCCGTCAGTGCAAACCCCACGACCGACCCCTCCTGTGAGAGGGGACCCGCTCGCCTCCCTCCCGGCGGAGAGCGAGGGGCGGCCGGCGGCGGGAGGAGGCGGCGGCGGGTGGCTGAGGCGCCCGCGGGAAGGAGGCGGTGGCGGACGCCGGGGCCGCCCCTCTCCCGCCCACTGCGGCCCGCCCAGGGCCTGCCCGCCCGCCCGGGGCCGGCTCCGCAGCGGCGGCTGTAGCTGCAGCCGCCGCCGCCGCCCGCCCGTTGCAGCGTCGGCGCTGATGCCTCCTGCGGTGGCCCGGCAGGGAAGATGGCGCCGTCCCACGTCCTCAAGTGTTGCCAGAAGGTGTTGGCCTGGGTGCCCGTGGCCTTCATCGCCCTGGTCGTGGCCTGGTCCTACTACGCTTACGTGGTGGAGCTGTGTGTGTGTGAGTGGACGGGGAGGGTCGCGGGCGCCGGGAGCTGCCGGCCGGGCGGGCGGGGAGGACCCCTCACACCCCCCTCCTGCCCAGCGCCCTGGCGGGGTTTCCTTTCCCTTCGCCCGCCTCGGGCTTTTTTTCAGGCGGGCGAGTGAGACCCCTATTCAGGTGCTCCCGCCGGCGGCGGGTTTACCTGTTGTCCCCCCGCCTCAGGCGCCCTCCCGGGGCCGCGGGCGAGGACGGCGGGAACCCGCCCTCAGGCTCTTCATGGCGGTGGGGTCCTGGCCCGGGGTCGCCTCTGGAGAAACGAGAGACGGGGACGGGGGAGAGGAGGCCCAGGCGGGGGGTCCGGGGTGCTTCGTTTGGGGACAGGACCCTCAGGGAGGTGGTGAGGAGCAGGGACCTCCGAGAGCTCCGGACAGCCCTTGTGGGGTCTCTGCCCCTCATGTCTTCCAGAGAAGTTTCCCTCTCTATGGTTCTGTTGTTAGTCCGCCTTACTGATGTATCAAATAGCTCCTTGACCACCTTATGGGTGTATTTATTCCCCCCCTTCCCCTCCTCTCCCCCCCCCCCCCCCCCCCCCCAGTGAAGAAGCCCAGTGTCATTGAAGCATAACGAAGCTGAAAACATCCCGCTTAAGCGGGCAGGGAGGGGAAAGGATTTAGGGCTTAAGGGGTTTTGTCAGGCCGTGTCAAGGCTTTCTGGATGAGAGCTCAGCGTTATGTAAATCTGACTTGCAGATGGTGTCGGTCAGGATGATACCTACCCATTTCTGTTTTCGGGAGGAAACTTAAGTTCAGGGGAATGATGGTTTTCTCGAGGCAGGGTAAATGGAGCAGCATGGTGATACACAGTATTTGTCAGACTTTGTAAAACTTGGAGGCAGCATAGGAAAACTAAGGAACGTGTTACTGAGTGTTTGGCATGTTTAAGTAAGGAAACTGAAATAAAAAAAAAAAGTATGAAGAACTATTTTAAGATACATATAGGTCTACCTAGTGTGTGTAGGTCCTTGTACTTCTTGCTATTTGTATAAAATACATGCTTTGATATCCCTAGCTAGAAATAAACGGCTAGCATATACTTTATATTAAGGCAAACATCTAAAGACATCCTTCAATTATAAATAATCAGTTACTTTTTTTTTCTGCAGGACTTCGGGTTTTATATAACTTTTCTGAATGCCCATGGTATTTCACAGCCTTTTGTGTTAGCTTTACATATGTGGAGTGGAACATAAACCACAAGCAAAAAGCTATTTGGATTTAAAGTAGTAGAAATAGTTGTAAAATAACACTTGTTGAGATATTACATGAAATGTTGACATGAGAGTTGCAAATATGTCAGTGTATCCAAATTTGCCAAGTTACTATGGTTTAGTTGTCCGTTGGTGTGAGTAAATAGTACTGATTTTCTTGGAAAGTCATGCTCAAAACTATAAACACTTGGAATCAATTTTTAGACAGTTTAATACTGGAGGTCTGGGGCATGGGTAGTTGTTACAGTGGTCCTGAGAGGGACCGTGTGAGGTTATAGACTCACGTTTTACAGGTGTGACATGAAGGTTTTCTCTACTCATTACAGTCTGATTGGTATGGCAAAAGGCAGATTAGGGCTACACGTTTCTTCTCTCCGAGTTTTAGTTCTTAGTTTTAAGATTAAGAGATTTGCCCAGGGTTGCACAGGTGGTCCCTGGCTGAATTGGGAACAACCTTGACCTCCCAAGTCCTAGCTCTGTGTCTTGATCACAGAGTGGGTCAAGGCTAAGTGCTGGTGTATAATTTCTCTTTCACAGGCATAGAAAAGCTGTGAAGAGCCCTTCTGAGTTCATTAGGGTTTAATTTGTGTGAAGATTATTGAACGGGTTGGCTCCTGTTTATGCAAGAACTTTCGCATCTATAAATCTGGTTTCTAGATGTCTGGCACTTTTTGCTCACAAATCAGCTTTATTCTTAATGTCTGCACATACAGACTATTAAGAAAAAGTGGTCGTTTAATAAGAAAATTACTTACCGGTTTTTATTGCTGTTGCTGAATCTTACAGTTACCTGTCTAAATCATACTTGGTGACAAAGGATTTTATTTTTCTGTGTTTTTTCTGTTGTGGGTTTTGTGTTTGTTTGTTTTTAACCTGTTAAATTTTGTTTACACTCTTGATAAAAGGTCATCTCATCAAGGGAGAAGAAAGGGGTTTTGTGTTTGGGGTTTTTTGGTGTGTTTGGTTTTTTTTCCTTTGTGTGCTTTGCTTTTACACTGCAGTTGAGTTCAAACCAGCATAGAGAGGATTTATAGCAAAATACAGAATTTTCTGTTTCTCTTGGCAGGTATGTATACTTTCTCCCAGTGCTCCTTATATTTTATTTTGGTTTGAGAACTACTGCACTATGTACTATGAAAAAGAGCAAGGATGTGTCTTTAGCACACAGCTAATGAATGAGGTGACGCTGGTCGCCGCAGATGTTCACATACAGTGGGTGCAGAAGCAGGACGTATGGCTTGTTGTACTTCTGTGGCTTTGGCAAAGGACACAATATGCAGCTGATGTGTGTCTGGGTAAAGGAAAGACAGATGGAGGAAGGGAAGCTTTAGAAAAGAAGAGACACAATAGAAAATTTCGAGTAAATGCTGAGAGTAAATGAGAAATTGAAACCCCACAGACACGAATGTTTTTTCAAAGTTTATTCTTAGAGATTAGGTAACTGTTAAGATGTGAGGCTAACAAGGAAACAGGAAGAGAGAAAGCCATCATTGCCCCAACTATTTCTTCCTGATTTTTTTTTTCTCCTTGTAGTCCCTGCTCATGTATTAAAGGTTAAACATACGTATTCAGTTAGTAGATCAAGTGAGAAGCCAAGCTTAATGTAGTATCATAAAAGATTACTAATATTCAAAGTAGAAGATGGTAAAGTTGGGACTGCTGCTTTCATCACATCACCCTTTCCCTTTCAGTTTTGCTTCTCTGTGCTGCTTTCCCCACCCTCCTCTGCTGGGGTGCTCACATATTGCTCAATGTCTTGCTTTTGGTGTCTGACTGACTCAACCTTACTCTGTAATTCACTGCTAGTATGTATTTAAGTGGTTATGCCTCTTCTATAACCCTAAATTATATTACTTACACACTGGCTGTGAGGAGGACTGGTGTGGATAAGATGAAAGGAGATTCATGAGCTAGTCTATTGTTTTCCTCCCATGGAAACTGCCAGCATAGTTGTATCTCTCCGAAGCATTGCTGTCGTATGCTGGTGAACAGTGGCTTATTTAGATCACTATTGCTGTGTAGTTGTGATCCATCAGGTAAATTAGCGATTAAGCTCATTGGAAATATGAAAGCAGACCTTTCCGACCAAGTGCAAAAAAATCTGTGAACACATGTAACTGAAGGAACTGCAGAAGACTCCAGGCAACATCTCATTCAGATTTTTTAAAAATGTTTTAAAGTAGAAAGACGTGAATGAACACTTTCTTACTAGATTACTTCTTTTCACACGTAACTTGCCCAGACCTCTGTTTGCAAGCACACCTGAAAGTACGTAAGCGATATTGTAAAATAGCTTTTCATTAGTTTAAAACCATTTCATGTGTTCTTTCTTGTTATCAAAACATGTTTTGCTTTTAACATTGCTTTTGTAAACAATGGCTGTATTATGCTGTTGATGAATTCAGCTGATTGTGTCTGCTTACCACATCCCTCAAGCTCAGAAAGAGCTCTGCTCTTGTGGTTCGTTTTCACTTATGGCTGACTTGTATCTTATTACCTATTCCAAATGTTTTTGTAGGTGATGGGCTGTAATACAGACTGGCTGGATGATGGTCAGAAGACATTGTTTTAGCACACATAGTAGGAGTTGATGGGTGAAGCCAGCCTCTTTCCTACATGCAACCCTTTTGCTAAAACATTAGCAGAATTTGGTAGTGCAGAGAAAAAGAGAAAGAAGTTAACTTTGGCTGAGTTGACTGCAGATCGTATCTCAGGTATATTGGCTGGTTTTATTTTTAAAAAAAAAAAAACTTTAACAATAGTTTAAAATCTTGTTCAGGTTAGGGTTTTACTTCTATGAGTTTTGAAAAGCACAGTCCTGGCTCTTCTCCTGGGCTGAGAGTTGTAAGGAGAATGGCTTGTTTTATGGATTTACTAGTCTTGTGTTTTCATGCCTCAAACTCCACAAAGTATGGAAAAATGTGATTTTTGAAAGCTACAGGAGTAACTAGTTGTATGTTCTTTTCACATCTACTTACAGAAAGGTTTGGGCATTTTAATACAGTGTAATGTCTAATGTGTCTAAAAACCTGGCAAACAAAGCCATTTGTAATTTGGAATTCATAACTTTGTGTTAATGATACAAATTGAACTCCTTACTGTTCCGGGAGATTGCAATAACTCTTGTGAGTAGGGAGATAGCTCTGATTTCCCCAAAGCACGGTCCACATGAGAAGCACGTGGTGATCTGTTGTAATGCTCCCGTTTGAAGAGTCTGTTGCATAAACAGAGAGAAGGTAATTCCATCTGCCTCCTCCAGAAGAAATCTCTACTGAAAATGCTAATGCGGTAGCTATCAAGCAATGGCAAGGTGATATTAACAGCAGTGTGTCAGTAACTTCTGATTTCAAACTACAGATAAAGCTAAAGTATCGGCACTGAAGTACAACATTTGCATGTTAAGCATGCAGAAAGCATTCCCGTAGGAAAAGAGGGTTACCTTTCAAGAAAAGGAACAGCAAATTAAACAGGTTAGATCATTTGTAACAGTTAACTATGTTTGCCTCTCATGAATTTCAGAATAAAGAAATTGAACCGCTTTGGATGTACTTAGTTGTCTTGAATGTCTCAGCTCAAGCATGCATCTTACCATCTTAAATTAGAACATTTTCTGTTATTATAAATAAGTAGAATTCATGCTGAGGTGCTCAGACTGGATACACATGTATCGGAAAACTAGACTGCTTGTTTAGAAAGATTATTCATCGTCTTACACGGTGCTTTGCACTCTATTGGTCATATTAGTTTATAAGGATGGGTGGGCACGTGCCCTTTATATGTCATGAAATCTGCTCTTTTGGCAGACCTCTAATGAAAAATTTTTTCCAAGACCAACAGAACTAGCCAGCCTGCTTTCCTGGGGAGTTGTCTTGTGTCTGCTCTTCCTACTCTTCTGCCAGTGGAAGGACGCCATCCCTCTTCTCCCTCCCAGCCTTCTAGCTGCAGTTCCCACCCCAGCCCTCTGTGATCAGTTTTGCTCTGTATTTGCTAAACCATTCCTGACAGCTCTATTTCCTTGATCCCTGGTTACCATTTAGTCAAAAAGAAGTGTGGTGCGGTGGCTGGTTTGCTGTTCCTTAACTTGCCCGGGGGCAGACAGAAAATGAGTGCCTGAGCCCGGAGCAGCAGTTTCCTAACACGGAGCGTGGACTTGTCTCTTCTACCCGTGCAACAGCTTTGGTGAAACTTATGGGCATATACTTAGTGTGAGACCTCCATCGAGCTTCAAAACTTGGCTGAAACTGGTCCGTGGGCAGGATGGCTTTGGAGTAGGGGAGGGAGGAAGGGGCTTAGGGAAAGCAGGGAGCTGAGTAAGTATGAGCCGAAGCAGGAACGCTGCTTGTGCTGTTACTCTTTTGTTGTAGCTGTGATCACTCATTCCTGCCGTGCTTCCTGATCGCTTTTAGATGTGGACTGTAAAGCTTTTGTTCTTGGTTTGAAAGTGCTTGGATAGTATGAGTATTTAAGGTTATGAAAAATAACTTTTCTGAAGTTTTTCTCTGCTAACAACAGTAGGAGATTTCTGTTTGCCTTTACAGTTAGAACAGGGAACTAAAAAGTCACTTTCGTTTTTAATCAGGGGTTTTACATTACTTCATTACTTACTAGTCTCCCAGTTTTCCTACAAGTTGCTATGGATAAGAGGACCAGAATTTCAAGTGTATGTTTTCAGTAGACATTACTTTGAGGTCATTGATCCTCTGCATATTGTGAACTTCAGGTTCTGCTGTCTGCCAAAATTTAAATAATTGAAACTTTGTTCTCTAGCAGCTCATATTTTTATGAGTTAATGTAGATGTACTTTCCATAATCAAAGTGTTAACAAAGACGGGTATCTGAGCTGAGTTCTCATGCACCTGTGGCTGGTGAAACACTTGGATGGTGCTGTACCTGCTCTTACTTTTGGAACTTGAAACTGCCTGTGATGGAAAATTGAAGTAGGAAAAATCCCAGTTGTCTGTCTAAAATTGTGCCTGTAAATGCTTGAGGGTTCATGGCGTTCGTATTTCACCCATTCAACATGTCAGTGTTTATCCAACTCTTTTTGTTCAACAGTTTCCTACAACTGGTAAGAGTTTATACTGGTTTGACATGTACTTTCCTTATAAGTATTATAAATTATAGGTTCCTGAGTTTCCTGTAACAGCTTTTATGGAGTTTTCAACTCAGTCGTTAACTCCTCCCCACCCGGTGCATATTCTTCCTGTGACAGAACAAGAGTATCCATTTTTCTCTTACTAGTTTGTATGAAGTTTTATAGAAACATTTGAGAAGTAACCACAAGCCACTTTTCTGTGTGAGCTGAATCTCCACCAAGGTGAATCAGGTATAAAAGGGATAATGAGACCACAACAAATAAATCTGTTGTTTTAGCCACTTCCCCGATATTAAGTCCTCCTACTGTCACAAAATTGTTTTCTGTGGGGTGTGCTTAACTCTTCCTGTCCTGGCTCAAGGGGAAGAAAAAAAAAAGACTTTTCCCCCTTTTCTGCTTACCCCCCCAACCCTCAGTGGAGTGCCTCCTACTTAACCTTTGACTGTCTTCTCTTATCTGTGCTAAAAATCAAGTTCCTCCTCTGCAGCATTTCAAGCCTCTGCTTTTCCTTTTTTTTTTGAAAGACCAAATGGCTCATCGTTCCTTATTCATGTTCCCTTTTGACTATTAAAATTGTCTTACAAGATTGTCGAAGAGAACTGGATCACAAGAACAGCATGCTTTGCCTTTACAGTTTCTGCAGTGTGCTTTCTGATGCTATATATGGTGCAGCATTGTCTTAAATGTGAAGCACGGAACCATTTTAATCATATGATTAACAGAGAGATTGAGTGAGGGTTTTATGCAGGGTTTTTTTATTTGTGGTATTTCGGTTGTGCATCCTGACGTGGGTTTGTCTCCAGAGTGGGGAATTCTGCATTTCTTGTGAAGCAGGGATTTTCTTCCTCCCTTTTCTTCTCTTCCTCCCTTTTCTTCTCTTCCTCCCTTTTCTTCTCTTCCTCCCTTTTCTTCTCTTCCTCCCTTTTCTTCTCTTCCTCCCTTTTCTTCTCTTCCTCCCTTTTCTTCTCTTCCTCCCTTTTCTTCTCTTCCTCCCTTTTCTTCTCTTCCTCCCTTTTCTTCTCTTCCTCCCTTTTCTTCTCTTCCTCCCTTTTCTTCTCTTCCTCCCTTTTCTTCTCTTCCTCCCTTTTCTTCTCTTCCTCCCTTTTCTTCTCTTCCTCCCTTTTCTTCTCTTCCTCCCTTTTCTTCTCTTCCTCCCTTTTCTTCTCTTCCTCCCTTTTCTTCTCTTCCTCCCTTTTCTTCTCTTCCTCCCTTTTCTTCTCTTCCTCCCTTTTCTTCTCTTCCTCCCTTTTCTTCTCTTCCTCCCTTTTCTTCTCTTCCTCCCTTTTCTTCTCTTCCTCCCTTTTCTTCTCTTCCTCCCTTTCCTCCTAGTGACCTTGAGAGGAACAGACATGATTTGGTTTTGAAGGGACCTAAACAGACAGTTATTTTATAAGGTGATCTGCAGTTGTCTGTGGTAGACTTAACATGTTAAGTGCCTCAGCTACTGCCTTGTCAGAGTGTGAATGTAGAGAACCTGTTGACAAGTAGTCATTGCTTTTAGGTTTGTCAAGTTTGGACTAAAAAAAGAGAAGCAAAGTGTATCATTTCCACAATGCTGGGATTGATGGTACCTGAAGGCTTTCACATCTATGGGTTTGTGACATGCGGATTTACCCGAACATCGCAAAGGAGCCCAAAACATCAAAACTTGATTTCTGTTCTGTTTTGAAAAATCCTACGTAACTAACATGCAGGTCTTTTTTTACTGTATCTGGAAAAGGATGCAAGTTGTGCATAGGATTTTTGTGGGGATGTTTTGTGTGTGTGTATTTTTATCAGTTTAATCTACTGCTCCTTAAGTTTCATGTTGTTGTTTTTTAAATAAGTATATATTTTAAAAAGCTTGAGTTGAGCCTGGTAATTGCATACAGAGATACTACTTGCTGTGTTGCAGGGTAGATACCCGCAGAGATAAAGCTAAAGGACAGTTGGTGCAGACGGTAGGCTTGAACTTGTTTAATAATTCATAATTTAAATTATGAATTTAGACAAAGGGAAGCTTACAGACCATTGAACACTAGATTCAGTCATTTTCTCTCTTTTGTGTGACTTTTTTCTGTTTACATTCTCAAACTTGTAAAGATTCGATGTTTCTCCCTACTTCTCACACTTGCAGAGCCACTTGGGAAACCCTATTGCCAAGGAGCCGTTAGGAGTGGAACCAGGGATCTGTTCATGAGCAGAAACGACAGTCTGGCCATTAGGCACATACAAGGCATCAGGAGCTGTGCTGCCATGCCTCAGCTGCCTGGTTTTGTGATAGTCTCCTTTCCTGCTGCTGACACCACGCTCCTCTTGCTTGCACAGCTTCTCTGGAGTCTTCAGGCAAGCGTCTGTACCTCCTGATCCCATCCCAGTTTATGTTTCTGTGTAGCTTTTCAGGAGACACCAAGTTTAAAGGTCTGGGTCACTGCACACTTAGTCTTAAATGTTTAGAATTAATCACTTTCCTGATCTAACTTTTCATAACTCAAGATGGTTCCTGACTTATGTGTTAAAACTAGTGGCAATAATTTCTTGTTCTTCACAAACATTATTTCCCACCAGTGTATTATACTCCAGTACATCACCTGCAAATGTAGATATTCTTGCAACTGTATTATGATATGTGGTATCCTAGGAAGATGTCAGCAAAAGTTACTTCTCTTAGTAGGTGTCATGCATGCATCAAACTCGTTTTTTGCTAGAGGTTGCCAGTCCTGCTCTGTTAGATCCAGTGCTTTGTGATGGGAGCCCTAATGCATCTCTGAGGTTCCTAATACTTTGTAATGAGATTTACAAGGAGATTTTTATCCACGGAGTTTTTCAAGGAGATTTTATCCTAGTATTGAGGAAACACTTGTTGCAAACAGGGCCAGTAAGTAAGGAGACAACTGATTTTGGAAGAGTCTGAAGCTAAATGCAAAGAAGGGTGCCTGATTAACAAAGCAGATCCCTACTGTCTGCTGATGTTCTTGCCACTGGGCAATGGTTCATGTCTGCAGGTCACAGCAGCTGTGTCTCGAATTTTTGTTCCCCACAGGCTGGTACCTCTGCTCTTCTGCCGTCATACCTCACAGCTGTGCGGAATAGCTAAATAAAGACTGTCGTTCTATTTTCAGCTGTCTAGAGTAGAAGTAAATGGATTTACTAGTAGTGTTCTGAGCCATAAGACAGTCAGCTTTGACCTTAATATTCAAGGCAGGTATTGACTGGCAGTCACAACTATGAATTAGTGAAGAGTGTTCCTTTTTCTGATGGTAGCTCCTTAATTACCTGAAAAATTCTGTTACGAGAATGAATTGTATGTTGTTTTTTGGTTGGACGAGTTTTTTTGTTTTGTTTTTTTTCTTTAAGTATATTGATGATTTCTACTGTTAACTGGAGAACACCTAATCTTGTGCAGCGTGCATCAGACAACTCTGTACAACATACGATACTAGCACTCTGTCAACACCAGCTGATTATCCTGTTTGTCTCTCCTATTTCTTGCAAGTGTCCTGGTAGTGTCTTAACTACAGAACCGCTGGAGTTACTTCTAACACAAAAAGCTCTTTCACATACCCAGATACTCTAGTGTAGTGTTACTGTGAGCTTGATCTGGCCAGCCTGAGTGTAAATACCCCTCCTTCAAATGTAAATGTAATTAATTAGTGGTGTGGACTTAAGCTAGCTCCACTCAGATGCTTCTGAGTTTCCATGCCTTTCTGCTGATTCTTTTTTTTCCTATTCCCCAATGCGGCAGAGGGAGCACAGCTCACTGACTCGTGCAAGTAAGAGCTCTCTTTGTCTCTCAAGAAGAAACCAAGCTTTCTTTTGGCTGTGTCTGATAGCTTAAAGGCAATATTGCAAACAATTTATGTGCAGCACTTCCAAACTACTGAGTGATAAAGCTGTTATTGTTATGATAAAGTAGAAATTTTGGGAAAGAACTGAATGAAGAAAGTCCAGTAATTTGAGTAAGCATTTAAGCATTTAAGAAGTAATGCTAGGGTTTAAAATCCATCAAAATGCAAACAGAATGAGCAGTGGCAATAGTGATTAAATAGCTGAAGAAAATCAAATTACATTAGGTTTCTTTGAGCAATTATGGTAAATTGAAAGTGAATAGTGCTTCTCAGGGAATAGGGCTTTTCAGGGACAACAAACCTGGTAGGTTGCTGCAGCTGAATGCTAACTTCATATGCAGAAAAAGCCTTCTGTTATTTGGGCTGATATGTTTCTTAATACCTTATGGTTCTTAGTGCGGACACAACTGCGGGACAGCAAGGTTAAGACCTGGCAACACTTCCTCCTGCATCCTAACCAAGCGTAACTCTTGGTTTTGAAATCATTTAAAATGTGCAGGTACCCTCAGTGAGAAGACCATTAGGAGACCTGTGGTATAACTTTCAAGAATATTTTGTAGAGGCAGAAGTAAGGAGCCATCTGTAGGATTTTGTGGGTTCCAGAAGTCAGCTGCCTTCGTAGTTGTGTTTTTGAACTGTGGAAGTGGTAGCACAGAATTCACTGTTCCCAGAATATACAGCAGAAATCTTTTCAGTTGTCATAGCTTAATTCATTGCTAAATGTAACTCAGTACCAAAGGAGTATCTTGCATTGATTATGCTAATTTCTGCTGTAGCCCTCTTTGTATTTATGCACGTACTCTGCATTGAGGCTGAAAAGACCTTGGCTAAATAAAAACTCCTTTATTATTGTGATAAGAGAATGTTTTCTGGGCAGCAAGCCTCTGGCTGCTCAAAGTTACTTGTTACAGTGAAAGAATTGTGTTAATATTGTTTTAACCATATGACAAATCATAATGACGCCTGATAGCAAATAACAAAAAAGGTCTACAGTGCAGCTTGAACTGCCTCGTTTGAAATATTAATTCATTTTACCTGTCCCTGTGATAATGCTTCTTTGAATCCTGTAGCAATGGGCAGGGTGATAATCAACATAAAAAAATCTGGTGGCCATTAAACAACAGAGCATCGCCCTTGCAGCAAGGTCTCTCTTCCCTGGCTGCATTTTCTTCCTCCTTTCTCCTCCCACCCCAGATTTCTCCCCCCACACACACTCCCTGCAGTGCCTTTGAAGGCATCATCTTGTGATCACTTGAAGAAGCGAAGTAGCTCACTCAAGTGGTGTTGCTGTGCACAGTGTGTGTGAAGAGTCTGGACTCTAGCTCATGTGCTTGTGGAAACGGCTGCACTGCCTTAAGGCATCGGTGGCCCTGGCAGGGTTTCTTTTCCCTCTCATGACTGTGTGTAACCCAGGACAGCAAGAGACCATTCACTGCCGTTCACCATTCATCACTGCAATTCCCTGCTGTTGTGATCACTCAAACTTGCCTTTATTGGTAGTTCAAACCTAACCTGAAGTGTCTGGGAAGGCAAGTGCTTGCTTTTGCTGTTTGTCTGCCATAGGGGACAAACCATGCGCGTGGGTAGATGGTTAAGAGGGGTAACTTCATACTCCCCTGCACAGGTGGTGCCTCTGAGACAAGTATTGTGTTAGACTGGGCGATGGTGCACCCATGCTGCCGACTGCCAGGCACACAGTGTGGCAGTGCATACTTCTTCATGCCAGCACAGCATGAAGGCCTGTGGAGCCACCTCTCCTGCCTCACCGTTCTATAAAATATTACTTTCTGAATTATCTAGCAGTGCATTGGGGGGAAACCCGTGTCCTATTCCTGGAGAACTGGAGTAAAAAAAATACATCAGTCTAACATCATATGAAGATAAAACAATTCTACGTTCATACGGCTCCAATTTCTGCAGAGGACGTTCATTCCAACTGGTGGCAAGTCATGTGCACAGTTCCCGAGTCCCCATAGCCTTTTGCCAGGGAGCTGGCAGCATCTTCCTGCGTTGGCTTTTGGCTACATGATGCTGTCAACTCAGTTGTCTTGAGTCATTTGTCTAAAAACAACTCCTTGCTGCTCAGGGAAGAAAGCACCTAGTGGGTGCCTACCAGTCAGGAAACACGGAATAGCTCAGTGTGGAAAGGTCATAGAATTGTGGCTTTTAGAGAAGAGTGGAGAGGTGCTAAGGTCTTCATGCTCTGATGCTGCCCTGTAACAGAAGTCAAATGAGTATTTGCTCAGGGAAATTCACTCATTGTTCCACTTGTGTCAGTAAGTGATGTCTCTGCCATCTACTTGTGAGTGATTAAGGTCTGCATTTGCAAATGGGAATTATGTTACCATAAATCTGAGTTATACTTCCAATTAAATGCTATTCTCTGAACAAATGAAAAACTTGAGATAATGTCAGTGGTGCTTGCCTTTGCAGATAGGGTAGTGCCTGTGGGGAGTTTCTGGTGAGTTTCAGTACTAGTAACTTCTGGAAATATCTATGTGTGTGTGTATGCATCTATATATATATATTAACCCTTTTCCTTAAAAACTGAGCAAAGTTAAGGCTGTACATCTGGTGAAGGGATGCAATTGCACATTTATCACTCTTTCTTCCCACCCATGAGGAATGTCAGCCAAAATGTGAATGTTACTCTTGAGATTTGTGAAAAGGCTGCAGTATAGCCAAAGTATGGCTTCTGCTAGGAGCCATCCTGGGAGAGGACAGGGGGAAATAAACATAGCGTGTCAGTAATAAGATCAGTCCTTTTCCTTTTCTATACTTGTACATTAGTTGCAGTTGAATTTCTTGCTCTGCAAGGAGCATATCTGGCTTTGACTGGAACATGCCTTTTAGGAGAGTAGGGAGATGTGGTGTGTGGGTTTTGTAGAGTGGTGGGGTTATTTTCTTCCACGGTGAAGGCGAATGTGTTGTCTTTTAGCATGCCTCTTGCAAGGTCTTGGCAGATCATTCCACCTCTTGCAGGGTCTTGGCAGATCGTTCCACCTCTTTGCCTCAGAATAGAGAGATTGGGTTTTTTCCTATTATGCAGTGATTTGAAAGGTGCTTGAACACTTCATAGCAATCCTGAAAATAAGCCTGAAACTGAAAGCAAACTAGCTCTCTAAACATACAAGTTCTTCCAAGATGTTCTGGGAGCTTTCCTTGAAGCAGCTAAAACAGTTCTCCAAAGCTTTCTGAAATTTGCACCTCTGTCAGCTCATATTCCAAGAAGTATGCTTCCAACAAATGACATTTTCCCCCCAGTCTCATTTGTTACTCAACTAATGATGTCCCTATGTCTGCAGGATTGTTTCCTGTGATAATCTATAGGCTTCCGCCTCTTTCATTCTTGTGACATAGGTGAGATGAAAGATAACAAACAACAATGTAAGGAAGAGTATCTAGAAAGAGGTGTGATGAACAACTGGGGTCATGAAAGAAAAAGTGTCTTTTCTGCCAGGGGTGATGCTAGGTGTCTAAATCAAAACTAAGACAACTTTTTCCTCTGTTAGAGTCGAACCTGGAATTTCTGCTTACCCTCTAAGAGGACCAAGCTAAAAAGTGCATTTGAATCCAACCT